>NW_007577745.1:40502-87346 GCF_000690725.1 Stegastes partitus
GATGAAGAGAGGTGAATTATTTTCATGCAAATAAACAACTCCTCAAGATTTACGGGTTTAATCAATGACCAGAGAAAGAATTCAGTTTTGTTTGTGTTTTATTGCAGCACAAAGGCGTGAACATTTTGCTGAGTCACCATTGCAGTAAAACTTTGAAAGGCTGTTTTTCGAATCTTGAATCAAGCCCGATGGTTGGCTGTGTGGCCTTGATGTGACTTTATTACAGTTGAATGAATGCATTTAACATATTGAAGGAGATCCTGGTGCAGGTTTGTGGACGTTTGCAGTTTTGGTTGCGGGATGTGTTTGTATAAAAATAATGCAGCTTTACAGAAACATTCAACATGACTCAACATTTCTCTTTCATTATCAAATCAAATCCAGCTTATTGTCATGTTGCTGTACATACACAGCAGTACAGGCAAGATGAGAGAGCCTTTCTTCAGGATCCATTAGCTGGAAGTATTTAACCGTGATCCATGTCCCAGTTTGTAAAACCGTTTGTGTTTCTCTTGCGTTTGCTTTACATCAGAGTGCAAATGCATCACGCCTCTGCACACAGGATGCGTTCTGCATTATCTTTTTTTGCAGTAGCAGAAACATTTACTTGAAAAGAAGAACATTGAGGTTAGAATCAGCTCACTGTGACAAAACAGAAAATCTGACACTGGAAAAAAATCCCAGGAGGCCGACACCTCAGCGTGAAGCAAACCGCGTGTGATCGAAGAACCGGTCTGAGTTTACCGGAGAAAGAAGCTGAATCAGCTTGTTCAGAAAAATCAGAAAAATATGTATTTATCCCAGAGGGGCAATTAGTGACTAAGCAAAAACTAAAAAATCATCATCAGCTCAGACATTATTAGTCAGTCACTTTGCACGTTTCACCTTGTATATATACATGTACATCATCTTATTATTATTTTCTTTCTTAATTTATTCCCTTTTTACACTGTTTGACAATTTGATTTATTTATTTCTGCTATTTCTATCTCTCTCTCTCTCTCTCTCTCTCTCTCTCTATGTATATATATTTATTTCTTGTGTGTTTTATTCCTTATTCTTATTTATCTGATTATTACTGTGAATGTATAACTGTGTTTGTGACCAATAAAAGACCTTGAATTCTTGAGCAAAAAATCATCATCAGTTTGCTCATTATTCGCCTTGCACTCACATCTTTACCTATTTTGTATTGATTAGTGGTATTAAAAAACAACTAATTAATTAAAGGCTTTGTGCTTCATTAATCTCACTCAATCGGATTTTAATCTCAAAGCAATATTTGACACAATAAGTAAAGTTTTTCAATTCAAATGAATTTTGGTTGACATATAACTTAAACAACAAAAAATCTTTATTTTTCATCTGTATCTATCAGTGCATTTGTCATCTACATTCACGTATGTACTGCCGGTACCAGGACTGTCTGAGCTAAACCTTATCTCTCCGTGCTCGCAGCAGCATGTTTTGCAGCTGAAGCTTTCCGCCCAATCAGGGCTCCAGATTAACTTTTTTACTGGTAGCACCAAAGTCATAAAAGTGCTGCTTTCCACCTCTGTGGTTAACACAGTGGCTTCCTGTGCCGGTTACAGCGTCACTATTACAGTTCAGTGTTCATGTGCCAACGGCTAAACTTTCAACTGCACACTCGTCTACATCCCTGTTCACAACTTCCTCGTGCGCTGACGTCATTCAAACTTCTTCTCTTGTTCCCGCAAACCAGTGGTTCTCAAACTTTTCTGTCAGGCCCCCCTTCGGAGGACAAAAATCTTTGCATAGTCATGAATTGAGCCAATTTAAATTTACTGAAATTAAATACCGTGAGCAGTCAAATAGTGCAGCAACAACCTGCTCAGTCATCAGTAAAAGTATCGGGGGGAGGACAGCCTTCAATTTTGTGGTGGTAGTCTCATCAGTCATGGTTGACACCATGTCAAGAGCAGTGGGCAGCAGGAGGTCCTCAGATGTTGGGTGTGGTTTCATGCGATCCTGTTACAGGGCTCCAGACGAACTTGGTGGCACTGATGCTACCGACTTACTTCATTGGTCGCACCAGCTAATGATCTGGTCGCCCCACTCCCTTATTTTGGATTGCCACCACTATTAATGCACCATGCAGCTGATGAATAGTGAATAAATGAATGAATGAATGAATGAATGAATGAATGAATGAATGAATGAATGAATTGTTTTTGTATAACTTAGTTGTGTTACAATGATTCTCAGTGATACAAGACTAGATATTTGTAAAATGTTTTAACCTTAAAATATATTTATTTTGTCACCAATCCTCTTCTAATACCAGTCATTGACTGGACACAGACTGAACAATAGCTCAAAGTGCCCATGGACAGATGGTGCATTTTACCGATGTTCCCTGAACGCCTCACCTGCTGCTCCGGCAGATGCCACCAGGTGTGTTCAGTGCAGCTCCTCTGACAGGTGGGCGAACAAAATGATTAGCCCCCTTGATGCTAATAGTCAGCTGTGTGTCCTTTTTGCTGGGAGCTTGCAGTCGTAGTTTCTAACAAGTCTCTGACACATCTTCTGTAGAACCACAGTCCATTCTTCTTTGGCAAATCTCCCAAGCTCCTCCAGATTTGATGGTCTTCTGGCATGGACCATGGTCTTCACATTTTAGGTCCATTTGTGGACCTTGATGTCTTAGTGTGTAGAATAGAATTATTTTTAATGATCCCCCCCATTGGGGGAAATTTACATACTTTGGACAATTTTGGTTCATTTTAGACAGATTTTGTGTGATTCTTGACAACTTCTTTTTATCTTAAACAAGTTTGAGTTGTTGTGATTCATCGTAGACACAATTTCGGGTCATTTTAGACACATTTCAAACAATTTTGCACAAGTAAATGTTGTTTTTGACAAGTTAATGCAATTTGTAAAAGGTTTGGTTCCTTTTCGACAAATTGTAGTTTCTTCTTTGTATTTTTTGATACCTGAGAGCTTTTGTTTGGTGTCTTACACTAAAAATATATTGCAAATGAAGAATATTTCATGTCAATGAAAAAATGAAGTTTCAATGCTGCTTTTTAAATTAAATTCACTGAAGTACAATCAATTAGTTAAAGTTAATTCTGTGAGTTAACTGGGCCCAAAGCCATTTGATTGACAGCTCAGTCTATCAAGTAAAAAATGAAACAAAAGGAAAAAAACAACAAAAGGGAAAAAAAGACAAAAAGGAAAAACAAAAAGGAAAAACAAAGTCAGTCTTTTAAAATTTATTATTTTATTTATTCATCTTCATATTTACACATTTATTTCCTTATTTTGTAACAGATTTTTTTTTTTTTTATGGCACGCCTGTGATTCCATAAGACCGCACCTCGACGTGCGCCACGTCCGACACGCGTGGAAGCAATAATTAATTGTTGTTGTTGTTGTCTGCATTTTTTGTTGTCTTGTACTTATCACAGCGTCCAGTAGATGGGGAAATAGGACAGTAACTTGAGGTGTTTTCAATGTTAGAAGAAGAACCGCCTCACGACTGCAAAGTCTGTGTTGCG
The DNA here is from genome assembly GCF_000690725.1 of Stegastes partitus. NCBI lineage: Eukaryota > Metazoa > Chordata > Actinopteri > Pomacentridae > Stegastes > Stegastes partitus. The sequence continues at coordinate 44,027 of NW_007577745.1, forward strand.
ACATGTCGAAAAACAAGCGGAACGATTTGCGGCAGTACTGAGCAATACTTGTTGTTTAGTTGTTGTTAAAAGAGAAACTGTCACATCAGGCTTCTTCCCAGTAAGTGCAAATCAGTCACCGTGTTTCGGACTCATTTTAGTTTCGCTTTTGACGCGCTTTCTGCTGAAATACGTCGTCAAATTGTGGGGAAAGTCCAAATAGCAGCAGTTTTTTTCTTTTTCTTTCTCTGTGAAACAAGGAACTACACTAACCGCATTCTGTTACAGCGGGTTTGTCCACTGATCCTGCCCCCGAAAAAGCGATGCTGGTCACCGTTTTCTGCGCGCCGAGGGATCGCCCAGAAACCACCTTCGCCCTCGATGTGTCCCCGGACCTGGAGCTGAGAGACTTCGTAGCACTTTGTGAACTGGAATCAGGAATCCCGGCTGGAGAAATCCAGGCAAGACCCGAGCTAGCTGTAGCCGCGGAGCTAACGTAGCTTCAGGCTAACTCGGCTAGCCGACTCGCTAGCATGAATCGGACTTTTGTTGTTCGGACGGTTGAGGCGTTGCGAAACTTGACTTATCGACAACAGACACGCATTTTCCGACCTTTGTTTCCCCACATTTTATAACACATTTTCGCAGACAGTGTAGGCGGCTTTAACGTAACCGAAAGTCGACCTCATGACACACCAGCGGATCTCACTGTGGTGAGACTAGTGAGCAGATGGAGGACTGCTGCTGCTGCTGCTGCTGTGGAGTTATCGGACTTAACACACTTATTTAGGGCGTTGTGGAGCTGCTTTTATCAAGCCTGATAGCTCACAGTGTTAGGGAAACGCTTCATAGACACACGATCCACACCCATGTGTTTAGCACATCCCATATGTTTTCATTTATCTGACCTTTGAGTTTAAAACCTCTTTTCTCGGGACACCTACCCGGAGAATGTGCATCATTATGGAGGGACAAATAACACCAGCGTGATATTTGTGCACAAGACAAAAGCATATTTAAACAACCAAGGGATTAAAATACACAAAACAAAATCCATTTAGTGATTTCACTCTTGAATTAACACATATTTGGATGAGAGCTGGAAGGCAAACAGAGTCACTGGGCTGTAGTGAGCTATGTGGGTTATTACAGGAACAAAATAGGAGAATATAAGCTCATAGCAAATTTTGTGTACCCTGTATAGCAGCCATTTAGATGAGCGAGAAATAGAGCAACTTCTGGTAAGTGATAGAACATTTTACACAAGTAAGACGGGAATTCACCCAGTACTGCTTTAACATTAAAAATCCATCCATCCATCCATTATCTATACTTAATCCTCACTAGGGTCACTGGAGTCTATCCCAGCTGACTCAGGGTGAAGGCAGGGAACACCTGGACAGGTAACCAGTCTATCACAGGGCTACACTTAGAGACAGACAACCAAGCACACTCACATTCACACCTACGGACAATTTACAATCACCAATTAACCTCAGCATGTTTCTGGACTGTGGGAGGAAGCCGGAGAACCCGGAGAGAACCCACGCTGCACGGGGAGAACATGGAGACTCCACGCAGAAAGATCACGGGTGTCCTCACCTTCTAGCTGTGAGGCGACGGTGCTAACCACCGTGCAGTCCAAAATTTAAAAAAAATATATATATGTATATATTCCTGCAATTAATGTAGGTCAGTGTATCATGACTGAAATATTAATTAGTAGAGTTTATATGTTTACTGGAGAAATACAGCTGTTAGAGTTCAAGTCTAAAATAAAACAAGGGTATTACATGACAAAGATCGCAGCCACGTTAAGTATGACCCTACAATAAACAGATTTACTGCCCTACCAAAGCCTCTAATTACAGTTTTATCAGGACTGTGTCAAACCAGGTTAAACACATAGTTGGGGACAAAGTACAACATTTTCTAATTGAGTGGCTTTTCCGTCTTTATCTAAAGTCGGGGATAGCGGTTGAGTATCTGGTTGGACAAAACAAGCAGCTTGATGTCGTCACCTCTAAACTGATGGTCACGTTGCATTATTGATGAAGAAGAAAACATTAGTGGTAGATGAGTCAGCCAGGACGGTAATCATTAGTCCACTGCTACTGCCTTTTAAAAAAAAAAAAAAGTATTCCAAATAGAGCTTACAGCCGTTTCATTGTTGATACTGTTTGGTCTGTTTGTGGGACGCTGAAAACTGAAAGTAGAAATGATGGATTGCAGTGATGCAGTGACTCCAGTCAAGCAGAGAGGAGTTGATCCGGATTTACAGGAAGGAAGCTGCTGTATTTATATCAAGTTTTAGCCAGATAAACATTACTAAAGCATTGTTGTAATGTGGTTTCCTGAAGATTCGTCAACAGCAAGTGGGACAGCCGTATATGCTCCTCAAACACAACGTGAGCAGGACTAGTGAGGACTTGTGAATCTGTGTTTTGATTTGTGATTTATTGAAGTGTTTTTCTGTGTTCAGATCACATATGTAGAACAGCCCCTAAAAGACCCCACTCGTGCCTTGGGGACCTATGGAGTTAAGGATGGAGATGTGGTGGTTCTCCGGCAAGCTGACAGAAGGCCACCACCGACTCAGCCAGCCTTCCCAGGTAACGCACACGTTTGTCAAAGCCACGGGAGGGGTGAATAAGATAAGTCATTGAAAGTGTGAGGAAAGTATTTCATGGGAAAAAAGCAGAGTTCTGTGCAGACAAGGTGTCTCAGCAACAATCTAGATTCTGTAAACAGGAAGTCCCTTGGGACATAATGTAAAATAACCTGAGAATATTTATGCATCATCAATTTGAAGAGTAGCGCTTTTCTTCGTGCAACATCCTAATATTCTATCCTTTATCCTCTGTGCTTCTCAGGTCTGCCCCATATTGACTTTCGCTCCATCACAGTCCCAAGCACCTCTTCTTCAACCAGTCAACGTGGTGCCATAAGGCCGCAGCAACAGGCTTCACAGCCGCCGCAGCCGCAGCCGCAGCCGGTGCCGGTGCCGGTGCCGCAGTCGCTGCCGCAGCCGCTGCCGCAGTCGCAGTCGCAGCCGCAACCGCAGCCACAGCGCGCCGCACAGCCTTCCACGCCAATGGCCTTTCGCGGCTCCTCTCCTCAGGGGCTGGACGACCCCGCCTTACTTCAGCAGATGCTTTTATCCAATCCACACGAGCTTTCACTCCTCAAGGAGAGAAACCCTCCGCTCGCCGAAGCCCTGCTGAGCGGAGACTTAGGTGAGCGAAGGCGGCGATCTGACGTGTTAACAATCTTTTAATTAGATGGGAATCATTCACCTTAACTGTTTTTCCTCAGAGCGTTTCACCAAAGTGCTGCTGGAGCAACAGCAGGATCGAGCCAGAAGAGAGCAAGAGAGGATCAGACTGCTGACTGCTGATCCTTTTGATTTGGAAGCCCAGGCAAAGATTGAAGAGGACATCAGGTACGAGGAGCCGGAGATTGTTGATCAGAGGGAAACATTAACCTCACAAAATATTCCTCGTCTCTAACAAGTGTCTCACCTTCGGGTTTGTCCACATTCCAGGCAGCACAATGTGGAAGAAAACATGACCATTGCAATGGAGGAGGCCCCAGAAAGCTTTGGACAGGTGGTTATGCTGTACATTAACTGCAAAGTCAATGGCCACCCTGTGAAAGCTTTTGTTGACTCAGGTAAAGAGCATTAAATCCTACAAATAGCTACAAGTGTGTTGGGGCAAGAACCGGAGTGATACATGAATATTGGTGGGCTACGTAGTCGTTGACGTTGTGTGGTTGAACCAGTGGTAGGCTAGCATCGGTATGAAAGGTTGTGCAGCCCTCAGTGTGGTCTGCAGTGCTTCAGTACCATTTGAACTATGTCAAGTGTTATCTGATGATGTGGTATAATTCTGTCCTCCCGTTAATTCGACTCTAAATTCAGTTAGCTTGTTTTGCTGGTATTAATCGCACGTGTAAAAACATTACAATTTGCTGCTGTCAGCTACTAGTTGAAGTAAAAAAAACAAAAAAACACATACAGCTCAGTAAAAGTACAAGTAGCTTCTTCCAGTGGGTTATAGGTTATAATCTGAGCTCTTTCTGGATTGCCAAACTTCTCACCATGCCCCTGAGGGAGCCAAGACACCTGCCACAGAACTCGATTTGGGCATTTTGCATGTCATGATTTTTATAACAATGGTATGAACCAGCCACGATCTGAAAAAGTGTCGTCATCCTTGAGAAATATATTGTACCAAATAGATAGATGTGCACAGCTTTGTATTCCTGTCTTCACTGCACAGGCAATTCTTGATTTCTCGTTTTGTTTTCTTCTGTTTTGTAGGAGCCCAGATGACCATCATGAGCCAAGCGTGTGCCGAGCGCTGTAACATCATGCGACTGGTGGACCGGCGCTGGGCTGGGATCGCCAAAGGAGTGGGCACCCAGAAGATCATTGGCAGAGTTCATTTGGGTTGGTGTCACGATTTTTCAAGCATAAGCAGCTCTGCAGTTTTGTTTTGTTTTTTTCACAAAAGCAAGACCAGACAAGTCAGTAACACATTTAGGTGTCAGCACAGTTACTGGCTTGCTTTAACTTAAAACTACAGTTATGGTTTGAAATATGTATGTAATGAAAATGTAATACTAGAAACAGAAATACGACCAGCGCCACCTCAACAGTATTAAATCCACGAGAGAAGAATAATTCTCTGAACTTCTCCCGTAGATCCTTATAGTAGACTAAGTGCACATTTTATCACACCTGTAAAACTGTATGAAGAAACAGAAAATGTTGTTAAACATTGCTTGACTCTGGGTAGGTAGAATCATTTCCAAAACTTGATGTAACTCTCTAGATATTTCCATATTCAAGTGTCTTTAAGGCATTTCAGTGTACAGTGGTGACTCCATAATCGACCCTTAACAATCCTAAACCTGCTATCCGACAGGTTTTTAGGAAAAACCAACAGAACCCATAAAAACAGCCTTAACATAGCGACAGCCTTGGATTCTGACTCCAACATGACATTTAATGTCACCAATCAGGATGATGGCGTATTATCTGACTGAACAATCCCACAGATTGGCTACGTTCACACTGCAGGACTTGATGCTCAATGAGGATTTCTTTGTGACTTCCTTCACGTTTCCACTTCAATGCGACTTGTATGTGATCTGCTGTGTGAACTTCATACGAGCCAAAAGTGTCCCGCATGCGCAGAAGAGGACACGACGACGTCACACGCAGCGAGCGTGCTCAGTGTTTATGGAAGTAAACATGGATGGTAACGGTGGAGCGTATCTGCCACTCCCCCGCCGCCACCGATGGAGGAAACAGAAGTGTGAGCGCTAACTAAACTAGCATCAGCAGCCAAGTACTGCCTGTGTGTTCTGGACACTTCCACCCCATCAGAGCGCTGCCCCGGGGTGGAAGTGGCCGGAACGTGCAGAAGCACACCGGTCAGTTAGGCTGAAATCCAGCGATGCGTAGTGTTCTAACAATACACTAGTTATTATAACAACTATGAACAATAATGAACAACTAATGAGCCTTCCAGCATCAAGCCCTCCTTGTATCTCAACCTCCGTCTTGACAATCCGACAGCCTTGCTATCCGACATAAAAGAAGGTTTTGCTTTTAGTGTCGGATCATCGAGTCACAACTGACTGAAATGTCTTGTTGTGTCTGTCCAGCTCAGGTCCAGATAGAGGGGGACTTCCTTCCTTGTTCTTTCTCCATCTTGGAGGACCAGCCGATGGACATGCTGCTCGGCCTGGATATGCTGAAGAGACACCAGGTGTGAGCTCTTTTTTGTCTGAGCACAGGAATAATATCGTGGTTACGTTGTCTGTTAATTTAATGTAAACTTAACATTAACTGGGAGCCTCATTTGTCCTCTTCTTAGTGTTCAATCGACTTGAAGAAAAGCGTGCTCCTAATAGGCACCACAGGCACCGAAACCCGCTTCCTCTCTGAGGCGGAGCTGCCGGAGTGCGCCCGGCTGGCGTACGGAGCAGAGGGACGCGAAGACGCCCGTCCGGATGAGATAGCCGACAGAGAACTGGCAGAGGCGCTTCAGAGGTCCATACAGGAAAGTGGTAAGAAAGTGTCTCTGCACCTCAGCCTGTTTTCATAGAGCTTTTGTCAGCTCAGTTGGAACTACCTTTGCATGTGCCACTTAAAGCTTCTTACTCTCAACCCCATTGATGCAGTCATCTAAATATTCAGTCACATAATCACGTCATGTCATCACCTCAGCAAATCAAATGTGTTTCTCAGGAGGCGTAGGTCAGGAAACTGTCAGTCAGGTACTTTAAAAACAGAAGACGAATGAGATCTGGACGAAGCTTTTTAGGCTTAAAGGGAAACAAACATTCATGATTTCAAACTTCACGTCTGTATGATGGCTGTTATTTACCTCTCATGTCACCCTGTTGCCAGTGTTCATAAGTACCGATGTTCAGAACAAGTTTGGAGAAAGGAAACTGAAAGGAGGTGCTCGTAAAGAAACAGCACAGCGTGTGCTCTATAGCAGAGAGCTCTGAGGGACTCTTTAGTTTTTTCAGATTCTGTTGTAAACAACAGGGCAGATGGATCTCTGAAGAGTGTGAGAACAGCACTCGAAGCCACCTACATAGACGAATCGAAAAGAACACGACGTGCTAATGGAGACGTAGGTGGTTATTTGTATGGACGAGAAAATATACAAGACATGAAAGGAAAAAAAAAAACAAAAACTGAAGATCTGACGGTAGCGATACAAAACGGATTACACTGATGAAGCATATGCAGGACTTCTATAGGAAATAGTGTCTTATGGTGACTTATAACCTCATAAATATTTTTAAAAATGATGCCGTAATTACAAGATCCTGTTATTAAAAGATCCTGTAGTTGTAAACATATGTGCTTCGTTTAAATTGCATTGCCTGAGAACTGCGTGGGTTCGAGTTCACTTACAGAGTGTTGACATACCAATGAAGACACCTCAGTATTACGAAGCAACTCTAATGACCGTGCAAAATGAATACAACACCGTTAGGACGTGTTTTCCTGTAAGAGATAGCGTTCTAGTGGTTCTAATGTGTAATCAACTGAAGAAAACACATGATTTTTTTTTGCTAACAGAAGTGTTTCCACCACTACGACGTGTACAGCGTTCAGAATTCATCAAAGCACAATCATGCGTGTTTCCCTTTAATGCTTTCCAAGGCTTACGTTATCACTTCTGCAGCACTCAGCCTCTGTTATCGTTTCCAGTCGTGTGCAGTAAAAGCTGCAGATTGCAAATGGAATTCCAATAAAACGCTGCAGTAGAGCTGCAGCGGTTTCAGGCTGTGACTGCGCTGCCGCGGCCATGTTGTCCAGCGAGGCAGTTTTCATCTCAGGTTCGATTACAGTCGTGATGAGACGTTGTGCAGACCTCATTTAGGCCTCCTGAGGTTCAGTGACAGGTCTGTGATTACGCTGTGACCTCTTCGTCAGGACTTAGCTTCAGGTTGTTTTTTTGGATGACACTTTTCACATCTGTGGGTGTGAAAAGGCCGATAGGTTGGTGCATGCCCTGTGTGTGACCGCTAACTTTCTCCGTCCCTTTGCATGATGTGTGTGGTGTGTGCCCTAACCCCTGAGCAGGACAGCACTGATGCATTTGGAGACAGCTGGAGAGGGCCCTACCAACCAGGTACTGCAAATTCACAAGTCCATTGCCAGTGCTAAGTCCATTGCTATTTATTTCTTTTGTTTTGCTGTTATGTTGCTGCTGGGTCAGTTAATTGATGTCGTACTTCTGTTTTTACTTGTTCATGTATTTATCGTAAATACATATAACTATTAAAGACGATCAGCGCAGCACGTATTTCAGTAGGAAAACTTGTGGTTTGTTTCTGAAGCTAGAGATTCACGCTCGTCTCAGTCGTTTAATTCCCAGTTATATCTTCTCTTGCAATAGACACTGCAGATGGACAAACTACCTCACCACAGCCCCCACCATTTACATTACCCAGATCCTTAGACCAAATGTCCTCACCCGCCTCCCCCTCCCAAAGCCCTTCCTCCGGTCAGACCCTGGATCGCTCTCAGTCTGCTCCGGCCGCCATGGAGCAGGCCTCAGCGCTCGGGCAGTGTCAGGCCCGAGCCGGCTTCCGGGAGCTTCCTCAGCCTTCATCCCCAGCAGAGGATGCAGCTTCTACACCTCATCCTGCCCACCCTCACCCTCTGCCTCTCCATAGCAACTCAGAAGTGCCCCCTTTACCCAGTCCCTCAACAGATGTCCTCCGTACATGTACCCCTCCTGCAGACATGACCACGGTGTCCCAGGACCCGGGGGGTGAGGTTCAACCTGGAGACGCAAAGGGGGAATCAGATGAGGAGGCGAACCCCTCCATGTGCTCCTTTCCAGAGCAACTGTCCCCCATCCAACCCATGGAGCAGGAGGCGACTGAGTCCGATGCAGCCGACACCACAGAAGCCTGTCCCAGCGCTCCCAGCCAACCCGACTCGGTTGAGATGGAGTCTCCCACCGCTTCCCACGGCGTGGTGTCCTCTGAGAGGGACCAGCCTGACGGAGAGCGCTGCTCCAGCTCCGACAGCATCCCCTCGCTGGCGGCTGCTCTGATGGAGCTCCATGAACTGCTGGTGTCAAACAACCACGCTCAGTCCCAGAACCGCAGCTCCTCCTGCTCCCCGTCACACCCGTTCAGGCAGGACGCCGACAGAGCGTCCCCCGAGCCATGCACCCCGACGTCCGACAACACCCAGCCTACCCCCTCTACTGCCATTACAGCCGGTGCAGAACCAAGCGATGCCAAAGCCAACTATGCTGCTGCTGTGTCTGATGAGGAACCATCCAAGTGTCTTGTGCCCGACCTCTCTGGCCAGGATGACCATCTGGGCGTAGATGCAGCAGAGACTGTGGAGGGACGAGGACCACCGCAGTGTCCGGACGGCTCCGGGGAGAGGAGGGCGGATAGATGTGGGCAAGAGGAGGCCTGCAACGTCAGCAGCATTTGTCAGCCTGAGCCAGAGGTTCCTCCTGATCCTGCAGGAGACCTCGAGTTCAGGGAGCCTCCCGAGGGGCAGCACGGGAGAGGGGTCGCAGACGGACAAGCCTCTGGCACCAACACCCCGGACACTCTGGGCCTCCAGACTGAGCACACTTTCCTCAGCCCTCTGTCAATGGCAGTGGGCTCGCCGGAGGAAGTTTCCAGCACCTCCTCTGTTCCTCCTCTCGCTCAGGCCCCCCAGCCTTCATCTCCAGCCCATCCTCTCCCGTCTCCAGCTCCCTTTATAGAACAGTTTCCAGCTGAGCACATCCAGAGAATCCAGGCAGCGGGCTTTTCTGCCAGGGAGGCTGCGGAGGCGCTGGAACAAGCCCATGGGGTTGTGGAGCTAGCTCTGCTGGCACTTCTAGCCCGCAGTATCACTGTGCCCACCTAGCCTCATAACCAATCATATGAGCCCCCAGCCTCCCAACTCAGCATCTGTCTTATTTATACCTTGTTACTGATCCAGATGTCTCAGTCCCTTTTTAGCAGGGAGCACGTAAAAGCCACAGGGAACCGCTGTCTCTCGGTTACAGAATATTCAAGAACAAACAGGACGACTGGTAAAACTTTTCTGGATATTAAAGATACGTGAGGTGTGTTTGCATGCAGATATTTTGGGTGCCCACCCGTTTCATTGGTTTTTAGAAAATTTGGTATCATAGATTGATTTTTTTATTTTATTCTTTTTTTCTTGTTTTTGTCATCCAACGTTGACATATTAATGTATGATTGGACATTTAAACGCTATAATTTCCCCTTTGATAAAACTATTGTTGTGTACAAGTTTAATTTGTAAGTCCAAAACAATCTGGGAGTACAGCTGCTACTCCGACCAGAACTTCTGATGAACTCATTCAGCACAAATGTGAACAGTCATTTAGATTTTTTTTAAAAAATTGTCCCTTCAATTTTGAAACCAGAGCCCAACGATGGATCAGCAGTATTGTGAGAACTCCTGCAGTCGATGGGGGGGTCGATCGTTTCTGATCAAGTTTACAAATTTCCACAGATGAGTGGAAACCCCTGATTTTCATTATCACTCGAGAATATCAAGTGTGTCTGTTGAAGTATGATCATAGACGGCATTTCCTTTGATTCAGTAATACAGAAGGTATCTCGTACTGTACGCGTCACTCTTCACACTTTGAAAGCTTTGCCATGTGTAGATTACAAACCTGTTTGTAGCTCCTGTTCCTTTATTTTGTGTCAAATCATCATAGTGTGTGTTCAGACTGAAGAACATCCATTTTCGTTTTGTAATCTGTTAGAATGCGGCTGTCAAATGTTTTGTCATATATCATGGATTTTAATGGCTTTATTCGAGTCATATACCAACAATGTTCAGGCAGAATGAATTATTTACTTTATGGAATTTTAAATTGCAAATAAAATGAAACTAGGATTTGTACAAACGTGTGAGTCGGACGTCGTTTTTCGAGCTTAAATACCGTGAAGTTCTTCATCCTGATGTCATGTTTCAGACAACCGAGTGCTGAAAAGATCAGTTCATGATGAGTATGGTGGTTTGTTGAAGACATAATTCAGCATTTGAGGGAGCCTGTGGGAGGAAACACACACCTGCTTCTAGTTTTTGTGATTGCTGCAGCTAACTACTTAGTCTGAGTGAGGCAGATGAAGGACGCACCCACAGCTGAAATAAATCTCTGGAAGCCTTTTGTGAGAAAACAAAAGCATCATGGCTGAGTTTGATCTGAGCAGCAGCATCACTGATTTACTTTCCTACTTTGGAGATCTTGTCACTAACATGAAATCACAAACCGTGAAGACAGAGGAGCAGATTCCTTCAGGGCCGGATGAGGACGCTACGCGACACGCCGGAGGCCTCGACCAGAGCAGCGCCTCCCTGAAGCCGCCTGAGGAGAACAGGTGAAGGACTACAGCAGCTACTTTAGAACCAGGTTTGTGTGTGATTGTGCTGATTCGGTGTCCTTGTCGTGTCCCAGCCCTGCCGTAGACATGTCCTCAGCTCTCAGGTCAGTGGCGCTGATGCGTGCATGGGATTTGAAAGTCATTAATTCACCTGTGCCCAAACTGTTCTCCACTCCTGGACTCCAAGAACACAGCTCAGCAGTGGATGAGCAGGTTGAGAGTAATGAAGGGTAAGATGGGTTTTAATCTTTATATCCTCGCAAAGAATTTACAAGGTTCACTTAATGTCACCTTCTGTAAAATCCAGTGATGCAGCTGAGGAGGAAGCGCCGAGTGTGTCCTTCCAGTCCAAGTACATTCATATTAGTAAGTTTGTCTCTTGTGTTACTGACTTTTACTGCGATGTGTATCTGCTCGCCAACGGTTGTCTGTTCGCTCCTCAGTCCCGCTGTATCAGGACTACTGTCTGCAGGCAGTTAAAGATGATTTGCACAGACTCAAAGAGAGTTTTGTGTCTGAGCTGATAACTCCCGAGTACCTGCAGAGTCTACACTCTCGTCTGAGCCCTCGCTCCAACTCGGACTCTACATCCCTCCACCCGAGGCCTCCAGATGCGTCTCCATCCCCGCCTTCGTCTCGGCCGATCAGGGTGACTCCCTGCACCCTCTGGCAGGACCTGGAGGAGGTGAAGGCGTCTGGTCTGCTCAGCAGCTTGACGACTAGAGAGATTCGCCTTCAGGAGGTGTGTTCAAAGACCTGTGTTTTATGATTTGCACTTTCAGAGGTGTTAATATATGTATTGCATTCAGTCATTAAATCAAATGGGACACACAGGTTCATGACCCTGTGGCAGAAAAACGATGAGTTTTTGTTCAGCTGTTGCTCAGCTGATGCGTTTATGGTGCTAAAGTGAACTGGTATCAGCCATTTTCAGCTTCTCACCATCTGTACTTTTCCCTTTAGACGCTAAAGTCTGAATGCTGAATTTGTAGAGATGAGCTCGTTCACCTTCATCTCAAATTACAGTTTTTCTTGACTTTATTTGCATTAACAGCAAATCCCATGAAAAAAGCTCCGTCACTTTGTCCTGCTGCAGCCATCCATGTACGGAATTACATTTGTGCCACAATCCAGAGCGCGCAATGGGAAATTTTGAGTGCAGAAAAAAAAAATCTTGAGCGAATAAAAGCTTATTGTAAGCAAACAAAAATCTATTCTGCGCTCAGAAATATTACTGCTGTATTTGCAACTATCAACACACGATCACGCCGTCTTTCACTCGGTTTTGTCATTTACGCTCTCACAGATCTCCATTCTGGGCGCTCAACTACACATTCACGCTCAACTCTGCCTGCACGTTCGTTCGACTCAGCACAGCGTTACGAATGTGCCACAAAACCACATTATTGTTATTATATATAAAAAAGACTATTTTGGTCAGCGAGTTAAAGCACCGTCATGTCGTTAAATCCACTTTTCTGAATTTAAAATGATAGGTAACGTTTTTCCCTTCATCCTTGTTCATCCCGGCAGTAATAGTTTTGAGCACAGAATAGATTTTTATTTGCTCTGCGCGCTCGGGGTTGTAGCACAAATATAATTCCATATCCAGCCAACTGATTCAGAGTGTATAAAAAATATGCAGTCTTTTTTCTTTTCTTTTTATTTATTTATTTAAAAAGCATCCTTTTTGCTTGTGCACGGAGCTCTACATCAGGCTGTGACTACACAGGGGATAGTTGTCAGTAGGAGCTTTTGGTTATTCGTGGGATTTGCAGGCAGGACTCTTTAAAGTAAAGAGCTTGTGTTCTCGTTTACTTCTTTTGAAGACCATGTTCGAGCTGATCGGCTCTGAAGCTTCCTATCTGAGGAGCCTCGGCGTGGCTGTCAGTCACTTCTACACATCAGAGGCGCTGAAGCAGACTCTGTCTACGATGCAGCATCACATTTTGTTCTCCAACATTCGCCACGTGACGGCAGCCAGTCAGCAGTGAGCGCTCCAGACGCAGGGCCTTGTTTGTATTTTTAAACCACTCGTACTGATGTGTATATTTAGTTGAACTCTTTTCAGGTTCCTCGTGGATCTGGAAGCTCGGCTGGGAGAGAACGTGTTGATCTCTCAGGTTGGAGACGTCGTTCTGCAGCACTGCCGGCGTTTCCACAGCCTCTATGTGCCGTACGTGACCAACATGATGTACCAGGAGGCCCTCGTCAACCAGCAGCTGTACGTCGGCTCTGGACCTGATCACGCTCAGTCGCTGCTAGTTTGTCATCAGTCACATTCAGTCACGTCTCTTCTCCTTTTTCAGGCAGGAAAACAGAAACTTTCTGTGTTCACTGAAGAAGCTGGAGAGTGACCCAGTGTGTCAGAGACAGAGCCTCAAGTCGTTCCTGGTCCTCCCCTTCCAGAGAATCACTCGTATTAAACTGTTACTGGAGGTGTGATTTGAATCCTATACATCCAAGTGTATGTTTAAGGTCCATCAGCTGAGGTTTCTGTTGGGTTTTTTTTTCATTCCAGACCATCCTGAGACTGACTGAGCCGGGTTCCGACTCCATTTCAAATCTCGAAAAAGCGATAGACGCCGTTCACGAGGTACCGAGTTCAGACCTGAACATTAATGTTGAGACAGAAGCAAAGGAGTCACTTGAGATTTTCTGTTTTCTCCGTTACTTTTCAAAAACTAATTGTTTTTTATTTCTCTACTTCTTTCTACGACTACTCCAGAATAATGATTGATCATGTGATTGGATAAATTATGGTTTAAATGAGCAGTTTCACTTTTTTTGTTGTTATCCAGAACATTCAATTAGAAATCTAATAATGGATCTACATTTAAGTTTCTACGTCTTGTCTGTTATTTGAGTAGGTTTACATCAGTCCAGTGAGAACTGTGAGTTTGGGGGATCAAAAGTGGACAGATGCTCATAAAGTCAAACATAAATATATTCAGGGAACTCTTTCACAGTAGATGACTTCCTAAAGCCTTAAATGCGTAGATGACAGCAACTGCTTTTTATATTTCCTGTTCTTGCTCTCTTGCTTGATGTTGGGGCTCTTTGCCTTCGAGCAGCTCAGTCTGGAGTCAGCTGAATATTCCAGCTGTTGTCTGCTTGTCTACAAGACTTGTTCTCCTCAGTCGACATACTTGTTTGCTTCGTCCTTGTTTTTCTGTGCAATCCTGCTTTCTCGATGCTGTTTGTTTTTGGCCATCCATCTACCTTTGATATCTGACAGTTTTGCTTCTTATCATCTTCACTTGTGTGCTCCTCTCTCTGCTCCTCATATTGTTCGATACCTAAACCTCAGACTTTATGTCTTAGGAGCTAAATCACAGTTTTTTATTATTATTTTTTTTTTTATATGAACATAAACTTTGTCAAGTTAAAGCTGAGACTTTGCATTTAATGTGCGAATTTGAACATGCTAAAGCTTGAAGAACAAACAATGGGACAGTGTTAATGCCTGGACAGTTCTGTATATAAGGCCCAGTGCTCATGTCTCTGGACAGGTTGGTTATTATCACGTTATTTCGTTTATTCTGAAACGAGACATTCTGACTAACCGGGATATCTTCATGGAAGATTTCTCTACTCACTTGAATACAGAGTTTTAACTTGTAATGGAGCTTTTCTGCGGTTCAGAGCACTTCTTCTTCTTCCTCTGACCAGATCGTGACAGAATGCGACGAGGGCGTCCGAAAAATGAAACGGATTGAGGAGCTGGTCTGCCTGGAGATGCTGCTGGATTTTGGTAAAGTTAAGGTGCTGACTTTTTTCTCCTCACTGTAACATCTCTCACAGACTGCTTGATTTTCTTATTTAACCTGCATGCAGAACAGAAATTCATTCCTGCCAACAGCCATCACCTTGAAGAACAAGTCTGACTGACTGATTATTATTATTGTTGTATAAATGTTATATTGATTTTTTTTTTTAAAGTGAGCTTTTTACAACATTGAATTTCCCTTCTGGGATAAATAAAGTATTTTTCATTTCATTCATTTTTCATGTAGCCACGATTCTCACTGTGCTTCCTCCTCCCTGCAGGCGGTTCCTCTGGTCATAAGCCGGCGTTTTCTGGTTCACCAAGGACCCATGAAGCAGCTGGATATGGAGAGCTCTTACAACTCCAGGATGTCGTTCGTCAGCATTTACCTGCACCTCTTCAGTGACCTCTTGATCATCTCTTTGACAAAGTAGGACGCTGTCATTCTTTAAAAATGCATCAAAAGCAATGCAAATGTCTCCAGCATCTCTAATTCTTTTACTTCTGCAGTCTGACCAGCTGCAAGACAATACATCTGTATTTAGAGTGAAGCCAGCTGACGTGTGAGATCCACGGTCAACTCGTCTGTTTTCTGTCTGTGCGTCGTGTTTAGGGACCAGCGGTTCATCGTGGTGGATCACGCCGAGTTCCCCAAACACGTGACCGTTGAGCATCTGAAGACCGAAGTCCTCGCTCTGCCCCCAGAGTCCTTTCTGCTCCATCTGGCTCAGAGTCAGACGGGACATCCGACCGCCATGATACTTGTTGCACACACGAGGTGAGAGCGGACATCATGTGTTCGCTCCTCCTGGCTGAAGCCTCCGGGCTGCCAGTCATGCATCTGATTCCTGTGTTTTGTTTCTGTGTTGCAGGTCGGATAAAGAGACGTGGATGAAGGCGCTGTCGTCCAGATCAGTGCTCGACTGACTTTAAAGATCCAGCTTGGCTCCTTTTAACGTCCACATCTTCACATGTGGGACACTCTGATGTTAAGCTGCTGGAGGCTGTGTTCACTTCTTTATTTTAAAAAAACATTCTTAGAGCGACACAGTATTTCAACGTGCACCAACACACAGCGGCTGTATATAAAGGATATCTGTTTTTATTAATGAAAATAATTTACATTTATTATTGTAATAAAACACTGAATTCTTTTAAGCAAAGTGTCCTTCATGTGCTCCTTCATTTCTAATCTGCCTAAATGAGTCTCAACAGACTAAAAACTAACGAGGCAACTTGTTCTTTTTGCTGTGGAACATTTGAAAAAAGACTTGATGCCACCTCTAAGCACAGACATGTCTGAGTGTTGCTCCTAAATGGTAGAAAAAGGCACCTGTTGGGTTCAGTCATTATGTGTTCACATACAGACTCAGTGTCACAAAAGCACAAACTTTTCTTTTCGAGGATATAAATACACAAGATTTCTAACAGTTATAATTAAAGGATCCTAATGTTGACCAGAGGCCCTACCAGGAATGCATGTTAATATAAATACAATCAACTTAATGTGAGAGAACTTCAGACATTTCAGAATAAAGCTCA
The DNA here is from genome assembly GCF_000690725.1 of Stegastes partitus. Classification (NCBI taxonomy): domain Eukaryota; kingdom Metazoa; phylum Chordata; class Actinopteri; family Pomacentridae; genus Stegastes; species Stegastes partitus. The sequence goes on from NW_007577745.1 coordinate 60,237, forward strand.
ATCTCATGAAGTTTGGGGTTTCCCTGTTAGTGCAGTCGAACCATCTGGACCTCCTCCAGCAGCAGTGACCTCCAGTCCACCTTCTTGTGTTAAAGCACAGTCACCGTCTCCTGCTGGGAGCGCTGGCCGGCTGGTCCGGCTGTAACGCAGTCTTGATGCCACAGGTTCTCTGACAGACAGTTGAGGAGGGGGGCGACGTCGCCGAGCCCGTCGCTGACCTCCCCTCCGGTACGCAGCACCGGCAGGCTCCACGTCTCCTGGAAGTCCCTCACGTCTCTCTGTGACACATCGCAGTGCATGAAAAGGTCGAATCTGAAGGAAGCATTAAGGACAAATGTTGATCTCTGGAGTGATCTGCTGCCATCAGGCAAACGTTTCCGGAGCGTTAAAGGAAGAACCTCCAGCTTCATGCCACCAGCTGTCAGAACGCTGAACTGCTGATCCAGAGATGCAAACACTTGTTTATTTAAATTGCTTTAAGTTATTGGATCCTGAAGAAACGCTCTCTCATCCTGCCTGTACTGCTGTGGATGTACAGCAACATGACAATAAACTGGATTTGATTTTGATTTTGATTTGATTTGATAAAGCCAAAAGAATATGAAGGAAGTGATGAGCACGTTTAATGCTTCTTCTTTCACTGAAAACCTAAAAGCTGACTGTTCTTCCTCTCGTCTTATGGAACCATACAGGACTAAGATACAAAATCACTGCAGACCAATACGTGGAGCGTGTCGCATGTAAACAGGAGCAGTTGTGTAACAGAGATTGTTCTTAAAATGACTCAGAAACACAAAAGGATACTTGGTGCCAACCACCAGTTTCACAACACGACCCACAGATGACTCAGTCCATTTAGCAATTTGATTTGACAGATCATCGAAGGATGTGCGGTCAGTGAAGGAGAACAGGAAGAGGACGGCGTCCACCTGCTCCTTACAGGACTGGAACACAGAGGGAAGAGTGACTGGACACAGTGATGCTGCTACAGGATGTGCTTTTATAAATAAATATGAGTGTAGTCCTTTCACTTTCGTTCTTAACTCAGCGTGCTGCGAGAATACTGTCTACTTTCTATTTTACACATACTGGAAGCAAGTGGTCAAATCTGCGTAGGGCGTTCTCCCCACAGTCCCACAGCTGCAGCCGGAAGAACAGAACTCTGCCACTTTCTCTCAGCTTCACCGGCCAATACACCACCGTCGTCTCAATGCCTGGAACAGCAAAAGATGAATGAGCCTGACCTGACTGACCTTTAAACTGAAGGCAAGGCGAGGCAGGTTTATTTGTGTCGCACAATTCATACCCGAGGTAATTCAAAGTGCTTCACACAAAAGTATATGAAGACATAAAATCAGTCCACAGAACATAAACACAATTATTAATAAATTACATTAAAAGCAAAGAGGCAGATAAAATCAATCCATAAAAACATAAATATAATCAGTAATTAGAAGAGTACAGATAGAATAGTTTCACAGCTTTTAATTGCATAAACCATTTTAAACGGAGCGGCCTCGATGATTTTTTCAGAAGACGATCAGTCACCTGTGGTCTCGTGGTGCATGTTGGGAATATTCAGGCCTGCAAGACGAGCAGCGAGAGCAGTTTTTCCGACTCCGCTCTTCCCAGAGATAAAGATCTTATAATGAACCGTGTCCACGGCTACGTGCGGGGGCATCACCGGAGACTCCAGGAGGCCTGTAGAACCAGTTTAAGAAATATTCTGGTTACTGCTGGCCTGAATGTGCTGCCATCGTCTTTCACCACAACAGAACAGAGGAGTTGGGTTTCCTGCTCGGAGCTGCAGGCTGAAATCAAAACTTTTTTCACAGTTAGAAATTAGTCAGTTAATATTTATTGTGTTTTATTGCTTCTGTAATCTGATAGTTATTGTATTTGATTTGTAAATTGTCCTTTTGTGTCATTAAAAGGCGCCTATACTCAAATAAAATGTGTTATTATTGATAAGTTTTACTTTTATCTAAAAAAAATAAGCTGACACATTGTCGCTTTTTTGTTTTTATTCAGATTGTATGAAGCTCACCTTTAGGTTTTATTACATTAACTGACAGTTTCACAAGACAGTCTGGGTTTAAAAATGAGTCATTACTGCACAAATATTTACCTGTCAGGTGCATTTCATGGACACCTTTTGTCATAATGAATTACTGGGGAATGCACATTGATCTGTCAGTCACTTTTCCTGACAGATTTCTATAAAGACCATAAACTAAGTCTGTGAGGGGACACAAGCACGGTTTGTTTGTTTTATTTTTCAGATCCACTGATTAAACCAACCGGAAACCAGAACTATTTGCATGTGATGCTTCTGAAAACGGCCAAACTAAAGCAGCGCAACTAAAAACTCGCCATTACCAAAGTTCTTGCGTCTCTTCTTGTGCAGGACTTTGCTGAAGTACTCTTTGCTGTCTTTGCATCGATGCCAGTCCGACACTACGACCGATCCCGGAGGAGGAACCTGAGCCATGTCGGCGGTGAAGCTAGCTAGCTCGCTAGCATCGCCCCGAGCCGACATTTATCCGAACGGGACCGACAGTCGGTTCTTTGTCGAAGCAGGAAACAGATTTAAACGTCTTTTAGGACCAAAGTTAACCATAAAGTGCGTTAACGAGGAAGCTGTAGTCGCGCAGCGTGAATGGAAAAACTTCCGTAAACTAAAACGTCCCTTGACAACCGCTGACGTCACTTCCGTCTGTTCCGTCCGGTGTTGCCTTTAGGTTCTGCACAACAGTCGTAATTTATGGATTTCACTCCATTTACTTGTTTTGAACCTACATTTAACAGAGCAATTCTTTTTTTTTTTTATATATACAATTACAAACACAAACAGAAATAACCAAACCCCCTAAAGAAAAAGAAATAAAAAGAGAAAAAGAAAAATGATTCACAACAAAAATGCACAAACACAGTATTGCAGCCATAATATCCAGGGTTTACCAGCGAGTGTTGTTTAAACTTATTTATTAGTTTGGAGGGATTTAGAGATTTAAAAGCGCACGGTTTGTTCTGACAGCTGTCTTGTTGTTGATATATAACTTATCTCATTTTATACTTAAATCTCTTCTATTTTTATTTATTTTTTGTGCTCTTTTTTTTGTACTTTATTCTATATGGCACTGAAGGAGCTGCTCTTAATCTCATTGTACATGTGTATAGTGACAATAAAGGCATTCTATTCTATTCTATTCTATTCTATTCTATTCTATTCTATTGTTATTACAGTCTTTAATTGTGGTGGCGGATCGCTGCAGTTATCAGAGCAACGCTGTTCAATTTAGAGGTGAAGTGTTTTACGCCCTGCTGAAAAAAAATAAAGAATAAAAACAACAACATCAAAAAAAAAAAAACCATGGCCCAGCTAAAGATGGTTACTGGTTTTAACTGGACCTGAAGGAGAAAATACATTTTCCAAAGCATTTCTGAAGCAACAACTGAGCTATCAATCGACCAGAGCTACTAAATATGACAGTGATGGGAATTTTAGATAGTCTGCCCCTAAAATGTTCAGTCATTCACACACAGTGACACACTGATGGAAGCACTGAGGTTAAAAAGTGGCCTTTAATAAAACAAATATTTACAAGCTTGTGTTTTTCCTGTTTGTTGCTGTTTGTCCTGAAATGACAAATCACAGTAACAGCAGTGGCCTGCTACAGATGATTACACAGTTTTTTTGGAGTATTGGACCGGCACTGCTCATGTTTCCCACAGTCCTTGAATGTTGCATTCTATCGTGCACCGCAAGAGGTCGCTAAACGCCATCGTTTCAAGGGTTCAAGACCTTATGTGACACCTGGAGAAATACAACAAAGCCATGAAGACGCTTGACATGAACAGATGTTGGACATGTTTTAATGTAAATGTCACATACAGACATGTTAGGCTCTAAAACACCCGGTGAGCTCTGACGGTCAGGACGCCGCTGCTCTCCAACGACATGCCCACTGATGTGGGATCCACGTCTGATGGCAGTTTGCACCGGTGGGAAAATGTGTTGGTGACCATGCCATCCTTCCCCAGCTGGATGGAAAAAAAAACAAAAATAACAAGAAATAAAGAAGGCAGAAATAAATTCTTTCTCAACACTGAAAGCAGTGAGGGTAGCAAATCTAAAGCAAATGTCAGAATTCAAGACCTCTGAAGTATGAGATGTTTATAAAATCTTTAAATTCCCAAAGTTCTTTATGCTCCAGTTCTGTTTTTTGCTTATTTTTTAACTTTAGGTCTCCTTTGTCTCACAATAAAATGATTTCTTTAATCCATAAGACCCCACCTGCTTTCCAACTTTCATTTTTTCATTTCGTTTCTGTCACTGCGACCAAACTGATGATGATAGATGGCTCACCTTTTCTGCACGGACCTCTATCAGGTTGTTGGAGGACGTGACGATAACATCCTCTGGAGAAAATTCACTCACATCAACGGTAAACTGGAAGACGTCTCCCAACACTTGGATCTTCCCCGTAGGCCATGAATGACCTGAAACATCATTTACAGATTGTAAAGCTTCATGAATCACAGGTTTCTAAACACTTCCTAGTAGGTTTATCTGCAGGGAGAAGTAGAATCAGCACATCTACGTCAGTCTCTGCTCAGCTGACCTGTGAATTTGTGATCTCTTAGTGACCCTGCATCTTCAGAGAACTGACTTCGACCTTCCTCCATACAGGCTGAAGAACTGGTTTGTGTTGCTGATTGTTTCTGCTGCAGCACAATCCAACAGAGGTCCTTCTAATCCAGTAAATTCTCCTTTGACTGTCTTAAAGCTGTCACCATATCTGAGTCTTTTATAGGCCACTGTGTGCCACTGGGTGTGGATGTGGTTTGGACCCTGAATGATTCAGCTCAACTGGAACGTGACACGGATTGTAGATATTTAATGTGTCAGAGCTGATAATGAACTGCTGTCAAGGGGGCTGACATTGTTGGCCGCACCCTGACTGGAAGCATTTCAGTCTTTGTGTTTGTGAGAAACTAAGATGGAACATAATAACCAGACGTCACGTTGTGTAGGCTGTCGATTTAAAATTTAAGTCAAAAATAAAAACCTGTTGGCCTTTGCCTGGATGCTCGTGGAGGATTCGTGACAAAAATAACACGGGAGCCATAAATGCCCGGCCATGCAGAGGAGGGGAAGTTTAACTTGGCGGAGTGGCAGTGGTGTGATGGAGCGCAGTAGTGTGTAGGTGTGACATTCTGCTCCACCTTGGAAAAGTCACAGAGGCTCATCAACTCCAACCGGATGACGGCCATCGCCAAACAAGCCCTGTGAGGCTGCACTGGTGACTGCACTGCCAGCTGCTTCCTTATGGCAGAAATAATGTCATGTCATTCTGTATCATGTCCAGCGCTGGAGGAGCAAAGATGCTAAAGGAGAGCAGTGACACTTTTGTTAATTCTGAACATTGTGTATAAAGTTTTTTCAATGTATTGCCTGTTATTTGTAAAGTAAGTTCCTCTCTGGTCACTCAAGCCTCTAAAAACTCATCTGTGTGCATCAAGATTACATATTTAAATGTGTGTTTTTTTCCAATTTCCAATGAAAATATGAATGCCAACAGTTCTGAAACAAGCCTCTCTCCCTGCCAGCATTCTCAGGACTTTCTACAGAGGTGTGGTGGAGAGCAACATGGTGCTCCAGCTGCAGTCTGTCAGACAGAAAGCCCTGCAGAGGATAGTGAGAGGAGCTAAGACGGTCATCAGAGTTTCCCTCACCTCTGTCCAAGAACTCCAGAGCCGCTGCAGGAGCAGGAACCTGAACATCTTCAGGGACTCCACACACCCTCTCCATAAACTGTTTGAACTCCTGCCATCAGGTTTCTGGAGCGTTAAAGGAAGAACCTCCAGAAGCTTCATTCCTCCAGCTGTCAGAACGCTGAACTGCTGATCCAGACATGCAAAGCCTTGTTTGCTTAAATTACTTTAAGTTCTTGGATCCTGAAGAAACGCTCTCTCCTCTTGCTTGTACTGCTGTGGATGTACAGCAACATGACAATAAACTGGATTTGATTTGAAATAATCTTTTTCTGCTTTACAATGTCATAGATGTATCTCAACACTATTCCTTCCTCTAAACTGTGCAGGTCTTTGAAGTTCCTGTTTCTGTCTCCATCCACCCACTCCCTGCAGCTCACCTACAACTCTGCTCAGACACCAAACAACTATTACTACACCACACAAAGACAACTCGTAATATCAGAGTAATTGAGTCATGCAAAGTGAAAACCACTTCTGAAGAATATGCAAAGCCGCACCCTGCAAGCCGACAGGATGGGTTACTAACGTTCATTAAGTATAAAACCCCAGAGGTCTCAATCTTTTGATGCCATCTTTTGTACACTTAAAGGTGCAAATGCTCAGGATTAGTGTCGACTGCTTACTTTGCTCATAATGTGTCTCTGGGGATTACAGAAACACCACATGGACACGCCAACAATGTAAAACACTTGATTTTCACCTGAGGGGGTCTTTAAATGCCGTTCGTGTTTTCATGACATGTTAATATTTGCTAATAATCAAAGAGCAGAGCCGAGTTCACGGCCGTCGGTGAAAAAGTCAGACGACAATCAAGAGACGTGTTACTCGGAACCACAAATGTCAAACTACCCGTGGTGCTAAAAGTAAAGTGAAGGATCACCAAAACTGCCAGGATTTATTGCCACGAGTGTCTGTATTAATGTTCAAAGCAATCCGTCCAGCTGGTTGTCGAGATATTTCAGCCTGGACCAAAGCAGACGGACCCATTTATTGCCGCCGCCGGCTTTGGCGTGACTCTAAAAGCACGACTCTAAAAACAAACACATGTCGACTGTCGCCGAGTGCACGAGAGCGATGCGGTCACAAGGCATTTTATTTAAACACAAAAATACAGCGCCTGGCAAACATGCGCCAGGTTTCTTTTTTTTCTCATGTAACAAATGACATAAATATAAAATAAAAAATAAATATTAAATAAAAAAAAGAAAAGGACAGTTGTAAGACATGATGTAAACAAACAGGTGAAGAAAATGCACGATGCGATCCAGAGACTGACTACAAAACATAAGAATGTGTGATTCTTCGCCCTGAGTGGAATAACGATTCCAAAATTTTACAGAAAGTCTCATCGATCAAAACAGATTTAAGGAACCAGAAGCTCTGGCAGGATTTGTTCTTTTTTTTTTTTTTTAAAAAGTGAGTGCTTGGAAGAAGAAGTCGCCCTTAATCACAAAGAGCCTCGAACATTTCAGTCATACAGTAAATACAAGGCCAAGCACGCTCACATTTTATTCTCTACATCACTTGTATATGTTCAACATATTAAACCCTTTTTTTTATATAAAGATAAATTATTTCTCCTCTGTTATAAAGTACATAAATGTTTTCAGTCCTTTCTGAGTGACTTGAAGGGTCCTCTTCAGTCGTGCCACACTGGGCCAAGGGGAAAAATAAAAACCCGGCAGTGTGGCTCAGTTTCACGCCCCACGTCAGTCCTTGTCGTCCGTGAGTGAAATGGCATGGTCGGTCAGTGCACTTTGATTTGCTGGAATGCTTAGATCACACTGCAAACACGCTGAGGGAGCTGGTCTCGTCTTTCAGGCCCAGGATGCTGTACACTATCCTCTTCATGTGACCGGGCAGCCGCACTCCGATGTTCCTGATGTCCCTGAAGAAAAAGATAAACGACACCATTTCAGTATGCTACACCCAACACGGACTGCTAGAGCAGGGGTTCCCAGCTAGTGGCTAATGTTGTTTTATATCACAAATCCACACGCTGAGGAGAGGAAGGCACAAACAGTTGGAACTGATGGTCTGAATAGTTCAAGGAGTCGGCTGAAAGTTGTGAATAAATGATTAAAATAGCTAAATGTAACAGACAAATGGTTGAAATAGCTGTCTAATAATAGACACTGGCTTAAATAGATTGCTATGAGGAGAAATGGTTGATCAATCTCATGATCGATCTAAAAACTGCCCGTTCAATAGACTGAAAACATTATTGTTTTCTATCATTAATGGAATTTCAGCACACAGATGGCGCCAGCGAAGGGCCACGCCGACATGGCAGTGGGGTATGAGGTTGGGAACCACGGCTGCTGAAGTTGAGAATGAGAGGAATGACAGGGGCAGAGGCGGAGTGGGGTATTCCTGCATTCACAAACTGGATAACAAATGTTCAGGCTGGGAGCTCAATACTTTCCCTGTGCGACCAGAAAGCGTGGCTTAGCGCCAGATAAATCAGTGCAGCATTGCAGAGCTGCACTTGTGCCATGTGTGCACTTACTCATGCCTCAAAGCGAGCACCTGCTCCATGGTCGTTACCCCGGCGCGAGCGAAGCTCTCGTTGTACTGGCCCATCTTGATGGAGTCCAGCCACTCGGGCACCGACCTGAACATGGTGCCGTCACAGCCGCTGGTGCTGGGCAGTCGGATGGACACGCTGTGGGGAGCAGCGGGGGTTTGGGTTACTCATCAGTTACAGCTGCATGTGGTTATGTTTAAATGGGAGTGTTTAATGTGAACTTATTTCAGTTTGGGTAGCTGCTAATTACTCATGCCAACTTTTTAGCACACAAGGTTTATAAAGGTAAAGTTAGGAAATTTAAAAAATGAATTTACAGTGCATCTGAAGGGTTTAGTCTCTTGCACAGTGTATAGACAATCATTAGCTGTTTTATGAACATGCAAAACTACGTATTGGCAGGAAGTCAGTGCTCCTAGCCAAGAAATACTCCTACACACCTAACTTCCTGTTTGTTTGGTTTTTTTACAGTTGATACAGATAACATAAAACATGTTAGCCAATATATTTTGCTGATTATGCCTTTAAAACCTAATAAACGAGTATCTTTTTGTTGATTGGACTGATAAAGATGGTGAGAGCTGATTATTGTATAAATGATTGTTGTTTCATAAAGATTACTGTGTCTAGAGTTCGTACCGTGGGTCAAAGTCAGCGATGGTTTTCAAAGACTCTGGGCATCGCAGGAGTTTGTCCAAAATGTTGACGATGTCTGTGAAGCGAGGTCGTTTGGAGCGGTCGTGCTGCCAACACTGGAGCATGAGCTGGTAGATGGCGGACGGGCAGTCCATCGGGGCAGGAAGCCGGAAGGCCTCGTTGATAGCCTTCATGACCTGAGGAAGAGAAGACGGCGTGAAGGCAGGGCCTACGTTCAGGGAGCTTTTATGGTTTGAACAGGCAGCCGTCCAACAAACCGCTGTACTCGCGTGTTGATATTAACAGTTAATTTGAAGTGGACGGTGGGAAACAACACCACACCCCTGAAGAAACTCTCTGTGCAAATATACATTAACTAAACAATCCCTCATCTCAACCACAAGTGCTGCGGAGGACGAAACATACCTCATGGTTGCTCATGTCCCAGTAGGGTCGTTCTCCGAATGCCATGACTTCCCACATGACGATGCCGAAGCTCCACACGTCGCTGGCTGAGGTGAACTTCCTGTATTCGATAGCCTCTGGGGCCGTCCAGCGGATGGGGATTTTGCCTCCCTGACAGAAAAGAACCATTAACAAATCATATTTAATGGACGGAGGGGAGTGGAAACACGAGGCGCTGAAAGACCAACACCTTAGATTGGACACTGGAGACTGGACATACAATTAATAACCTAGCAGATGTTAGAAGACGAAAAAAAGCAAGCGTTGCTCTCTCTCGCTGTGCTTTTAGGCTGCTTCACTTACTCTGGTTGTGTAGGTGCCCTCAGCGTCGTTCTCCAGGATACGCGACAGGCCGAAGTCGGACACTTTACACTCCAGGTTGCTGTTGACCAGGACGTTCCTTGCTGCCAGGTCCCGGTGTACGTAGTTCATGTCGGAGAGGTATTTCATGCCTGCAGCTATTCCACGCAGCATTCCCGCCAGCTGGTACGGAGGAATCTCTCCATCGCGATCCTAAAGGATATATAGTATAGTATAGTTACAGTGATGAACCTGAAAGCAGCACAAAGGGGCCAAACTGTGTTAGCTTAGCATAAACACTTTAAAGAGCCACCCTCCTTCAAATACATCATCCTCTAATGTAATCCACGACAATGAAATCCATTTTATTTCAGTTTAAATGTCAAAAGGGTGCCTGAGGTTTTCTTAGCAAGAGTTTTTCGAGGATATAAAAATTAAGCTAACGTCATCCGACCATCGAAACACATGCACCTACCTTCAGGTATGTGTCCAGAGCTCCGTTCTCCATGTATTCTGTCACAATCATGGCAGGCTTGACTGGAAATTTAAACAAAAAAGACGATGTTAAGTGAAAGCAAAGTAGACCAGAAGTTGACTGGAGTTCATTTTTAATGGCCGCTGAGTTTCTGTCTGAGGCCGTTGACTCACATTTGGTGACGACTCCCTCCAGGCGGATGATGTTGGGATGGGAGAACTGACCCATGATGCTGGCCTCGCTCAAGAAGTCCTGTCTTTGTTTCTCCGAGAATCCCGGCTTCAGGGTCTTGATGGCTACGGCCACCTCGCCTTTCAGAGGAGTCTTCATCACGCCCCGAAACACTTCCCCGAACTCTCCTGGTTGGCAGAGCAGGAGGAAATATTACAAACTGCGCCCTGAGATTTCGCGAAACGGAGGGTAAGCGATCGGAAAACACTCACCTACACCGATGACTTTCTGCTTGTTGATCGCGCCCGGGTCGATTTCTGTGACGAACTTGTGAATGGCGATGTTGGGGTCCTCGTACATATGTGGGTCGACGTACGTCTTTAGCGGCTTTAGCTGATCTGAGGAGGAAATAATGACCAGAATGTAAGGCGAAATAAGAACAATTACATCACTAAATAATAAAGAATTATGACTGCAGGTTTGCTAACCTGGTGAGAAGTAGGGATCCTCAGGTCCTCCCCTGCCACGAGAGTTCAGTCTCCTGAAAGGAAAACAAGACTAATAACTATCGGACTACGCAGATAACAGGCTGACTTATTAGTAATTGCAGGTCTGAAAAACATGAAGGGTGTATTCAAAGTATTCTTCCTTTACTCCAGCCTGTGGCACATAATAACACAGCTGGCAGGCCTGCAGATAATATTTATCTGAATGACACACATGTTGAATGTGGATGCGAAGCGTGCCGTTACCAACCGTTTACGCAGCAGCAGCACGGCCACCACAACAAGCAGCATAACCGCCACTCCCACGACAGCTCCCATCACCATGGTGGACTTGTTCTGGACCTGAGACTCAGCTGCACAAATCACAGAAAGACATATCAGCCCCTGAAGGCGACACAGAGAAGCATTTATTTGAGCTTCTGCAGGTTTTAAGTGTTTTTTTTTCTTACCTAATGGCGACGTATGAAACTCGTGCTCCACGCTGTAGCTGCCGGGGCTGCCCTCCGGACTCAGCGCCTGAACCCGAAACATGTAAGTGGTGTCTGGGGTGAGGTCGTTAATGTGGACGGAGCTTTTCTCCAGGATGAGGACCGTGTAGGTGGTGACATCACGCTCGCCTTCATCGTCCTGCAAAGTGAAAAATTAAAAGTGGGCGGATTAGAAAAAGCTTGAACTGCCTACATTTTGTTTGACTTGTTAAACGAAAATAAATACACAGGCGCCCAGAGCTCTCCATCTTACTTTTCTGCGGTACATGAGCTCGTAGCGGTGATTGATGTGGGCAGGAGGTCTGCGAGACAGAGTCCAGGACAGAGACAGACTGGTGGGGCCGCGATCATCCAGATGGATCAACGTCACCTTGGGGGGATCTAAGAGTCGGCGAGAGACAGAAAGCAAAATAATGGTTAGTGACTAATCACAGTCTTTGGAAAGGACATTTGGAAATGAAAGCCTTCGGGACTCAGCGGGTCAGACTGAATTCCTCTCTGTGCAGTGAGTCAGTTTCTGTATGTTGCTCTTTCGCTGATAGCTGCAGCGTTACATGAGAAATGACCTCAGTTTCTTTGTCTAATGTCCTCTTTGAGACCACTGGTCCTCTGTAACAGCTTAAAAGACAAACTGAACACACCTATTTTTTTAGATATAAACCCCAAATTCCACATCAACCTGCAGGGATTGTGACACATTAGCGTCTGTGCAACCTCAAACAATAAGGACATAAAGTCAACACCTGAAAACATGAGGCTAAAACTCACCTGTGTAGTCCAGAGCGGTGGTGATGGTAGCGGTGGCCCTCTCGGCGCTGAACTCGGACACGCCGCTGTGAGCCTCCACGGTGAACGTGTAGTTCAGGTGAGAATCCAGGTCGTTGACGATGACCGAGGTGTCCTGCAGGTCCGCAGGCCCGGTTTCAAAACGGATCTTCTCGCCGCAGGGAATGCACAAGCCCTCGTCGCAATGCTCGCACACCACGCTGTAGGTGAGGTCGCTACGGCCGCCGGTCACCAGCGGTGGGCTCCAGGACAGCTGCAGCCGGCCCTCTGCTGACAGGGTGGTGGACACCAGGTCCTGAGGGGCGCTGGGTGGCGCTGTGGAAGTAAATGACACAAGACAGTCAGAATGATTGTCCAAACTGCCTCCGATGAGCTAACAGTTGACAGTGAGGGGGATTCTTACCGGAGCAGGCTGATGTAGGAGGGTCTGAGGGGGAGCGGAAGAAACCCTCCTCGCAGAGACACTCGGTGGCGCCGGCCGCCGAGGGCTTGGTGTTATCAGGACAAACGTGACATAACTCGCTCGATACCGATGGCTTGAAGTAGCCTGGTTTACATGCTGTGTGAGAGAAAGAAAGAAGGTGTACTTAAGCATGACATATGAAAGAGACAAACACAGGAAGGAATGAATGATCAAAATGCAAACAATAAGGCGGTCTGTGTAACACTAGCCCCTTCCACCCTACAGGAAGCACTCGTTGTGAGCAACCTATAATCACAGAGTCTTTGTATTCAGAGGAATGAGCAGGGATTTCCCTGACGATCTGCCTTCACTCGCCTTTTTCGCCTGGAGGCCTAATCTCAGGTCACACTGCCAGTGTCAACCGGATGACAGAGGAGCTTTAAATCCACCAGGTGACCTGATCTGCCTCTCCCCTGTGAACTCTCAGCTCGTGTTCTCTGGCAGATAATATTTGTGTTTTCGCCAAAGGAAACGGGCCTTTGGACACTGGCAGGGAGCTGTGCTGGACGTTTCAGCGCACGGACAAACAGCCTTCCAGGGCACGGGAGGTTAATGAACATGCAGACAGGACAGAAATCACAAGGCGAGAGCTGCAGCTCAGTCTGAGGCCGAGTTTCCTCCCTTTCTTCCTTCCTTCCGCTAACCCCCGACACCAGTCGCAAATTACAGCATCCAAGGTTGAATAGTTAGCGGACAAGAGCATCAGGAAAGCGGAAAAGCTGCAGACGGAGTGTGTTCTCCGTGTTTTTATGGAAACAGATGCACATAGTTTCTAACTGGGGTAATGCTGCCTGTGAGTGAAACAACAGAAAAAGTGTGGACTCAAAGTACGGCGTTATGAAAGATCTCCTCTCCCTGCTTTCATTCTGCCGTCTCCCCGGGGAGCCGTCTTTCATCTGGCCCCTGCGCTGGTGGCCGAGAGAAAAGGTCGAGTGAACCCTGGATTGAAGACGTGGTCGCGTTACTTCGCCACCAAGGCAGAAGGACCTTTTGCACCCCGAGTACTTCAGCCGCGGAGGAGAAGGAGCAGGTTGAGTTCGAGGAGAAGGGATAAGGATGAATAGATAGACGGGTGGGGGATGGGGGTAGAGGTCTGGAGCACCAACAGAAGCTCTCTCTGGGGAGTCACTTGGCGGCAGAGGGGGTGTAGCTGAGGTTTTTCGCATAAGAAAAGGGGGCCAGCCCATTTCATCTTGAGCTGGAGCAGCAGGACCTCTGTCACGTACCAAAGAAACTCCAGCCCTATTCATCCATTGTCTCCGAGGCTGGACAGAGTGGTGCCATAAATATGTTGCATTACTGATTATACAGTCGGCGGCATGTGTGCAGAGCAGGAATGCAAACATCGTTAATGCAGTGTGTCGCAATCGTGGATCTCAGTGTTCACGCAGAGATTCTAGCTTCAGTTTTGTTGATATCTTTTCTAGAACATCGGTTTGAATTGTGATCCCAAACTTTCACTGAGTTTTCTTTTCACTTGTTGATGGAGGTTCTAATTGTCCCGCGCTCTCTTTGACTACGACACCTGTGAATAGGACTTAAGTTCTGCACCGGTGCATCTGTTAATTGAATCTGTTTTCTGCTCTTTGTGCCGGCCCATTGTTCTAACGAGTGGGAACACGGATTAGGGAGCTCGTTGCGTGTGTTAACAACCGGATGAAAGAGCAAAGGGAGGCAAAGCGGGGCATGTCATTGGCTAACAGCTGTCCTGTTGCTCTACTAATCCTCTTGACTAAATTACACTCCACACCTAACTAAGCAGCCACGAAACTAACCTCCCTCGTGCACCAACTGTCGACTCGCTCCCCACCCTCCGACTCCGACCAAGGACAACCTGCTTATTTGTGTCAGTCAGCATTCCTCCTCATCTCGCTTTACTTCCTTTTCCCACAACAGTTGGGCTCTTCGGTGGAATCCACATGCAGGCCACGAGGCTATCACTTTCTCTGGCTATCGTTTGGAACGACGTCGTGGATTTCACACGTTAAGAGTTTTGGCTGGAAGAAGTTTTATTTGTGCAATAAAACATGTTTCCTGAAAAATCCACACAGTTCTTCCCACCAGAAATTTTTCCCGTCTTCTTCCGTTTCAGGTGCTCGGCTCAGGGTCACCGGGAACCTCAAAGACGGAAACATTCCTCTGTCTTGACTTGCCTTCCTTCTCCGACTCGGTTTCATTTCTCCAACCTCTGCACAGGATTCGAGCTTTGAAATGCGATACTGATCTTTAAATTGTACGTTGGGCCGAAACTTTTTTTAGTGCCGTCTCTATTTGTTCTGTATAACGTCGGTGTGAAGTGTGTCGCTTTTGGAAAGCCTCGGCGGACATCTTTGAATATCTCATTTCAAAAGATCTTCAGTTACAAAAGACCGAAACAAGTAAAACAGAACCGGTGGCCTTGTCGCACTTTCGGAAGCAGGGAGTAATTAAATGGGTCATCTGTCAAAAGTTCAATTATCAGAAGATTTACTACACAAGTAGCGGCTTAACTCTTACTATGACTGATTTACAGGAACTGACTCTGCCAGTCAAGGTGACTCGGACCATCAGGAGTCATAAACCGCAGCCTGACTCAGTCTAACCTCCGATAGGCGTGTCCACCTCATCCCTGTAATCTGCGGTTCCCGTCGCCTTAGCAACCCGGCCCAAAACAAATACTTGCGAGGAGAAGACACGCCACTCAGGTACTCATTCTGACACATTCACACGGCCCTTCCTTTAGTCAATCAGTGCTGTAGGTGACGCGAGGATGTAAGAATTCCTTTCAGAAATCCCCGCAGCGTACTGTGCCCTTCCTCCCTCCTTCCTCTCTCCGTGCCGTCTCTCCTCCCACGTTTCCTCCAGACAGTTCAACACACCACACCCCAGAATGCCAAAAGACAGGCCAGCTTCCACACAAACAGTAGGAGTGCTTACAGTACCAACACCACAGCTGTGTGTTTTTTTTCATAGACACACAGGTCTCTCTCCAGGGCACCACATTCCTCAAACTGTTTGCATACTTTACCTTCGTGTTGGTTGCCCTTAGTTTCAAAATGATACGTGGCTCTGCTCCTTTTTATTCAAGTTTAAAAACAACCTTTCCATAATCGTCCTGATCACTAAGTTGAAAATTAACAACAAATTCATCAAGTTGCCAAATCAGTTCAAAAGAGAAAACAACCAACTTGTTTTTGAGTTTCCTCTGCGCTCTGAATTGTGGGACAACACTCTCCATCAACACCACATTCAACATCCTTTTGTCATTTTTACAGCGTAAACACAACAAAATTCAAAGTCCAGTCACAGAACTGGGACGCCACTTCTTGCACTGTACATTATCACCTAGAGCCATAGAGCCATCCATAAAAACAGCTGAGCCCCATTCCTGAAACCTGAGAGAAAGGCAGTGGAAAGAATGCGCTATTGGCCAAAAGGTAAGGAGATGAGGAGGCATCAGTGGGGAGGCTGCTGGAGTTTCCTCACAGATCTCTCTCTGTTTGATATGGAGAAATCCACCCTAAAATCTTAGCAAAACAAATAGACTTAGACATGTGTCTGCTGTGCTTTCCATTGCCTAATCCTGCCGTAGCTCACCTACACACAGATTCGGAGTGTTTTTGCAGCAGATTTCCAAACAAACCAGACACAATTAACATTCCTGCGCACTCATTCCTCCCACCACGACAAGTTAGTGGTTGGAGGTGTTTCGTCGGCTACAACTCCCAGAGCAACACAAATACGTCTCAGTTGAGTGCGTGGCACATTTCTGGCAGTGCTTACCTTGGCAGGAGTCCCCGGTGGTTTCGTAGCCTGCGAGACACTGGCACTGACCCACGGGAACCACCCATTCACCCTCAGCTGTGCAGTAGATGCGTGGGGTGGCCTGACTGACGGCGTTCTCCACGCAGGCTCCCTCCACCTCCCGGAGGGCATCTGCCACCGTCTCCGGGAAGGCCGCCAGGCTCTGCACCGTGGACGGGCACGTCTTGTAGTACACTCTGGCGGACAGCAGCGCCACACAAGCCCCCATGTCCTGGAAAGCCAGGTAGAAGCCCTTTCTGGACAGAGGCCCCACCGTCCTGGTCTCCGTGTTGACCTTCAGCACGCGGCCCCGGGTCACCTCGTCGGGAGCGATGGTGGCCACTTTCCGGAACTGTCCTTTGCGGAAGTTGGTTCCCACGTCGGCGTCGGCCTCCGAGATGAAAAGGTTGAAGGTTTCTTTGCAGGCAACGGAGGCGCCGTCGAAAGTGTTGCAGTCCCGCACAACAAAAAGGAGTTCCACGGAGACCCGCGTCGCCCCCGGGCGCCGCTGGATGAACGTCGTCCGCAACCAGTTGTCCTGCTCAGTAGAGTCGATGCTGCAAACGCTGTAGGTGTAGTAAAGGGAGCCGTTCACCACCGTCTGGACTATCTCCCACTGTAGAGCACCAAAAAGATAGAGAGGGATCAGCTTCAGGGGCAAAAGTCACTGTTACCAGGCAACAATAATGAAAGGAGAAAAGGCATTTTTTCCAGGGAATAAGTACGGGGTTCAGACACTTTGTTCTTGCCAAGAACCGGTTTTATTGATGAGACACCTCTTCTTTCATGCTCACTGAGAAGCTCATAAAGCGTAGAAGCAAGCTTTTTTTTTTCCACACATTAAGATCATTGGCCTGGACATGTGCTGCGCTCACGACGTGTGTGGTTTTCCACCGACACACAAGGGTGCATGTGTGTGACACATAAATCCAGCAAATACTACTGGAGGACGCCAACTAACATTTATGGCGGTTAAATGGGCTTTATAAGCGCAGCGCTGCTACAGGCATGGCAGCGAAATTGGCAGCAATTAAGACTTTTTAAGAGAGGGAAGCAATGACGAGTAAAAAGATTAAAAGCCTCAATTTAGCATTAAAATTTAACACCTCATGTGGTAGCGCTTCAGGTGGGTTTCAAGGAATAAATCGTCGGTTAAACTGCTGTTGGAAAAGAGAAGCATCAAACTTTTTCCTTTTTTTTTTTAAAGTTTCTTTTGTACCATTAGAATAAAAGTGGACTTTATGACCGTCTGAGCCTTTAAACTTTTATTTAATAACTTCTAACCCACAATCGTCAGCTCAATTTAATAACAATGGAAATTATCATTAAATTAACCCTTGTACAATCTGAAATACACAAGAAGTTGCACAAGCACGTCGAGATAGACAAAAGGAAATCCTATCTGATCCCACGACAAGCCTCAGATCTTTGAGAACAGTCACACCAGAAACGAAGCCCACACACACTTGAACCGTGTCCTGTTGCTTTTTTTAGCCGGAAAGCCACTGAACTATAGATAGGGACGGCACGGATGGTTCTGCACATATGGACCAGACTTTCTTTTTTCTCTTTACCCTCGCGTCCTCCCATTGTGCATTATCTTATTACAGGGATCTCTAAACTCGGAGAGGCATCACGAGGGCAAATAAAGAGAGACATCCTAAAAGGGTTGTTTCATGGTTTAGTGCGGGGAGTGAAAACCGCCTACTGTGAATGTGAAAAATGCACTTTGGTACTGTAAATTTAAATGTAGGTTGAACCTTGACATTTTAATGGCATTCATAAGTTCTTTATGAAAGGGTAGCATTAACACAAGGCTAGCGGAGCTCTGCCAAACCTCATCGAGCTGCCACTCATTCCATCTCTCCCAGAGAGCTTTTTTGGTGGAGTGAACGAGCAGGAAGAGGCCTCCGTTATTGTCACCCAGCAAATTCTTGCAACAAAAAAATGCTCGCTTATCTACTCGCTGCTGCTCTTCGGAGGAATACAGTTTTGGGAAGTGAACATGAAGTCTTAAAAATGCCTGTTGAGGTATAAATACTCACCCCGTTCTCGTATGGCAACGTCAGCCAGCCCAGCTCTGATCCTGAAGCCCTCATATCCAGCAATACTTCTGCAGGAAAACGTGTTCAGAGAAAATAATAAAGATTCAACTGTGAAGGAAAGACACTATAAAAAGCCCCAATTTTACAGACTTTATCCTCCCCTGGGAAACACAGCAGGCTGTGGGGTAGTATATCAGTTATTGGGCTGTTAAATGAGCTTTGATTTGACTGTACAGCTGGATCCTCTGGCTTGATCCTCGGGGCCAGAGGCTTTATGGGGGGCACATGCCACGCTTTGACGCTTTAATCGAGCATGTCGCTGTGATTCAGGACTTCATTGACCGTGTCCTCCAGGTCCAGGATACAGAACTAATAATGTCTGAGAAAGGCGTGGGCTGCTAAATTGGCATGACGAGGAAAATACATGAATCTGTGTCGCAAGTGAAACTAAAAAAGTCCTGACATGCATCAAACAGGTGTCCTGTAGTCCTGAAGCTGAGCAGATCCAGCAGGAAAACTGATTCAACAAAGCCTGGTATTGATATAAAACGACTTTTTTTTCTTGTTTAAAGTCATTTTTAATTATTAGGAGATATATTAACAGGAAGGAGATTTACTCAGAGCACACCGCGCTGGATAGGATTTAAAGAAGTGACTACAAAAAACAGAAATAAAAGCAGAAATCAGTTTTATGGACAAATAAAGGATCTAAACTCGACAATAGCACAGTAGTCAAATGAGAGTTATGAAATTCCAGCCCAGTGACTCATAAGGTGCGGCAGGTTCCAGCTGAGCGACACTTTATCTCGGTATTGTAAAAAAAAAAAAGGACAAAGCTAAAAGTACTCACGTTCTTTGGACTGGAGGCTGACACACACTCGGCTGGCGACTAGAAACAGGACCAGGAAGACCCCACGCAGCTCCATGTTTCCACACAACTTCTAAAAAAGTCGTGTCCGCGTATCTCGAAGTCTCTCCTCCGTCTCCGCGTCCCTCCGGTTCTCCGGTCCGCCGGCTCTGTGCGCACGAGCCCGCAGCCCATTCAGAAACAGGTGGCGTCATCGCTCCGCCTCGCGCCCTTTGGAATGCGGAAAGCTTCCTAATATGGGCGGCGGGGGGGCGGGGCCAGGCACCTGTTTCATTGAGAAAGATGCCTTCATTTACAGTCCCGTCAGTGTACTGAGTGATAAAAGTTCTGTTTAATCAGGTAATAAATATAACATTAGAAATGGCTTCACATGATTTATATTTATTCTACTATGTGTAGCTTCCATCTTCTATTTATATACAGAACCTGTACACATGTTTACATAAAACTGCACCTTATATGTACTTTTTGCACTAATATAAGCCATTATTAGTTTTTGTAAAATGTCAAGCAATGTGCAATATCCAGAAGTGCAGCATCAGTTATACATAACGTTTTTAAAGCGTTGTTTTTTGTTTGGTTTTTTTTACACCAAAGAAGCTATATCACTGTTTTCATGGTATTTTTATTATATCTTCATATTTTATATTTGCACATTTCTAACTGTTGTTGTCTGATTGGCTGTATTGACAGAATCCTGCTTTATTTTGTTGTTCACTGTGCATTGAATAAATTCTGTTCTTTTCTATTCAAATAACGTCACGTTTTGGATGAAATAATAATAATGAAATAACTGTTAGTTGCAGCTCTTACTTGCCACCAAACCGTATAACTCCAATAAAAACTGAGAACTTGTAAAGGATCACATAAAGAATGTGAAGAACCCTAAATAAAGAGGTTTTAAAGAACCAGAGAGCTTTCTGAAGAGCCATCGACCAACTATTATTTATCTGAGAGCACTTTTACAGCTCATAATCCCAACGCAGCGTTTTGATATCTGCACTTTAATATATACACGAAGGAATTTCCTTATTTAAAAGTCGCTTTTTAAATCTATAATCTGTTGTTTCACCATGCATATGTTGACATTATTATTATTATTCCATCAGCAGTTTGTATTTTAAGCTATATTTGATCTGATTTTATATTTTTTGAATCCTTTCATAGCAAATATTCACCATAAGGAATGATTCTTCCACGATATACATGATGTTGTTTTACTACTGGTTCTTTAAAAGTTTATTATCATTTGAATTGTTGTAAAGTCACAAAAGAAAATTATGTAAATACACCTAAGTCTCACACTTTCTGCAGCACCTCAGTAAATGTATTCGATTACTTTTCAACCAAATGCAATAGTTTAAGACTTTTAAAACTTGGTCAGTATTCAAAAGATGATTATTTTGTTAAGTTGTGAACATGCTTTACATTCACTTATCTTGTCCTGTTTTACATCTTGTGCCTTCAGGTTCATTATTTAATCAGTTTTAAGCATTTTTAAACAGAAATTTAGTTTTAAATTTTGAGGTATTTTTAGATAAATCATTCTCATTTTTGTGTCTTTGTAAAGTTTATCTCTGGCGTCCTGTCTTGCACTTGTGATGGTAATCTGAAGCTGTGGTGTAGATGTAAACAACCGAGCCGGTCCGTCTGTCCGTACACTTGCACTTGCTACGTAAACATACGCTTCAGAACCATCGACGATGTTTACTCTGTCCTGAAATTTTAAACTGTGGCAATAAATGTTTGAAACAAAGCGTCAGTGATACAGTGCAAATACATGTGGGCTCTGGTGACAGTTCAGAAGTGTGTTTAAGTTGAACAATCATTTGACCGCCTTCCAAGTAATTGCCTGAATCCTCAACATCTCGTCCAGGGCTTGTCTTTCCCACGACTGGTAAAGGAGGGGTCAAGTGGGGGGGTGGTCTGGTATGAATATATGACTACTAATGAGACAGTCCTCATAAAGAACCTTACAATTTGGGTATGAATATGTGACCACAAAGACGATGTGACAATGGCATCACCTAGCAACTCTTATCTGGAGGAATTCCAGAGTCAAGTCTCGTCTGTGAAGCGGCATGTACTTGGTACGAAGAGCCCCTCAGGCTGAGAGCCAAACACAGCCGACCGGCCTCACAAAGAGCCCCCCGAAAAAATCAACTGAAGAGTCGCACATTGTCCCGTCCAGCGTTACCATACACGGACATTAATCATACAACAGACAGAGTGAAAGATGCCGGTGAAAGAAATAGATTAACAAGTTAAGTGTGGGTTGAATTATGACTCCGTGACCTTCAGATCACAATCGCTTCAATTGCTTACAGAATGTAATTGTAGTTTAACTTGATGAGTGGCTATAAAGACAGCTCCACCCGTTGGGGAGAGAAGCGAAAAGACTCCTTTATTAAATTATGCACTGCAATTAAAGTGCGATATATTTATTCTACCGTTTGGCTGCTCATTCCTAACTGTCAATACTTCCTACTGGCTTCTTTTGTACATATAGTTCTATATTCTTATTTGTCTTTGTTTTTTCTTGTATTTGGCACCACTGGAGTTGTCTTTGAACTTCGTTGTACTTTGTGTATGATGACAATAAAATGCATTCTACTCTAAAGATGAACTTTTTGGACTTCTTATGAAAGTTCCTTTGAATGTGTGTATCTTAAATCTTCATTTATAGTATTTAGGTAACACTTTTCTCTCACAGTGCAGAAAAATGTGAATTATCTCCCCAACCTTTATTCGTCAGCTTCCACACATATTTCACTCGTAGCGGTGCTTTTATGCAACCAAATCTGAGTTTTGTGGCTCCCAAAGACCCTCACAAACCCCCACAAAGACCCAAAACCATTCGGTAACATGGACATATCCCTTACTTTTAAATTGGCCGACACACTTTGTTTTGAGGACGAACCGCCACTCGAAGGAATCTTGAATCTGAAGCGCTCCTCCTCTCTGCTCTTTATCGGCTTTG
Organism: Stegastes partitus; assembly: GCF_000690725.1. NCBI lineage: Eukaryota > Metazoa > Chordata > Actinopteri > Pomacentridae > Stegastes > Stegastes partitus. Next base: position 82,511 of record NW_007577745.1, read on the forward strand.
ATACACGCTGAGGTGCGCTGAGGTGTTATTTTCGAGTGTGTTAATGGTTAGACTGGGAGAAGTGGTTCCTGTTGTCATCCAGTCCTCCGAGGTGTCAAAGGTTAACACCCTCTCTAACACGCACAAGTATGCAAATGCTTTCATTACAATACAGGCTGCTTCTTATTCACCTAGCAGAGCATGTGTCCTGCTGGAGAGCGGACCGCCGCCTCAGATCGCTCAACCCTCCGGGTCGCCCAAAATCCTCCTCCCCCCCTCAACCCACCCTCAGGTCCCGGGCTTCAGAGGGCGATGACAACACAAAAGTACTTCACACTGGGGGCTGGGCCTGCATTTTGTGGGTCAGCGAACAACGGCCGAGGCAGCAGCGCCGTGTCATTCAGACCTGGGCCCCCCCCGTCCCCGTCCCACCCCCGCTTTCCTTACACTTCTTGTGGTATCAGCAAACAGAGAGGAGGAACACTGCTGAAAGCGCCGGGGAGGTTTTGTGTATCGCCAACAGAAAACGCACCTACTGTTTTCCACCACTCCCACAGCGAGGGTCCCACAAATCCCTGTTAGGAAATGATGGATTCTCACGTTTTGATGCTTATCGGTCAGATGGATTATTTACTTAGGAGAGGTGGCGACATCACACCACACGCAGAAATAGTCCACGACAAGCAGCAGCAGCAGCAGCAAGGTGGACTTAAAAATAAAATACTGATTTATGGAGAACAGCCTCAGCGTCAGTTTATCATGTGACCAAGTTGTTATAAAAGTACTTTAATGTTTGATGCAGTCGGTGAAGGTGGAGCTGCTCCACTTAACACGCTGTAGAGGAGTTTAATGTGTACCCATGCATCATCATATTTAAGGATTCAAGGAACTTTATTTGTCACGCCGGCTCACATTCACGCGTTAGTGGTACGAAATTTGCACTCAGGTCCCGGTTTTCTTAAGAAATAGCCTCATAAATAATAAGTACAATAAAACAAGAGCAAAATATGAGTGAAAGTAAAAATACAATAAGAGTAGAAAAGCCTCAGTTAGTTGTTTTTAGCTTTAAATATTTGTGTAGCAGCGAGGTAGACGGAAATGCACACATATGTTTAAAATATCATCATAAACTATAGCTTGATTGACTTATTGATTTATTTTTACTTATTTCTATCTCTCTCCCTCTCTCTACACTCATACATATATTTATTTCTTGTGTGTTTTATTCTTTATTCATCTTATTATTAATGTTTCGGTGTGGAACAGGTGAACAACGCATTTCACTGCTCGTTACACCGTGTATAACTCTGTTTATGACCAATAAAGGCCTTGAATCCTTGAGCCTTGAATAGGCTAAATCTGTACTTGAAAAGTAGCTGCGTCTGCTAAATAAACAGCATGAAATAATAGTGAAACAAAAAGCACAATATTTCACAATGAAATAAAATATGAAAGTAGAGAGCTTTTAAAGGGGGGCCACACATCATGCCTGTGGAAGCTTCAGTCATAAGTTTGACGCCAACATTTCTTTTTGTTTCTTACAGATTTAATCGCCTCCTTCCAGTTAAACTCTGAGTTTTGTTTGAAGAAACCGGTTGATAATCTGACTCTATCTGAGTCACAGTAAATTTTGACCACATCTGTGAATCTTTTCAGATAATCCTGTCGGTTTGAAAAAGGTTTTACGAGCTTACGAAGCGTGCGACTTCTTATCTGATAACAGAAATGTCACACGCAGCATGAGTCGTGTTTGAAATCTGAAAACAACAACAGGAGCAACAACCACATCCTTCCATTCACCGCTTTAACGACGCACAGCTCGAGCTAGAAGTAGAATTTCACCAGAACTAAATAAAAACCCCGAGGCCCCATACTGCTGCCAATCAGCTAACAGCAGCGTGCCCTAATAATAATACAATAAAACCAGCCACGGAGCAGCAACACCCTTTTATAAGCCTCGCAAACAGTGAATGGATGTTGTGGAAGCTTCTTTATTCTACGCGGCCTGTTGTCTGCTCTCTGCTGAAAAGCCTGCGCATTTCTTTTTTCCCCTCCGTGTCCTCAGTCGTTTCCTTTCTAAAAGCTTCACATGCCACCTCTGGAAACACTACCTCTCCGGGCTGGAATTCGGGGCGGGCCTCTGATGTCTATGTGGGCAGCGTTATGTGCGGCGCAGCGATCAGAAACAAAAGGAGCGAACATGCTCGGACAAGTTTTTGTATTATAAAGAGAAAGAAATGTGAGAATGCGGTTGAAATCGCACGGCATTACTCATACGTGTGGGGTGAAGTCTGCTGGTGGCTTTCCCCCATCGCTCATCGCCGCCTGCTTTGGCGCTGACCTCATGCGAGAAGAAAGAAAAACGAGGGCAGGAGGCAGACATCTTCTAGCAGGAATACAAACAAAGATAGTTGAAAGTATTGTCTCGCCTTTGAAATACAAAACCACCACTTATTACCTTTAAAGTTATATATCAAATAACAGGACTTCACCAACCCTAAAATTACACCGAAAAATGAGCCTTTGTTCCCCGCTTAGGATTAGGTTCCCTTATTAGAATATAACAGGTTGTGTATTCAAATTTATCCCAGACTGAGGTCACTATAATCCTCTTCGTCTGGCAAGTAAAAGTAAGAGGAGGGGGGCTGACGGCGAGTGAAATCTCCTTCAGTAAAGACCTGTGGTAAATGTAATGGCTGTTGGCAAAGGGGGCCTAATAAAGATGACAGCACACATTCATATGCATTCGTTTGTGTGCTCAGCTTGACGAAGTCTGCCTCGCAGGCTTAACAAAGGGGAGGAAGGAAGCCAGAGGGGCTGTGGAGAATGCCTCGGGGGGTGTGGGGTGACAACACACACACACACACACACACGAAACACACACACACACACACACATGAAACACACACACACGGAGGCCTGCGTCCTGTGGTCTCTCAAGTCTGAAGTTATAGCAGTGACAGCTGGTCCAGCACACTCTGCATGGGCTCATTCTCTCCTCAGCAGCCAAACCCTCCCCTTTCCTCCTCACACACACACACACACACACACACACACACACACACACACACACACACTCAGTCTGTCGCACACACACAAACACAGGATGCTCCATCCTGTTTACTGTTTACATTTCACAGTGGCCGGCCAACTTGGGAGGGCGATCGCAGGCATTACAGCTGTTTGTAAGGTAGCAGTGTGTGTGTGATGTGTGTGTGTGTGTGTGTGTGTGTGTGTGTGTGTCCTGCCTGTAGGTGCTTCAGCTACCATTTGTTATTCACTTTAAACACTTTAAGGACCTTTCCCCCACGCTGGAATAAAAGTTGAATATAAAATTCATTCATCACGTTGAGGAAGACGCCGTGACGTGATTCTTCTGACCGATCCGACGTCGAGACCTGAATCTACAGGTGGCCACGTTTCTGCCATCGGGGCCACTCGGCTCTGAAATGACCCAAAAGCTTTTAGTAGCAGCTTCTTCTTTTAAATCCCACCTTAAAAACCACTCCTTAGACGTGATATCTTCTATTTTATGCTTCTGTTTTACTCTTTTTTAAATCTATTTATTTATTTGTGTGCCTATTTTACTTGTTAAAATGATGATTATTGCTGCTTAACACTGACACTAAAGCTTTTAAAACGAGGTAGAAAACACACTTTTTGGTCTATTTCTAAGTTAAGTGGCTGCTAACCTACATTGTGTTCTTGAGTCCGGGACGGTTTAACGACCACATCTGCTCAGAAAAACAAAAAGGGCCGACCTGCAGTGTGGTCCACAACAATCAGATCATTATTTGGCCAAAAGGACACCTGCTTTGTCTGAGGTGGGCCCGGAGTCAGAGAGTGATGACCTGAGACAGCTGAACAATGCAGAGCCAACATCAGCTAATGTTCATCCACTTAAAGCGGCCGTTTGTGTTGTTTGAATTATTCATTATCTCGTTTTAAAAGTGCAGATGTTCAGTAGGAAGTGGTGGAGGGCTGCTGTTACCTTCTAGTCGGAGGTGACGCATTAAGAACTGATGGTGTTTATGAAGATGAGGAAGCAGTCGTCCCACTCAGACACCAACAGAGGTCAGTGTTGTTGTGACCAAACACTGCAGCGTACAGCTGCCCCCAAGTGACGGGCAGCAGGAAGGGACTCTAAACACAGAAAACAGGGTGAGCTGTTCGTTAGCGTCACTAGATCCTGACAGGTAATTAAAATCATACATATTGTAATTTGGCTGCAGAGGACTATTTCCAGGCTTCTTTCATTCATTGAAGTGCCAGAATATTTGTGATAATGCTTTTCTTATTTCCTTTTTCTCCTTTCAAACTCCAAGTATGAGCAAAATAAATGTGGTCAGGAGAGTAGTGTATATAGTTTCTGAGAGCTACATTACTTTATTTTAAACCCTGGTAATTATTATGTCATTCAGCATTTAAACCACACACATAATCGGAATAATCATGATATTAATGATTAACAACTACGACTGTGTCTGCTTTCATACGTCTAGTTTCTTTTTCCTTTCTTCCCCCACTATCTGACATTAAATGTGAATAAACTTTTCCTGTTTCAGGTCAGTCAGGATCACCAACATTATTTCTATTTGCTAAACGCCAGAATAATGAGAGAGAGAATGTTTTAAATATGTTCTTCAAAGTCAGAAGTTTCCATCCATCTCCTCAGTATCTGCTAGCGTTGCCTTTAAACTCTATGACTGGGGTCAAACGTTCTGGGTTTCCTTCCACAAGCTTCTCACAACAGTCTGATGAGTTCTGGCCCATTCCTCCTGACAGAACTGGTGGAACTGGGTCAGGTTTGTTGGTCTCCTTGCTCCACACGCCTTTTCAGCTCTGCCCACTGTTTGG
>NW_007577745.1:87556-127751 GCF_000690725.1 Stegastes partitus
CCAGATTAGCTACAGAGAGGCTTCAGGACAACAGAATCAGTGTTGTGGAGTGGCCATCACAAAGCCCTGATCTCCATCCTGGAGAACATTAGTGGAGCAAGGAGACCAACAAACCTGACCCAGTTCCACCAGTTCTGTCAGGAGGAATGGACCAGAACTCATCAGACTACAGTGAGAAGCTTGTGGAAGGAAACCCAGAACGTTTGACCCAAGTCATAGAGTTTAAAGGCAACGCTAGCAGATACTGAGGAGATGGATGGAAACTTCTGACTCTGAAGAAAGTCAGAAAAACTTCTCTCTCTCATTATTCTGGCGTTTAGCAAATACAAATAATGTTGGTGATCCTGACTGAGCTGAAACAGGAAAAGCTTAGTCTGATTTATTATCAGATAGTGAGAAAAAAGGGTTTTATGTGTTGTTATACAGTGGATGTAAACTTCTGGTTTAAACTGTGTTTATATAATATTATTTTTTTCTCTTACATTCCTGCTTTAAGGTGAATGTAAGATGTTTTACATAATAATATAATATGATAAAGATGAAGAATGGTTCCTAATAGTTGTTTAAATAAGTCATTTAATTAGTAGAGAACATTTTTATTTTTTTAGATGATGTAAGTGGCAGTGGTTCTGACCCTGAACCAGTCTGGACTTCAACACCTGCCTGTCAGTGATGGATGTGAAGGAGCTCCACATCCCAGCTGCTACGACCCGGTGCTGAGCCCTCATCACGGCACCGGCTCTTCTAGCGTTTCTAAATACCCCTGTACACGCCATCCAACCACTGTTGCGTGTGTGAACCGTGTCAGTGTCACGGAGCTGAGCTGCTGAAAAAACACGCACCACGACACGCGGGGTCACGTGACTGGTACAGGAAGCGTCCTGCGGCTCCACCGGGCAGGTTCGTATCCGCACCGCTTCTCTTCGGGGCTGTCGCGTGTCTGTTACGTGTGTAAGTTGACGGTTCGAGCCGGTTCTGGTGCTGTGTTTACAGGTGTAGTGGGGGGGCGGTGTGTGTGGGCTGAGCCCCGCGTGTCGGCGGCCGGAGGAGGGCGGACAGCTAGCAGGTGGAGCGGCGGAGCGAGGGGGGCTCATCGGTCACGGTTCAGGAGCAAACGACCGGAGGATAACCGGGCCGTGGGTCAGCTGGCTGCTGTGTTCCGGGGTCAAAAGACGTTAAAAGTTACCTCCGCTAACGGTACCGGGCTTTACCGGTCGTTAGCTAACTCTGCTGTCAGTCTGGAGTTTCCTGTTTGTTGGTTTAACAAAGTTTCCGACCGAGAAACTTTTAAGGAATTAATTCTAGGCTTCTCTGTGGAACCGGTACCACTACCGCAGAACTTTATTCGGTACTTCAACATCACCAGCCGCCAAACGACAAGTTACCGGCACTTACGGAACACGTCACTTCCGTTGATTCGGCCACTCAGCCTTCAACATAAAAGCATGGCTCCAAACTCAATGAGTGAAGGCGTCTATGTTTCATGTCGCTTAACAGAAATAATCCTCTGAGTTTGTTTTTGTGTTTGAGTCGAGCTCAACATATGAGCAGCCGGATGTGGAGTTAAAGCTGAGTGTGTTCATCTGGCTCACACACAGCTTAATGTGTGTGTGTGAAACTTTTACACTTCCTGTGACAAAATAAAAGCTTCACCAGGCCTCCAGAGATATGGTCCATGTGATGGAGAGATGGAGCCAAAACTTAAAGATTCAGTGATTATAGGCTAGTTAAAACCTTTGCCAGTGTGAGATTTAAGATGACTAATTGCTATTTATTGGACGTGTGTGGACTAATATTGGTAAAATTAAGATCTGGGTGACCCGAAGTAACCCCTGTGTAGAGACGCTGCTGTTTATTTGAGAGGAATAAAAGTAAAAAGGTCCAAGTAGCCATCCGTAGTTTGTGACATAATCAGAATCAGAAATACTTTATTGATCCCCTATAGGGAAACTGCTTTCAGTTGCAGATGCTGCAAGTCAAAAGAAGTAGGAAGTGAAAATATATAATCAAATATTAAGTATTAATCTGAAAGTAAAATGAAAATATAGCACAAAATAAATATACATTCTGCTGTTGCTGTTACACAACATACAAGGACTTTGGTTTCGAAAAAATAAGGAAGAAATAGGAAAATAAAATAAATGATAATAAAAAAGTAAAATAAGATAACAAATATATACAAGAATTTACACATCTGAGCGGATTTTTTTTTTTTTATTAGAAATGTTATCAGAAATGCTCATACAGGAAAGACACGTCCAGAATTTATTAATGATTTTAAGGTTTAAAATCCACGTGTGATTATAATTCTTCTAACTACAGCAACTCATGGTACAAAAAATGTGTTTTAATGTTTTCTCTCTACCTACCTCAAGCACCTGTTGCCATATTTTGATAGTTACGTCTGTAAAACATCCATATGCACAATAATATCACTGCTACAGGCCTAGTAGGAAAAAAAACTGAACTATGAAAAATATTTAGACTTTAGGAAACAAATCAAACTGTCAGAAGACTCCTACAAACAGCTTGAAGCAACAAACTAAGCCTGAGTTCCTGTTGACACGTTGAGGTCAGTGTGTGGCGCCTGCTGTGGTTTTAATGAGCAGCTGCACCGCTGACTGGCTGCTGCTGCACAACAGTCAAGTCATACTGCTTTCACTTCTCTACCTTAGTTATATTCACTATAATTTGGAGTTTCAGTGGATGAACTTCACCTATCAGCGCTGGGTTAATAGGACTTCAGGTGCGTTATATGTGTCTGCTATGGCTAATATCCTTATTTAGTCAGAAACAAGTCTTTACATGATAGCCAGGTGATCTTCTTTGGAGTATTTATGTGGACCAACTCTAACCCATATGATTAAAACCATCTTTATTGTGTTTTCTACTTTTCTATAAACTTGGCTGTTTAAAGTAATAGCTGTTTAGATATAGAAATATTTCCCTCAGTCATTACTCCAGCCCCTCTACAACTAACTTAACTTTACAAGCCAGTAAGAATTTAACTCAGCTGCTACGTCCCAGCTGACTAACCAACAGTCGCCAAACTGCCTAATCCTGCTCCTCACTGCTGCTGCTGCTTCCACAGGAGCCACTCAGAATGAACAGCTGCTTCTCACTCTGCTGTGTGGAGCTACTTCTGCGAATGTCTCAGCAAAGGCCGTCACATGTGCTGCTGTTGGCCGCATGAGTCAACACGAGAGTCCTCATGCACGCCCAGCATCTGAGGAACTGAAGCCCCAGAGGATTACTTTCAGTATTGATAGCGATGTTACAGGACGGCACGGTGATGAACAGCTAGAGTTGATATGTCCTCGCTGTTTGGGTTCCCACCGGGTGCTTGTTTGCTTGTTATATGTAGCCCTGTGATAGGCTGGTTACCTGTCCAGGTGAACCTGCCTTCACCCTGAGTCAGCTGGGATAGACTCCAGCCCCCCTACAGAGGATTAAGCGGTGTATAGATAATAGATGGATGGACGGACATGTTACTCCAACAATAGCAGCATCACTGGTGCTGGCATAGTGTGGGCCCAGTGCATCTAATGTTAGCATTAGCTTTGGCTATTAGCTTAGATCAGAGCTTTGAGAGAAAGGTAAAGTTGGGGGACATTGAGGGAGAGTGGAGACCATTTAATTTACGTATTTTTCAGTTTCTGCCGACTGAAATGCAGCTCATTCGGACTTCATGTTAACCAGCCGTCACTTCACAGCCTCCTAAAGCTGCTAAACTACTGTTATGAGCTGCAGCGCTGTCCTACAAACCCATCTTACACAAGTCAAGAACAGCGGCTCTGCTGTCAATTCGGCCATAAAAAAAGGAAGTTAGACGTTATAGAAAGTCTTGTTCCCACACAGTGAAGTTGGCCTGTATCAGCTGTTTTGCTCTGTGCTGTCAATCACAGATGAGGAGAGTCTTCTTCCTGAAGGAGGCGTAAACAGCAGCAGGTCAACGGCTTGAAAACAGCCTGTTTAAAACCAGAGCTTATAAAACACTGTGAAATGAATGTGAAACTAAATTTGCAGTTAATGAAAAGGGGCTCAACGTGGGGCCTTTAAGATTTTATTGGGTCACATCGTTTTTGCAGAGTTGCTTTTGGGTTGAGATCTGATGGCTGGAGACGCCGTTCAGATCTACTGAATCAATGGTCGTGGTCATAAAACCAGTTTTGGAAGACTTTTGACTTTTGCTTTGTGACATTAGCATGCTGGAAGTGGCCTTAATGTGATGCACACAGATAGCATCAATCCTGTGTAAGTTGTGATATTTCTGATTGTTGAGGGGCTCCAAAGTGTGCTGAGGAAGCTTCACCACAGCATTACACAACCAGGAGACACAAACCATGATGCTGTTGATGAGAAACGTTGAGCCTCAACCTCAGCAAGATGGGGATTTATCACACCAGGCTACGTTTTTACATCTCCAGCCGTCCAGTTTTGGTGAATCTGTTCCAGTTGTAGCCTCAGATTTCTGTTCTTGGCCGACAGCAGCGGTGCCTGATGTGGCTCCACCTTTTGTCCACGCCGCGCTAGTAAAGAGTGATTATCTGACCTACCGAAGCTTTTCTGTCAGCTCCGATCGGCCCGGCCATTCTCCTCTGACCTCTGCCGTGAACAAGGTGTTTCAGTCCACACAACTGCTTCTCATTGGATGCTTTCTGTGCTTCACTCCATTCTGTTGTGAGAATCCCAAGAGGTCAGCAGTTTCAGGACCAGGCCATCTGGTCCACCACGCCACAGCCAGAGGCACTGACTTCACCTTTCAGTCTCATTCTGACGTTTGATATGAAGATAAAGCTCCTGACTTGATTTTATTCATGGCAAAACCAGTTAGTAGAACATTGCATACTGCATATACAAGTGCATGTAAAAAGAAATCAAAATCGTGGGAAAAGTTTTTTTTTTTTTCATAATTTAATTGGAAAAATCCAACTGACATATATTCTGAACTCATTGCATATGAAGTGGAACATGTTGAGCCTTTCTTTGTTGTAATTTTGATGATTGTGGCATGTAGCTCGGGAAAATCAGAAATCTAGCATCTTAAAATATTTTAGTATTTCCTGAGATCAATTTTTTAAAAAAGGATGCACTTCATGGAAGTATCCAACTTAGTAAAATGTGTTAATTTATACACTCAGTACTTGTTGGGACTGGCCAGTCACGCACAGTAATGTCCTGGACAGCAAACCAGTTGGTAGTTCTGGTTCTGTGGACAGGCGCTAAGCTTTGCTGGAGACAGGAAGTCTCCATAAAGCTCGTCAGCACATTGAAGCATGAAGTTCTCCAGACTTGGCTCCAACTTTGGACTTGATAAAACCGCATGGACCAACACCAGCAGGTGACGTGTAAACCCAAACCATTACATAAACTTGGATTCTTTGCTTCTCCACTCTACCTTCAAACTCTAGGACCTTGATTTTAATAACAAAATGCAAAATTTCCTTTATCTCAAAAGGTGGTTTTGGACCACTGAGCAGCAGCCCAGTTTTTTCCTACTTAGCCCAGATCAGGTGCTTCTGATGTTGTCTCTGGTTCAGGATCAGCTTGATATCAGCAATGTGACGCTTGTAGCTTCCTTTCTTTGGACGTCTGTCTGTGGCGGCTCCTGATGCTCTGACTCCAGCCTCAGTCAGCTCTTTTTAAAGCTCTCGCAAGTTCTTAAATCGACTTTTCTTGGCAGTCCTCTGAAGGCTGCGGTCATCCCTGCTGCTTGTACACATTTTCCTGCTTTACTTTTCCCTTCCAGCCAGCAGCAGTGACCTCCTGTGGCCTGCCGTCCTCGTGGGGGGTGTCGATGATCAACTTCTAAGTCAGCAGTCTTCCCCATGATTACGCTTGTTGTGGGTCTTGAACTATTTATTTACTGTCGGGTTTAATTACTCCCTAAAATTGACCCTGGCCCCAAAAAAATGCAGTATAGTTGGGCTCTTTGTTTGGTTGAATGAATCTGTTTGCTTCTAGTGATCTGAGGCACAAATGTTCTTTTGCACGAGACTTCAGCAGCAGCAGCCGAGAACAGATTGATTTATATGCAGTGAGCTGTTGGTGTGCGGTTGTTCTTGAGATAATTAGCGGTTCATATTTGTAAAACCCATTTAATCATCAGAACATTTCAGAGAGATCAAATGACTTAAAGGTCAGAAAAGTGCGCAGAAGAGGACACGACGACGTCACACGCAGCGAGCGTGCTCAGTGTTTATGGAAGTAAACATGGATGGTAACGGTGGAGCGTATCTGCCACTCCCCCGCCGCCACCGATGGTGGAAACAGAAGTGTGAGCGCTAACTAAACTAGCATCAGCAGCCAAGTACTGCCTGTGTGTTCTGGACACTTCCACCCCGTCAGAGCGCTGCCCCGGGGTGGAAGTGTCCCCCGACCACAACGAATGTTCTGATATTCATCATTAATTGGGCCTGAATATCCAGAGAGCAGAAAGTTCTACTGGGACCAGCCCTACTAGTTATTATAACAACTATGAACAATAATGAACAACTAATGAGCCTTCCAGCATCAAGCCCTCCTCGTATCTGGACCTCCGTCTGGACAATCCGACATAGAAGAAGGTTTTACATTTAGTGTTGGATTATCGACTGTGTTTGAAACTTATCGGACTATAACGTCCAGTTCAGTCCCATAAATGAGGTATTTCTGGCGTTTTGAACTGAAGCCATGACATGCTTATTGGTCACAATGGAACAGCTGACTGGGCTCAACAGTTTCACGTAGTCATGAGTGAACACTTTTAGTGCTCATGGAGTTTTGTGGAAACATTTCGTGGTGATAAATGTGGCCACAAAAACACCACACGACGCTGCTCTACTATCCTCCAGTCATGAGACAAGTCCTCCTTGTGTGTAGATGTGGCCGATGTTCTCTAGTTAATGTGAACTTGCACGGTACCTGGAATCATCACTTGATCTCAAGAAGACTCTCCCCCCAGTCCACACATGAAGGTTCACACGCTGAACGATTACTTAAGAGCGACATGTAATGCACCCAGGAGAAGAGAAAAGGCCTTGTTGTTTGGGATAATTTATGGATTGATGAGTTGATTTGGACCAAACATGTGGTATGATGCGAGATTTTCAATGCTGATAGGAAGGCAGCTTGTGACTGAGCAGGAACGAAGCGGTCGGGGCTGAAGGTTGGTGATGATAGAGTCTTCTGTGTTCAGGTTTTCCACCTCTCATGCCTGTGATTCAGGATGTTGGTCAGTTTTAATATGTGGTAACGACTGCAGTAATCCTTAACAGAGTGATTCAGGACGAGGACTGAGCTGCAGCGAGGCGGCCTTTGCTGTTTGCGTTGCCGCTGTGCAAACAGGATCGAGGACTGCAGGCGTTCCAGATGTTGCACTCGGTCATAAAGCCAGCGTGTGGGTGTTCTGCTCACCGTGTGCAACGTTCAGACTCCCACCAGAGAGGGGAAATAAAATGGACTCTGTCATTAATTAAGTTTATGGGCCTGTAACTCTCTAGTGTAGATAAAAGTGCAGCTCCATGTCTACCAACACAAACGTATGTTTACAGTCAGTTCTTCATGTGACAATAAAGTTTTGTTTGAATTACACTCAGACATGAATTATTTCAGATGTCTGAGGCGAGAGGAGCACGTTTTATTCTTCTTATTAGAAATCTTTTGGACATTAATCAGCATAGATGTTCTCTTTTTAACTTCAATCCATTCACTCGTTATTAATTCTTTTGAGAGTTTGGATCCGATTTCTGTCGTTTAAAACAAAGTGAGAACTTAAACACTATCTGTATTTTGCCCTAGTTATCTGACTGACCTTCAGTGCTTTTCTTCTTGACATGCGTAACTTTTCACTAAATGTTCCCGTTTCTGCTCCGTAACTAAAGAACCGAAGAATCATTTCCTACAGCAGCCATTAGCATTTCAACATGCGGTTTTATGGTTTGTGTGCACAGACAGCTGCAAATTTTGGAGACTAATGTTGTTCAGATACCTAAAAGACAAGAAGAACTCTTCAAAAAGAGTAAACATTCCTCTAATTAAGGCTTCTCTTTTGTCCATAACAGCTTTTAAATCCCTTTAGCCACTTCCAATACAATGAATAATTTGAGATACTTCATTAATTCAAGGTTCTCACATCAGTCGCCTTGAATGTTTTTCCACAATAACACTAAAACGTTATGTCAGATCAAAAAGGATATTGATTTTTGACTTCAGCCTTCACTGTCTTGCTCAATAAAGGATTTTTGTTCCCCACAAAGTCATCAGTAAATTGGTCATAATTTCCCAGAATACCATCAACAGCACAACTCTTGTCCTGGAAGCTCGATGCCCCCGGAGCAAAGTACGAAGTCCACACCCCTGAACCGCCGGTATCCAGTAATCAGCTCGCTCATGACGGCACCGCTGACTCTCAGAGGACTTTAAAAAAGCCGGGACGGAGACGTCGCTGAGTTTTATCTGTTTCATCTACGGGTTCGTGTTTGAGGTCAACGTCGGCTTTCATTCATAGGGTTTAGACGAGCTCTCTGGACTGTCTCGTAAGTGTTCACATTTAAGTTTGTTGTTCTAACTCTTGTGATTTAACTTGTTGGTCAAATCAAAACCTGGATTTCAGACAAATAGTTTGCATGTGGATGTTGTTGTGTTGTGAACGGGGCTCACCGGAGACGAACGTTTGCTTTTATCAAACACTGAGAGCTGGAAAGATGAGCTGAATCCTTTATTAGTTAGAGAGAGTGAAGAAGTCTTATGATGAATAAATAACTATTTATTCATCCAGCACAAATGTCAATTTTGCAGGTCGTAGCCTCTTAACTGAGGATTTTCCGTGTCTTCTGTGACAAGTCTGCATTTAGAAATACAAGCAGAGTGACGACACTCGATGTGGCTGAACCTATTTCTTCTTCTGTTGTTCTTTCTGGTTTTGTTGTTGAGAGAAAAGCTGAGACTTCGCTGTAGCCAGGTGATGTGTAAACCTTTTTAAAAGCATCAGACGTCGTACATTTGTGCAGTTTGAGGCCCTGAATATTTTAGGAAATGGAGTCAGAACTGCCATTTTAGTAATCAACTTTAGATCTTTGGGCTTTTTTGGGACTTTTTTAAACATTAAACTACCTATAAAGGACAGACTCGCCCCTTTAATGACTGACAAACTGTTATTTCTCATGCTTGATATTTTGGTTAAATCGGCTGCTCGTCTCTCGTTGTTCATGCAGGACTTTGGACGGTTCGGACCCGAGGATGTTTGTGGCTGTGCTCCTGCTCCTGGTCACTCTTTGTGCCCACAGAGGGCACAGCGAGGAGGCGGAGGAGGCGCAGAGACCCGGTCATGTTTCTGTCATCATCGTGGGAGCCACGGGCGACCTGGCAAAGAAGTACCTGTGGCAGGGCTTCTTCCAGCTCTACGTCAACCAGGTCAGCAGTGGAAACAGCTTCTCCTTCCACGGCGGAGGCCTGTCGCCGGCTGACAAGGCCACGCCGGTGCTGTTCGAGGCTCTGAAGGCGGTGTCCTGCTCCCAGGACGTGTCCCCGGAGCGCTGTGCTCTGCTGAAGGAGCAGTTCCTGCGGCTCTCGCAGTACCGGCAGCTGAAGACCTTGGAGGACTACCAGGCGCTGGCCAAGCACATCGAGCAGCAGCTCCAGGAGGAGGGCATGACGGAGGCGGGGAGGCTCTTCTATCTGTCGGTGCCGGCGTTCGCGTATGCAGACATCGCCGAGAAGATCAACGGCAGCTGCAGGCCGAGCAGCGGGGCCTGGCTGAGGGTGGTGCTGGAGAAGCCGTTTGGCCACGACTTCAGGAGCGCTCAGGTGTTGGCGTCTCAGCTCGGGAGCTCGCTGAAGGATGAAGAGATGTACAGGATCGACCACTACCTGGGCAAACAGGTAAGAAGATCCCACATGCTGCAGATGTTTCACCAACGGAAAGATTCAGTTTTAATGGTCTGTTTGTTTTTCTTTTGTGGGAAAGGTGGTGTCCAAGATTCTTCCATTCAGGATAGAGAACAGACAGTTTCTTGATCCCATCTGGAACAAGCACTCCATCGAGAGGATCGAGATCGTAGTGAAGGAGACTCTGGATGTGAAAGGTGATTAAAGGCTTCATCAACCCTGCTGGAATTAACTCCTTTGAGATATAAAGATGGCAGAGATTTCTAATCACGTGTCCTCTCTCGTTAAGGCCGGATTCCCTTCTACGACCAGTACGGGGTGATCCGAGACGTGCTGCAGAACCACCTGACGGAGGTCATGACGCTGCTGACCGCCAAGCTCCCAAAGAATGTGAGCAGCACCGAGGAGGTTCTCCAGAACAAGCTGCAGATCTTCAGCTCCCTGCTGCCTCTAGGAAAGAATCAGGCTGTGATCGGACAGTACCAGGCGTACAAATCGGAGGTCCAGCAGGAGCTCAACAAGACGAAAGACCACATCAGCCTCACGCCGACGTTTGCAGGTCAGTCGTGACGGATTGTCGATGTTGTTTGCTGCTGTTAACCCTCTGAGCCCCGCTAGGTTCAGGGAATATTTTCACATTTTTACTCACTGTGGGCTCATTTAAACTACAACATGAAGTCCTGCACAACCACGGCTAGAAGTAGAGAGAATTAAACATGTTTATGGTGCAGCATGACACAGTTAGAATGCCAGAAATCATTCAAAAAAAGAGAATTATTTGCTTGTTTTGTAAAGAAATTAAAATATGAAATAAACATGTACAACATTTCTGCCCGAGGTTTTACCAGCACTGAAATAAATGGTGACTTCATGTAATGTTAATGTTTTTCTGACATGTTTAATCCGTTTCCGTACCTGTTTCCTGTCAGTTCAGCTCATTTCAGCCAGAAAGTCGCTAATTTAGAATAGAATAGAATAATTTTATTAAACCCATTGGGGGAAATTT
Source organism: Stegastes partitus (assembly GCF_000690725.1). Classification (NCBI taxonomy): domain Eukaryota; kingdom Metazoa; phylum Chordata; class Actinopteri; family Pomacentridae; genus Stegastes; species Stegastes partitus. The sequence goes on from NW_007577745.1 coordinate 98,430, forward strand.
ACCCGCCACAGCAGCAGCATCCAAAAATATAGAAAGAAAGTAGAAGGAAATAACAGCAATTAAGTAATAAAATAAGTTTGTACACAAGATGACAAAAATATACTATTGAATAATAAAAAAAAAACAATATTTACACTGAAAAATAAACCAGATAGTTTTGTTTTTGTTTAATTTTGTCCGTTTGGTTCACATCAGCCGGTGATGCTGATGTTGTACAGTCTGATTATTCATTTTTGTCATGTTTAAAGCCACTAATGACATTTTTTGTTTGTTTTTTACTAAATCTGGTTTCCACAAATTATTTAGTTTTGACAATTTTTTTAGAATAAACAGATTTTGATGAAATATTATAATTTTAAGCTCAGATTTTGTCATAAAATTTGAAATGCAACAACGTTTTCTGTTCATACAGCGTCTGGCTCTAATTAAAGGTGTAATTATGGTGACTTTCTAAAAGAAGAAATGCTTTTCGGGGCACAGAGGGTTGAAAGATAAATCCTTAAAACTGTGATGCTGATATGTGATCATGTTTCTGTTCCAGCTGTGTTGGCGCACATCGACGAGACGCAGTACGAAGGCGTCCCGATTCTTCTGATCTCAGGGAAGATGCTGGATGAGCGGGTGGGATACGCCCGCATCCTGTTTAAGAACGACATGTTTTGTCTTCAGAAACACAACAGCGTTCACTGCAAACCCAAACAGATCGTCTTCTACTTCGGCCACGGGGACCTTCAGTATCCAGCGATCCTCGTCAGCAAGAACCTGTTCAAGCCGGCTCTGATCGACGGCGACTGGAAGGAAGTGACGGAGCACAAAGACGTCAGCGTTCTCGGTTTGTCCATTTCAGACTACTATGTTCAGACTCCCACCGAGCAGAGGGAGGCGTACGCAGAGCTCATCTCTCACATCTTTGCTGGACGTAAGAATAGCTTCATCAGCAGTGAGAACCTGCTGGCCTCCTGGAGCTTGTGGACGCCGCTGCTCAGCAGCTTAGCCAGCTCTTTTCCTCGCATCTACCCCGGCGGCGCCGACAACGGAGCCCTGCTGGACGTCCGTCTGAAGGGGAACGACATCAGCTACAGCAGCGAGGTGCTGATCATCAGCCCCGAGCAGATGGGGGGCGCAGCAGCAAACAACTTCCAGGTGATGCAGGGCAAGTTTCGCAGCGCGGACATGGTGTCTGCCTGGGCCGAGGGGCTCGTGGAGAGGCTGGCTGAGGACTTGCAGGAGGCGGCGGAGGCGGCGGTGCGGGAGGCCGGTGTTTTCCATCTGGCCCTCTCCGGCGGCTCCACTCCTCTGGCTCTGTTCCACCGGCTGGTCCTGCACCACTTCTCCTTCCCCTGGAGGAACACCCACGTGTGGATGGTGGACGAGCGCTGCGTGCCGCTCACCGAACCCGAGTCCAACTTCCGCAGCGTGTACGACCACCTCCTGCAGCACGTCAGGATCCCCTACTACAACATCCACCCCATGCCGGTGCAGCTCAACCAGCGCCTGTGCGTGGAGGAGGACCGGGGGGCGCTGCAGTACGAGAAGGAGCTCAGCAAATGGGTCAACGGCTCCAGCTTCCACTTTGTTCTGCTGGGCGTCGGCTACGACGGCCACACTGCCTCTCTGTTCCCTGGAAGCAAAGCAAGCGAGCACGGGGAGAGTCTGGTGACCCTCACCGAGAGCCCCGTCAAGCCTCACCAGCGCATGAGCCTCACCTTCAGCGCCATCAACCGGGCTCACAGGGTGGCGCTGTTGGTGATGGGCAAAGGGAAGCACGAGCTGATCCAACAGCTGAGCCGAGTGAAGGACAACTCAGACAAATACCCCGTCCTGGCCGTGAAGCCGGATCAGGGAACACTCGTCTGGTACATAGACTACGATGCACTCTTAGGTTAGGGATCAACAAACCACACCAACGTCTGTGGAGCTGCTGTAGTCGGTGCTGGATGTACGAGCCGGCACATGAAGGATCTGTGATTTTACACGCTTTAGCTCGTTAACTACAAACACACATGTACTGAACATGCTGTCATACGGCTTCTGATTCGTTCTCTACCAGCAGATCATCTGAGTTCAGACTGAAGGAGCTGCTCAACAGAAGATTATGAAAAGATGGTGAACAAAAAAAAAATACGGCGAGGATGCTGAGTATCTGCGATTTGTAGTTAATAAGTGGAAAACACTGCTGATATGGTCTTTTTTTATCTAAAAGATTGAGCCTAATTTAACTTTTTTTAGGGTGTGTGTGAGAAATGCAGATGCAGACCTTTTGTAATGAGTCCAATGAGCTGAGTGGTAATATAGACGACTGTATGAAGTGTACACGTCTGCAGTTTACAGCAGAATATACGACAAATCTGATGCTGAGACTCACTTCAACACAGAGATTGATTTTCTTTTTTCCTAGAAGTGTGTTTGTGTGAATACGATCAGATCTCAGGTGAATCTTCAGACGAGCAGCTTACTGTGTAATCTGCATTTCTTGATTGTATATTTTCTATCATTGAGCCTCAACAAGCCTCCGGACATGAGCTGGATAAAAGAAAGACTAGAAAAGGAGGTCATCCCACAAAAAATCTCGTTTATTCATCAATAAAATAAATAAAGTCATTTATAACGAGGTCATGAATAAAAAGTACATTCCTGTCCTTAATACAAGCAGTGCAAATGATCTAACGGTGCTTTTTATGAGTCCAACAAGATTCAAGCTTATAGTTTACACACTAAATGTAAACTGGATGCTACTCCAAAGGTGACACGAGTCATCACCAGAGCCTCACAAAAGACGCAAGCACGAAGAAAAAGAGACCAATACAAGCCGACAAAAAACGCCACAAAGTGTACCGACGGACAATAACAAAGACCTGCAGACGCAAAGCACAAAAAAAGAAAACATTCAAAAGAAACCACACATGTGTAAACAGTGAACACACACTTTTAGTGCAAGATTCAAAAGTAACAGGTAAGAAACACACGAACAGACACAGGCGGACTCCGGACAAACAATAACCTCCCATAAAAAAAGGGAAAAAACAGCTACAAAAAAAAAAAACTGAAATTGACAAAAGGTATAATAAAAAAAAAAAAACAAGAAAATCATCACCAGACGTGTGAATACCCGCCCAACAAAAAAAAAAAAAAAAAAGAAAAAAACCAAAAATGACAAAACGAACAAAAAAAAAAAAAGTAGAAAAAACCATGAAGCCAATCACGAAAAGCCAGTCAGCACAAAAACACTCAAAAAAAACAAAAAAAAAAAAAAAAGGGAACAGGAATGAGGCCACATCAGCAAAAAGCTCTAAGAGACCGGGGACCGTTTTGTTGTGTGAAAATTATTATATTAAAACACAAAACAAAAATGAAAAAGAAATGCACAAAATAAAAATTAACAAAATTTTAATTAATAATAACTTTTTCAAGTTCCAGGTAATTGAAGGGGAAATTTGCCTTTTCTTTAATGGAAGGGGATGAATAACTCTGAGGACGACTGTAGGCATTCAGATGGTGGAGGTTACTTGTATTTTGGTTCAACATCTGGATTTTTTTTTTTAACATCTTTGCTTTATAAACCAGTAAAGCATTTCTTTCTTTCTCTCTTTTTTAATTTTCCCGCTTGAATCTGTTCATTGCAGCTTTAATTTCCCAGCAGGACACATGCAGTACTGTATGCAGATTTGACATATTAATGTGTGTAGCTCTACTTTGGATGTTCAAACCACATATTTACCACAAATGCAACCAGAACCCATCGACGAATAAAAAGCAAAAGCCTTTAAACAATCGAGACATCTGCTTTTCTGATGTGAGGATTAAAACACAAGGTGGATTAAGTCACTCGCCTCCTTTTGTTTTTTCTTTCCTCCTCGTGGTTTAAAGTTACCGGCGGCAGGAAAACCTCATGAATTCTTTATATGTGCCGTTTCAGATGTCGGACAGCTGGACCGTTTTAGTCTCGGCTTTGGTCCGTTACTGGGCGCCTCGTCGTCAACCACAGTCCTCCTCTCACCAGGAAAAAACCTGAACAGACACGAGCAGGTGTTTCTGTATGAACGGTTAAATATGTGATAGAGAGACAGAGATGTTCTTCACCTGTACTCAGAGTCGAGGCCGCTGTTAGAATCAGGGACGTGTGGTACAGCTCTGGGGTGGTTTGGGCCTGTGGACACACAAACAAACCACTGAGATGGGTTTTGTTTTATAGTAAAACACACTATGATTGTTTTTCTTACACATGCGGCTGCTGTCAGAGTCAGGATGGCGGTACACAGCCCGTGTCCACATGACAGCAGACCGAACACATGATAGGCAGCCCACACGCTCTGAGGAACCGGGTCCATCAGGGTGAATATCACTGAGAACCCTAGAACAAGAGGTATCAACATGAATCCCAGACTAGTACATGTGTTTCTGAATCTAGTCTGACTCACCTGAAGCTATGAAACTCAAAGCAATGGAGGCGGACAGGTTGTTCAGAAGAGGCTGCCGGCAGTATCTGGAGGATTTGGGCCTTGAATCAGGAAAGACACCATTGTTAGCGCAACGTTCCGCCTTTGCTCCATCGACCCGTGATCTGCATGGCCCGGTGCCACCGCCTGTGTCCCAGTTACCTTCCCATGACGTAGAGCTGAGGGACCAGGACGGCGGCCGTGAACACTGCATTCACTATCTGACTGAATGGGAAATGAATAAAACATCAGCAGCAGCTTGTAAAACACCAACACCTCTGGGATCCGTGGCAGCACTCACAATTTTAACCTCTGGTTCCTGGGAATCCATCTGCTGCTGTGATAGGCCATGAAGACGAGCATGTACAGGAACATGGAGGCTGCTCCACCGACCCTGATGGCTGCATGTGATCTGAACAGCCAGAAGCCCTGAACAGGAGGGAGGATTGTGTTTCACTGCCCCGCAGGCTGCATGTTGTGTTGCTTATACTCTGATCATTACAAGTTCAAAGTCGTGTTTTTGGCCTCAGCAAAGGAGAACAGCGTTAAGCATTACTGTAAAAAAGGTCACATCCTGCTTTCGACCTGTCAGGAACAGGATAGTTGGCTTCCTCGTATTATGTGCAGAGTTCTGCTCCACCCGCCAGAACTTCTCCTGTGTACCAGCTGTGGTGAGCAGAACATCACCTCTGCCCCACATTGGCTCACAATAAAAATCCCACCCAATAACCTCAAACCATTCCTCCTGCTGCCGAGCCTTCAGCGAACATCCAGGATGCCTGCCGACTACTCTGGGACGTGGGACATCGTCAGTAATGTCAACTTTGAGGCGTACATGGTTTCACTTGGTGAGTGTCGCTGCTTCTTTTAACTCATTATTAAAATCAATACACTTGAGAACTGCTGAGTCATGCTATGAGGAAACACTGGTGAGGTTTATGTCTTGTCTCTGCATCATTTATGTAAAATACATGAAAAAACACTTACTTAGAGGTAAGAATCTGGATCCATTGTTGAATAGAATTGAATGTTGGTGTATTTTCTGCTCAGATGAGGATAAAAGCAGCAGCAGAGTGAAGCCACTTCCCCGTGGCGGCTCAGTTTCTTCATGTTCTTCTCGTTTTCACATGCAGGCATTGATTTTGCAACCCGCAAGGTCGCTTCGATGTTGAAGCCGCAGAAAGTGATTAAGCAAGACGGAGACAGTTTCAACATCCAGACGTTCACCACGTTCAGGAATTATGAGCTTTCGTTCAAAATCGGAGAAGAGTTCAAGGAGGTGACGAAGGGGATGGACAACCGGAGCTGCCAGGTGAAGATCCAAACAGCTTCAGGGCTGCTGGATGCTGTTAAAGTCTAGTTTGTCGTGTTTTAATAGATCTTTGTTCTCTACCAGACTGTGGTCAACTGGGACGGTGACAAGCTGGTGTGTGTCCAGAGAGGAGAGAAGAGGAACCGAGGCTGGAAACACTGGATCCAAGGAGACGAGCTTCATCTGGTGAGGCTGCAGATGTTGTTCTGGTTACGGTCCGATTAGTGTTCAGAAGACTTTGATATGTTCATCTGATTTGCTGGACTCGTGCAAAGTTGTTAAAAAGTGGTGCTCCCAGAGGAATATTTCACAAACTGCTGTTTTCTCTCTGCAGGAACTCACCTGTGAGGATCAAGTCTGCAAACAGATTTTTAAAAGGACTCTGTGACCTTTTAAACGCATTTGTAGTGTTTGCATGAAATGAGCAGAGCCACATAATAAAGAGCTTCTAATCTGATTGCTTTTGTTTGTTTTATTAACATCTGTACAAGAACACTGCAAATCAAAAAGAAAGACAACAACAATAATAATGAAAAACTGGCATCTTACACACCATAAACTAACACCGTCATCTTCTTAAATACTTGAAATAAAGCCTCAACTGTAAAACATCAGTCAAATATCTGAAATTATATAGATATAGTATTCATAAATATGTGTTTTTCATTAACGAAATCATGTTATTAAACATATAAAAAATGGAGAAATGCATTTTTAGTTCCAAACCAGCTAATTTCATTACTCTATACTCTACAGGTTCTCAAAATGTATGGTGTCTGTATATTAAAATAAACTTAATTCTCAAATACAGTTCAATTCAACACAAGTTTGGAGGAATAACTACTTTTAAAATATTGTAATGAAATATTTGTTTTAGCTTTAAGAGAAAAAAAAACAATCCTTTATGATAGATGATCCCAACACAACAGGCATATTGTCAATGAATGGATGAATAAAATATTGTCCCTTTTCTCATATTTTTGAGTTTGATGGGAACAACTGGAAAGAAGAAATCACTGCACCTCAAAATACCTCCACTATGGTCCAGTTAATGTGTTGTAATATGTAGTGTGTGAATGCTGCAGTACCTCTTCCAGTCCACACGGTGGTGCTGACAAACAAAATAATAAATAAATAAACAAGAAATAAACTCAGGTGAGACAAACCCAAACACTGACATGGAGTGACTGTCTCAGCGCTGACAGTTATTAGAACAGGAACAGACAGTGAGCTTCAAGATCTGCTTCATGATTTCTTGTCGATTTAGCTTTGAAATAAAAATATCCCTTTAATGTGAGCCTGCTGTCCATCAGTGGAAGGTCAAAGGTGCAGGTGACCTCAGCCCAGCGCCCAGGGGATCCAATACATGGATGAGGAACCTCGTTGATGTTCTGCGTGCTTGTACGAGTCACATTCAGGTGTCCCAAGGAAACGAAACGCAAAGGAAACTATTAAAAAGGAAACTACAGATTCAACAAAGGGACACATCTACACCTCCTCCACAATAAAGGTGGTGTGGTGAGAAGCAAGAGACTAACAGGAGGAGAGAGTGGCAACAAGTAGACTGAAAACTGGACAGAAAGGTTTGATCAGTGCTGAAACTAGCGATTACTTTCATTGTTAATTAATCTGTCAATTATTTTCGTGATTAATCGATCATTTGTTTGGTCTCCAGAATGTCAGAAAATATTGAAAAATGTTCTTTTTTTTTCTGTAACTCTCAGTCAGACTTGTGCACCTGTTGACAGGTATCCTGGTCCACTGCTCATCAGCAAAGGCCTCTCATTGGTCCAAGACAGTTTTGCTTGTTTTTTAAAAATTATTCTTTTTAACCACAATTCAAAAGCAACGTCTTATTTCACTGAATTATAATTTAGGAAATTTTTATTTATTATTACTTTTTTCAGTTTCCAGTTATTTGAGTGACTGTTGTGAGTTTTGCCTTTCCTTTTTAATGAAAGGAGATGAATACATCTGAGGACGACTGTATATTTAATGCCAGCTCCTGTCGGTAGGTGGCGGTGATGCGCCTTTACGACGGTTCACCACTAAACCACTAAAGAAGAAGAAGAAGGCGCGTCATTGGTTGTTGATGTATTTCTGCCGCGAGTTTTTGTTTTCAGTGAACGGTTCCGTCCAGAACCTGTCTGTCAGAAATAGTTCTTGAATGATGTGTGTACCAGCTGCTTCTTGTTTAGTTTGTCAAACTTCCGTTTTATGATTCGTTTCCCTCCAAACTTCGTAACTTTAGCTCAGCTGTGGAGGAAATCTCGTTGTTTTCAGTTGGTTGGTTCAAAGTTACCCCACAGCAAAATGTCAGTGGATACAGACGAAACTCACCAGGTGAGAGTTTTAGCAGCGTTTTAACTCGTGTGTCTGCATGCTATCTGTAGCTAACATTTACATGATCAAAGCTGACAGTGTCGTTAGCTAACGGAGCTAACATTTACATTATAGCATTTAGCTAACACGTCTGTCCGCCTCCAGCCGACGTGGTGATGCTGAAGAAGTGTCTGGCCCCCTGTTGATGTGTTAAAATCACATGTAATGTTTCTGATCGTAGAGGCTAAAGGCAGCTGTACACTACACGGTGGGTCGTCTGTGTCAGAAGGTCGGAGAGGAGCACCGGAGGGAGTTCAGCCGGCAGGTCGTAGCAGCCATAGCGGAGACGGCGTTCAGACAGTGTGGTGGGTGAAGCAGCCTGGACGAGCTCAGCCTCCACCAGCAGCCACCACACATATTCACTTAAAACTGACCAGCAGGAACACATATTCACTTAAAACTGACCAGCAGGAACACATATTCACTTAAAACTCACCATCAGGCACACACAGGCAGAAATGTTAACTTAAAACTCAGACATCCTGTTAAATCTCTAACGTGTTGTATTATAACTACATTCTAGAGCCATATGCAGCTATAGCTGTGGTTTCAGTGACATTCTTGGTTTGCTGTCTCTGCCAAAGCTGTGGTTAAGCTCTTTACAGAATCACTCTGACATCCTGAGGTACACAGAGAACTGGGCAAAAACACTATGTGCATAAAACTCTGTTAAAAGTATGCAAAAGGTGAAGATAGAACATACACAGCATTGCAAAGTTCAATCAGTGGGTGATGTGGTCAGAGGAAGAGGTAGCCGTGGCTTCAGAGTGTTTCTTTGGTCTCATGGCCTGAAGGTTCAAACTGTCCTTCCATCTCCAACCCACTGATGCACAACAAGTCCAGATGTTGGCTTCTCTCCTGCCTCAGGCCTGCTGTCATCGTCTTGGTCTTGTTGAGTGTCAGAGTTGTTGTTTTGACACCACCTTCACCGCTGGTTCTGATGTCATCCACAAATCTGAGAATGTGAACATTCTTGTTTGAGGCAGCACAGTTGTGGGTGGAGACCATGAGACCAAATACACAACAGAAAGTTTGACAGAGTTTACACGTCCTACCAGTTACCTGAGACGACTGAATTACTGCAGTAATGGCTTCTATTACAACTTGATAAAAATGGAAATGTGCATTTTTAAAATCATGGTCTCATCTTCTTTCTGCAGCTTTCAGGCAGCTTGGTAATTACTTTCAAATTGAGGATACCGTAATACAACCACAACGCCTAAGAAATGCATCACTAATAACTTTTTCTACCGTTACTAGAACCCTAGCTAAGACACACTGGCTTGTGGTGCTCCACTGACATCATGAATCCAGGCAGGACGCCTGTTTTATAAAATCACCGCCCATATTTTGCTTCCTTAGTTTCTGTCAGCTCATGTCGATGAAGCTAAAAATATTTCCCAAAATAGTGAAAACATAAAAAAAGACTGAGTTCTAAAATAGAGACATCACTTGTCATCTAGATTTTGCACGGAGCAGCATTAAAACCCTTTCTTTGGTTTGAAAAAACACAATCAGATTACGTTAGATAAGGTTAAAACCTTGTACGATACTTAAATATGTTTGTTTGACTTTTGACTTTTTGCAGGGTCACTTCTGCCTTGTTGAGGCCCCAGACTCAGTCCACTCCTCTCAGACTGTTTACAGATTTAAACTTGTACCTGAGATTTCCTCTTTTATGCAAATGATAAGAAAAGGGACACAGCTAAAATGTAAATTCCATCTTTTATTTAAGTTGCAGCAGATTGCTTTCATGACTGTGCAGTATGTCGTAGAAATGTTTAATAAACCTTAAAACATTTTCAGCATGTAGTAGCTGTGATGCTGCTAATCACAACCTGAGACGTTACTGATGAGTGTCGTATAACTTCAGACTTAAAAATAAAATTACTTTAAGTTGTACTAAATGTTGAAGTGAAGGGAAACTTGGCACTCACAGGATCATCGAGGATGTGTAATATTTGAATGTGAGGACAAAGACCATTATTTGGGTAATAAAAAATGTTTTAAAACCAAATCTATACGCTTAGATTCTGATCTACTGAAATAAGCTGCACCGTGAAGTTAAACATGTCCGACAGCTCGTAGCGGTTTGGCAGGAAGGTTGGAGACAAACTCTGTGTTTGTTGAAAACCTGCAGCTAGAAAATCATTTACAGACTTTCAGGTTGGGGGTTAACAGGATTCACTGAAGCCTTTTTCTGTAACACGTCTGTGCTCAATCAAAACTGAAAAGTACTGAGAACTAACTTCTTATATGTAAACGGTGCTGGATGAAATATTCAACATGTTTTTTTTAATTGCATCTCACTTCTGGTTTTACTTTTCAGATGTATTTGCTAAAGACCTGGAAGCTTTTGCACGGTGAGCACGTTTATTTGTCTAACAGTCGTTTTAAGCTCGTACTTTTTCTCGTAGTCCAACCTACAATTATGTACATGTCTTTACGTGTGATTTCAGGCATGCTAAAAGAAGCACCGTCAATGCCGAGGATGTAAAACTCGTCGCCCGTCGCAGCACTGCACTGGTGAGTTATTGTCACATCAGTAACACTGGAGCCACCAAGTCTACAAACACATTCCTGTCAGTGTCCCGATCACTTCACTGTGATACAGAACCTGTGTATGAGATATATATTCTACAGCAGACAGCAAATCTGTTTAATTTGCCTTTATTTATTTCAGTCCATCTACATACAAAATAAAAGTGAAGAACTGACCCAGGAGCAGAGGGATTTGAAAAAGAAGAGCACTGGGAAGAGGAAGAGCAGAGACACTGAGGAGGACAGCAGAGAATAAGGACAGGACAAAGGCAAGCCTGCAGTGTCTCACTCGTGCCCAACATTCAGACCAACATGAAGACTGACTAAGACAGTGAGCCAAGTAGTCATCAAGTCTCTCGGTTACGGGAGCATTTCATACAACATGAGGTTTCCTATCCTAGTCTCTGCAGGTGTTAGAACAAGCATCCTCCAGCTGCTGTGTGACCTGCTACTGGACAGTCAAGTGCATTTGGCACAGATTTAAAAAACATTAAAGCCTTATTTTTAAAGTACTGTGTGGTGATGTTCACTGTAAAAACTCTACATTATCGTATCTGAGTGTAAATTACAAATCTCACATGTCTTAATTGTAATGTGTTTGGCCCTTGAGGAAACCTCGAGACTTAACACTGTCAAGCAAACCACCCACATCATCTAAAAAATCCCCCATTTCAAGGCCCAGCAATGTGACATTTGTCCTCTTACTACGACTACAGCCGAATCAGGGAGAGACAGTGTGGTTTGGAAAGCTGATCCCACATTGCTGAGCTCACTGCTTGAAGTTGAAATGAAGACAATGAGCCCCCAGGAGCTTGGCGCTAACCTTAGAAGTAGCTGTGAAGAAGGGATAACTCACTCCAACAAGCCATCAAAAAGCAGCAAAAAGACAGGTACTACCCCGTGTCATGTCTGAGAAGGCCACACACTAAAGGTGTTGGAACTTCCGTCTTCGTCCTTCAGAACAGACTTCAGTCAGGGTTCAAACGGAGACCTCGACCAGCAGAGCCCAAGGTCCCTAGATATGTGAATCGAATTAGACGTTTATGATTTGACAAACCGACTCAAGTAGTATCAGCTAAGCATCTATTCAAATGAACTTTATTAGAGAACTCCCTTCATTTGACATGTTTTTCAGCACCTCACAGACAAAGAGCTACTGGGAACCTTTGGACACACCACTCCACGTTCTCACACTATCACTCGCGTCCCCCAGAGTCTTCAGCAGGTGTCATCCACATCAAGTACACACTTACAGATCGGTTCGGTAACATGAAAGCACACACCATACAGCATTCAAATCAGATAATATAAGCAGTACAAAGATTCATCACAACATTCCACTACATTTTGATATTTCTGCACTTGATAGACATACTTAAGAGTAAGGAAAAAACTTGCAAAGATTAAAAAAACAAAAAAAAAAAAAAGGAAAAAATCTTGAAGTACTAATTAAAGAATGTCCATGTTAGGGGGGAGGCGCTCGTAGCATCTGCAGCTTCCACTCACACACTCAGAAAGCAGTCAACTTGGGCTCTTTCACCGCACAACCAGTCCGTTTCACGCGTCTCTCCGTTCGCTCACTCATCATCGCTTCACTCTTCGTCACAAGCCATCCTCAATCGCACTCATCAGTTCTTAAAATGTCAGTTGCGCAGTTCTTTCCATTTAAAAGTGGATAAAAGTGAAAACACCCACCGTCTCTTAGAACATGCGGAGTGAAGCCGTTCTTTGATGGCATAGCATTTACAGGTGGGAAGAGGGAGAATGATACCGATATCACCCCAAGAATGCTGCCAAAGAGGAGCTTCCTCACGGGAAAATGGAAGAGAGGTGAACTGCAGAAGAGATTTCAATGAAGGCTTTTCCATAGAACTTGACTGCAAATAAAGTTGCACTTAAAAACATTTAGGTTTCAACCAGATTCTTCCCAATGCAAGATTGCCTTTTAGGTCGGTGACAAAGCCGGATAATGGTGAACCACAAACATTCATGCATTTTCAAAATGGTTATCACATTTCACAATACATGCATTAGAGAATCCAGTTGAAATGGATACAAACAAATGAGACGTCAAAAATAGCACTTTAGTCAGACATCCTGGTAAACAATTCACTTCGACACGTTCTAAATTAAATCTTTAGCATTTTTTCCAAATGTACAAAACATCTTCCACAAAAGTGTTAAGTTTTCAGATACGCATTAACACCAGAAATAAATTTCGAAAAGACTCTCTTTCTCACAATACTTACCATACAAACACTTAACTTACATACCCCACCCAGATGACTTTGACTCCATGCTGGACCCAAACCCTGAGTTAAACCCACTACCACTGGTCGTAGAGTTTGACCCTGTTCCCCAGCCGAGGCCGGCCGAGCTGGTGCCATAGTTGCTGTTGCCTGTACTGAAAGACTGACTCTGGTCCCTGCTAGAGCTCGTTCCACTGGAGGTGCTGCCTGAGGTGGACGTCTGCTGCTGGCTAGCCAGCATACCCATCATCCCCCAACTACTCTGCAGAGCAGCCTGAGCAGCAGCCATCATGGCCGGGTTCAGACTGAAGGAGCCGAAATTAGCCAGACTACTGTTGGTGCTGCTCCCTAACCCACTACGGCTGCTACCAAATGCTTGAGCTCCAAAACCATTTCCAAATCTTGCTGTACGATCAAACTGCCTATTGCCGTGTTTGGGCTCAGCATTTGAGATGTGAACGCTGACTCCTTTGATTATAAGGTCCTCTCCGCAGAGAGACTGGGCAACCTGCGAGGGAAGAAACGATCTGGATCAGGTCATCTGGCCATCGGTAACACTACAAACTGAACCACCGTCCGAGCGTTTTACACAATACCTGATCATCGGCAAACGTGACGAAGGCAAAAGCACGGAATGGTTTGGGGATGAAGACATCTGTGACTTCTCCGTACTGCATAAAGAACTGCCGTAGGTCGTCTGTGGTCATGTCTTCTGTGCAACGGCCTACAAACACTTTCCGGCTCCTGAGCGGCTCGTCTGGACCTTGCTGTAAACGAGGGGGAGGAGAAAAAAAGCTACGCATTATAGAGTGTTAACAACGATGTTAACGCAGTTGTGTATCCTATAAAGTGTGGGTATACGCATGGACATTACCATATTCACCTTCGAGTTAGGGAGCTTGCAGTCGCACCATCTCCCGTCGATCATGTGGCGCTGGGAGATCACCTTCTCTTGAGCCTCGTACTCTGTGAACCTCACAAAGCCGAATCCTTTGGAGTTCCCGGTCTTGGCATCTCGTTTTACCTGAAAGAACGACACACAACCAGTAATTAACATCAGTCATCAACACTGCAGGGTATTTTGATCATCCTACTGAGGTGACACCCACAAAACACAGAACTGTATGTTTGTCACATCTCACAGGTGCTTTATTCTGTCATTTTCCATTTCTGTTTGAATTTGTGCTTAAAGAAAAATACATGTAGCCCCAGAGGACCCCAGACAAAAGTATTTCCAAATAGATGGAACCGTTTATTGAGTTCATGTTGGGTCCTAATTTAAAGTGTCACACATTATCAGGGTGGTAAAGCTATAAAGTGAGCACATACGCAACCATTTTTGAGGCTGTAGAGGGACGGTGTGAGAAGGAAAGGTCTGACTACAAACATTTAATGTAGTTTGGCTGTAACAAACCCAGAATATATAAATGTGATATAGTTCTGGTTGAAACTGGTGCTGTTTTGTGGGCAGTAGTGTCACGTAGATCAAGACTGGATGGTTTTGGTGTTGACACAAATATAAAGAATATAAAGGCATAACTTGAAATTGCTGAAAACAAATGATACCAGAATCAAAAGGATAGCAGGTTTACTTGGGACAAAAGCAACAAAAAGTTATTATTTTTTTAAATTTTCACAGTATGCAAATTAACTAACTCTCCGTCTGTTTTCAAATGATATTAATTACATTATTGTTTTGAGAAGCAATAAGATAATATTCTGCTATTGTGGTTAAAGTACGACATCCTCAGGGTCCCCGAGGAGCCGAGTCAGAACTTCTAGTGTGTTAAATATGCAAACAGGATGAGGGTTAATACTAAAATCATACCTGAACCATGATGACTTCTCCAAACGTGCTGAAGTAGTCCTTCAGGTCCTGTTCGGTTGTTTTCCACGGAAGTCCCAGTACGATCAGATCAGACGTCTTCATGTCCCCTCGCTTCATCTTCACAGCAGAAGAGGCATCGATTTCCTCCATTTTTCTTTTGTTGTCTGAAATGTGATCAACACGGAAAGAATTACTGGAAACATTCATCACGAGCAAAGCTGGACAAGGGCAAAGTGCTGTTCACATTTAGATATCGATCGTCCTTCACTGGCGTTTTTCCTTCCACAGTATTTGATGGACTGTGAACGACTGAAGTATAACGAAACTGATGTTTGTCTTTGACAGTTCACACGTAAACAAACTAAAACTAAAGCAACAACATCCTTCTATGAGTCATTCATCTGTAAAGTTGATTAAAATTGTTTGTAGGAGGTGACAATTCAACTTTATTATGTCAGAAACTGCAATTCTAATTTATCTCTATGTCATTACACTCCAGACTTTACATAATATTTTGACAAAACTGCTTATATCCACTGAACAGAACCCTGAGTGAACTTAACTTGACATCAACAACCACAACCTTCACAGTGACCCTGAAGTTCAATCAACGCCTCTCTAAATCAGCTTCAACACAAGATGTGACCTCCAGGAAGACACTGTTTACTGAATATCTGCTTTGGCAAGGTGTCCTCGGTAAACACACACTGTAGAAGCGTGGATCTTAACTTTGTGAATGGATTTAGCGCCTGAACTTGCACTTCTGGTGGGCGTGGGCAAACCACGCGTCATTCTCATCTATTTCCAGTGTGCAAAGGGTACATCATGAATTATAAATACCATCACACCTGGGCACCTGTTCTAAATGAAGTGGCTAGTAGCGGATGGTGCACCCACACTCACCTTTCGGATAGTTCACCACGTACACGACATTCCCCCATCCGTTTTCTGGCGCGTGTAGGACCCCTTCCACCAGACGCACTCCCCGCATGCACTGAGACACGGGGCTCCGGAACCGCAGGCCGCATGCCCCTGGAAACTGAGCCGCCACGGTTGAAAGCAGAACCGTGCCGTCGTCCTCCGACGGGATCTCCATGGGCTCCTCGTTTTCCTCCTCCGCCACCCGAATGTACACTTCCGCCATTTTCGCCCGAAAAGAAAACTTAGTGCCTGGATCAAAACAGCGCTAAAGTTAGCAGTTAGCTCGCTAGCTGTCCACAATCGCGGCTAACCTTAGCCGACGCTGCTAGCGGGACTGAATGAGTCAGGCTAAATTGTTTGTTTAATCTGAAACAAAGACGTCTCAAGCGAAGACACTATAACAAAAATGGCGTAACGGCGGGTTTTACTTTGAATAATTTCATATAGATTGTTTCCCTTGGACTGCGCTAGCAAGCGAGCATCGGCCTTACTGTTCCTTTGTTCGCTGGGACGGGGAGCTGTGTCGTCAACACCGGACGACGACCGCTCGAATGTGCCTCTTAATGAAAACTGCGCACGATGTCCCCGCAAAGTAATTCGACAAACGGAGTTCCTCAAAGTGCGCTGCGCAGGCGGAAGAAGCGGAACAACTTTGACAACGCGTTCGTCTCGTCCCTCATTCAAAGTGAAGTACACAAGCTCACGGCAATGTTTTTCCACGAGGCGACAATTGAAAGCACCATGTAAGGCCTACCAAAATGGCACTATCTGAGCGAACAGCGAACTACGTCATTACAGCGGCTCGCGTCATTTCATGGGGTTAATGTGTCTTGAATGTGTTTCTAATATAGTTAGTGAATAATTCGCTCATACGTGATAATCATAAGACTAATAATGTTGTGTTATGAATAGTTCGTTTTTAGATGTACTACAATAAAACCCGTTGAATTGCACTGTTGATAATCGCTTTTATTTTTTGCTCTCCCCCCTCGGAGGGAGTGGACTCGTCCAGGTTTATCTCATCCACGACTGCAGCTGCCGTTAGTTGCTACGTTGGTTGGTTGGAGATGGGAAGATGGCGGTCCGCATGAGACGCACAAACTTTGACACACAGCTTTTTGGAGTTCAGATTAAAAGCTGCGATCTTAACGATTTATTTCCAGCTACAAACGATCAAGGTTTGCTTCTGTCAGACGATGTAAACGCTGACATGAGATCTGCCTGTTTTGTTTTGTTTTTATAACCCCTTGATCTTATTTCTGATGTTGAGGTGTAGAGGAGATTGGCATTATGGAGTTTCAAATCAAAATTATAGCAGTATAAATACTCAAGTCAACATAATTTGAATTAATTGGCTATTTTTGCAATCTAGAACTATTTTAAAGGCACCTTTTATAAGTATATTGAAGCATAAATACTAGAAGATGAGGGACTGACACCAGCCATCTATAATATTATATAATTATGAACCCACAAATCTTTATCCATTCATAAATATTTGGTAGATTTGAGCTGGTGTGACATGAGGATTTCTTCTTAGATCTGCCAAATCCTTTAACGATCACATAATGTACGATAACGCCTAAATGCTTGGTGCAAAAAACAGCTGCTACTTCAGAGAAATGATAAATCTAAATGACTGAGTATGGGGAAGTATAGCACTTTTGGATTCAACACAACAAAAAAAAGAGATCTCAAACAGCTTTTTATTACATTTTTCAATCAATAACAGTACAATTTAGTACAGTATCTATCTTGCATCCAGCTCACCGTGGAACACCAACAGACTGAAATGAAATACAAAAAGTGAAAAGGTACATAAGGGTGCAGAGCTCTATAATATTAATGGAAAGAGAAAAGGGAATCCATCTCAGTTGAATTGCATTTTCACTTGTGGCCACACACGAATACATCACATTTATTGTACATCATCGCAGAGAAGAAGAAAAAAAAAAGAAAAAAGAAAAAGAAAAGTGAAAATATGTCACAACTTTAACAAAAGTGCTTCTGTATACAGTGAAATGTTGTCATTCAGATGCTCTGATTTTCAATTTAAGACCAAGAAAAAAAAAATGTACAAAAGTTGGTTTTTTTTTTTTTAGTATGGACAGTATGTGAGGACATTTTTGTTCCATCGAGTGTGAAGATCTGAAGGAGAGAAAAAGGACTCGTCAAGGATAGAATTCTCACAATGATTGTTATAATTATTACAAAATTGGCATCAATAGAACTGGTAAGCATAATTTACACTAAGTATGCAGTCAATATTAAGTCTGTCTCCATTCTCGCTCACTCTGGTGCATAGCGTTACCAGTATTAGTACATGATAGAGTTGGAGCCAAAAAAAAATCGGCCTCTATTAAGTTCAATCGATAGGTTACTCTCCTTTTCGGAAACAAAAGAAAATCTAGGATTTTTTTTTGCACCATTGAAAGCAAGTCTACAGCATGCACATCTAAATTAACTCATGGCAGACAAAATTAAATGTCTTAACTTAAAACATCAGACCATTATTTTCAGACATTGATTTGTACATTTCATTCACAGAGTTGCAACTGCAGTCCCAAGCAAAGGAAGTGTCTATTTAAGTCAGGTGAGGTGTTTCACTCAAAAGTGGATACGAAACACAAACCCCCTTTTCCGTATAGTAAAATCGAGCCATGCCTCAGTTATCTCAGCACCTGCCTTGCTACCCCGACCCCTTCCCACCAAAAAGACGAAGGCATGTACAAGAATTAAGGGGGGTTAACTGGATAATTTACTCGTAATAACTCCTTTTGTACTGGAATGAGCATTCATAACTTATAGCATGTGCTTGGTTAGTTAACATAGTATTAGTTGAGAGGCAAAGCTTCATGTGCAAAAGGCTGTGATGAAACAAAAACAGCTAGTATATAAATACATCATGGACATTTCTGAAAGCTGCTCGTGTAATATGATCCAAGCTTTTACTTCTGCATGTTTTTCTCATCTGTCTTATATGATTTTTACCTGGATTAGAAAGACAAGCTGTAATTCAAACATATCTAAAACCACTAAAAGAAATATGACAAAAAAAAAAGAAAGCCATCAAGAATAACAAACCATCAGAATAGAAATCTTAAAAAAAAAAAAAAAAAAAAGTTAAATAATTTGTACAATTACACTCCAACATTTGCTTTCAAGACGCACACATTTGCATGGGATGATAGTGTTGTTTTCTCTTTCAAGGTAACATAAAATGGTCCAAGAAGGAATGCACAAGTTTCTGATTTGATACCACAGGAGATCCTTTCTTAACTAGGTGATAAACAATTGTGCTCTTCTTTGTGTAGGAAAGGCATTGGTTTCCCTTCGTTTTTTTTGTGGTGTCCAAGTCAGTTTAAACAGTGTTGAAGAAGATGCTGTGAACATTCTCAAGTTGTAATGGTCTTCCAGTCAACTTTGGAGTTAAAAGAACATCTGGGAAACAGAAACAGACGGAAATTTAGGACGTGATCATCGAATCCGATCTGCAATTTAGCTTTTTTCTTTTTTTTGTTTTGATCTCCTGTCATGTATAATCTCGAGCCCTGAGGGGGCAAAGACGTCTACAAGCAGCTACAGAGCAAGCTAAGAGTTATTGGGGAGCCTGCCAAACGTAATACACCACTAGTCTCTAAAGAATTCAGCACAATAATGATAGAACAAAACATACTTTCTACATTTCTGACAGCAGCAGCATCACAAGAGCTTCAGCTGTCTGAGATGACTACATATGTGGTGTAATACAGCAGGTATGCATCCATTAAGTGGGGTTTTTGTTGCTCTGTCTTGTATGGAAAGAAAATCAAGAGTTGTCTTGGCATTTACCTAGAAACTACTGAGAGTGTAGGGCCAACAATGTTTAGCCAATCACACAAGTCTAAAGAGAATGCCAGCGTCCATTAAAGCTAAGAGATGTCTCAAAAACACAGTCTGGCAAAAAGAAACGGAAAGACGTTTTATTCTTAAACCTGTATGAATCGCTCCAGCCAGGCGTGACAAGAGGCTCTAACAAGTGTACAGGTTTGGGACGAGGACTACATACAAGTGAATTAAAAATAAAACAATAAAAAAAAAAACAAAAGAGAGAGAGAGAGACCTTCAGGCTTCAATTCCAGATCTTCAGAAAACTGTCCCAGGATCCTGTTGCAACTGCCATGCCGTCATCAGTAACTCCCAGGCAGCTAACACGGTTGTCATGTCCGGCCAACACACCTACAGAAGAACCACAACCATGTCAGTGCACAAGAAACAAATAACACCAGGAAAACAAGTCAACTGTCTGACTTCAGATACTAACCGGCGCGGTCGGCCTTTAGTGTGTCCCACACGTTGCAGTTGAAGTCATCGTATCCTGCCAGGAGAAGGCGGCCACTCTTTGAGAATGCAACGGAGGTGATGCCACATATGATATTGTCATGAGAGTAGATCATTAATTCCTGATCGGCACGCAGATCAAACAGCCTGCAGGTGGCGTCATCGGAGCCCGTGGCAAAGGCGTTGCCGTTAGGGAAGAACTGAAAGTGGCGATAAAAAAAAGAAAGAAATCATTAGTCGAGGAAAATACATCAGCATCAAGTGTTGGTTAAAAAGAAATCCCCCCCAAAATGTTTTGAATTCATAGAGAACGTACACAGATGGCGTTGATGTCAGACTCGTGGCCGGTGAACGTCTGTCTGCACATGCCCTCTCGGACATCCCAGAGTTTAGCAGACGCATCACAAGCACCAGAGACAAATAACCGCGAGTCGGGGGCCAGCGACAGGCTCATGACATCCCCTGTGTGGCCGGCAAACGTGGTCGTCTGCTGGCCGGTCTCGATGTCCCAAAGTGCACTGTAGAGTAAAGCACACCAGTCAGAGAGCTCAGAGCCAGCTC
Organism: Stegastes partitus; assembly: GCF_000690725.1. Classification (NCBI taxonomy): domain Eukaryota; kingdom Metazoa; phylum Chordata; class Actinopteri; family Pomacentridae; genus Stegastes; species Stegastes partitus. The sequence continues at coordinate 118,980 of NW_007577745.1, forward strand.
GCAAACTTATAATAATAATACTAATACTCGTTGGATGATAGTTCAGTGACGAAATGTTTTACTCACCAAGTGGTATCTCCGGAGCTTGTAACAATCTGGTTGTCATCAAGGAAGCGACAACAGGACAGATATCCTGGTGGACAAACAACCAGAGGAGGTCATTAACATAAAACTGAGCTGCAGATCTAGAACTAGCAGTTTGTATTTAACTCATTCACACAATTAATCTGAGTTACTGACATCAAATAGAGGCAGATCAGATTAAAGGTTATGAAGTGTACATTTCAAATAATCCTTTAAGTTTCTCTACACAACGCGGACTCTTCTACACCTCAACATGCCAGCGTTTCAGTCCAATGCAACTGTAGTTTTCAGACAACACTTTGTATGGAGCTGATATATTGAAGGGACGACTTAAACCAATACTTTGTTAATTGACTTTTACTGTAATGTTTGAGAATTTTTTGGCAGATGGACAAATCAAAAACGCCATACCTGTATGTCCGGCGAGCTCGCGGCTCACGCGTACATTCCCCTCACGTGTTTTCAGGTTGTAAATGGAGCAGATGTTGTCTAAGCCGCCACAGGCCACGTAGTTTCCTGAAGGTGCGTATGCGCAAGTCATGACCCAGGAAGATCGAAGTGGAATGGCGTGAACCTGGAACACAAGGTGACACACACAAGGTCCGTTTGTCAAAGGAAATAAAAGCCAGAAGCTAAAACTTGAGCGGTGTTTTTGTAGATTTTATACCCCAACAAAATAACTCAAGCTTCAGAATGCCACGTCATTGGACAACCATCTCAGTACCGTGGAAGCTCTTTAAAGCTGAGGCGACGTGCTACTCTGATAATGTGCAAAAAGAAACGATTCCAGTCGCTTTACTATCCTCCAAACCAAAACCTCACGAGGACCGGAGTTGGAGACCCCTGATGTAGAGCAAACTTATTGGACTGGACACAGTTTAGAAGAAAGGAAGATGATCGTGTGTGTGTGTGTATAAGGTACCGCATGTCATAATGAGCTTCAGGACAAAAACCAAGTTAGGAAGTTCAACAAATGCTGTGTGGTGACACTGAGGCAAGACGTGCATCAGGGCAACAAGAATTCCTCTGTAGAGAAGGAGAACCATGCCTGATGTTCTCTCCATCAACTGGGCCTTTATGGTCGAGCAGCTGGACAGAAGTCACTCGAAGTAAAAGAACTGAACACCAGGCGCTGCTCACCACCTGCTAACACCACCCGGCAGTGAAGCGTGGTGGCAGCATCGTGTCATGGGGTTGCTCCTCAGCGGTGTGGACAGGAAGACCGGCCAGAACTCAGGGAAGGATGACAGCAGCCAAACACACAGAGGTCCAGAGTGCAGCCACCTGACACTGGAACGATGATTCACCTTTCAGCGCCGCAGTGAACCCGAGCACACAGTCAACATCATGCTGGAGTGGCTCCGGGACAAGTCTCTGACAGTGCTGGAGTCAGAGCTCAGACTTAAACCCACCAGATGGTAGCTCACAGATGTTTCTCATCCAGTCTGATGGAGGCTGAGAAGATCTGATGGGAAGAACGGGAAGAACTGCACAAGTCCAGATGTGCAAAGCTTGTAGAGACCCACCAAAGAAGACTTAAAAGGTCCTAAAACCAACTGAAGTCAGGCTCTCAATGTGTATGAGAATGAGAGGTTTCAGGTTTGTATTTTTAGCAGATGTGTTTGTGCATTAAGGTATCCCCCTTCTACAAATCTGACCTCAATCTAGCCTGCAATCTCCTCAGCGGGCCTCGAGATACACTGGAAGGATGACCCTTTAATCTTTTAATTCCCAGCTGGATTTATGCTTCGCTGCGAGTTAAACTTCTTTAAAAGCTTCTTCAATACGCTAGAAATTGATGCAGCGCAAACGTCTGTTTTAACATTTCTGTCTGCGGAGGCAGGTCCAGTTATTTATCAGGCACCAGAACAGTGCACTTCTTGGTGTCATGACACAGAACAGACACATCAGCCCCGAGGCAGAGGCCACAGATGCCTCTCTCAGCTGATCTGCAACCCTGTAGAGTATTTTCAAAATGAAGGCAGCACAGGAATTCGTTTCCCTCTCTTCAAACTTTCGTATAACTTCCACAAGCAGCGGTACATACCACTAAACACAGTGCAGCAGGTTTACAAAGACACAGAGATCATTCTTTAGTATTTACTTTGAAGTGGCTGAAGCTTTTAAACTGTACGAGTTGTTCACTTTACTAGCATGTAGACAGCAGCACTGACATGCCATCATCTGCTGCCGTTCATACTCTGCTTCCCAATTAGACGCCACTGATTGAACTCTCACTATAACACCCCATCGTCCAAACAGCACGGCTCACCTTATTTGTGGTGTAGCTATCCCAAATAATGAGCTTGCCATCTTGAGAGGCACTGACCAGGAGCCTACAAAAAGGAGAACAGTGATATAAACACCACAGCTTTTTGTTTTTTTTAAAGGAGTTGTCACACAACAGCTATTTTTATCCAGAGTCATAAATACAACTAAATAAAACTGACGAAAGAGAACTGCAGGAAAAACATCCCTGAAAAACAAGACAATACGAGCTGCATCAGTGTCAAGTCCTACATCCCAGCATTTCGTTTACCTGGAGTCTGTTCCCCAGTGCATGGCGTAGATTTTAGCCAAATGACCCCGCAGCGTTCGTCTTGTACGCATCTGGATTCGGCCAACGGGGTCAATATTAGCTGTGATCTGCAAAACATTAGGAGCTCTGGTTAAGTTCAGACCAAACGCTTGTTCAACCAAAGACGTGACTTCTTGTATTCAACGTTACCTGTGATAGTGTGGCATCTGCGCATGCTTTCCTGGCATCCTGCAAGACAGGAAACAACTTTTTAGAGCAGCATTTGACCATCTCATACCAATCTTATCGGTATAACCTGCACGTTTTCAGTGATATTTTAAGGTGCTGTTACTCACTCTGATCTGGTTCTTGAGCTGCTCTGCCTCTTGGCGTAACTGGTCCAGTTCACTCATTTTACTCTGCTGTTTTAATTACCTTACTCCAGCTACTGGGGCACTTGTTGATCTAAGAGAAAGAAAAAAGAAAAAAGAGCAGCAGCACTTTAGTCATTCATGTAAATCTTTGAGGTTAATTTCCAACAATAAGTACAGTGGGTAGGAGCTCAAACCGGACAAAACCAACAGATGGTTTGAATTGTTTTTATGCAACGTACAGTTTATGGTTCAACCTTACTTTCCCACCTCAATGTCACAAACATAATCCTGACACACAATTCAGATTGCCAGACAAATCCTGTTGAGGCATGACTTTCCAGTGATCCGAAAAGCAGTCATTATCCTGTTGACCTCAATCCCCGGGATACTCAGAATTTTAGCCAACTGATCAATAAGCCACTTACATTAATACAGAGCTACCCAAAGGCACACTCAAAGTTCACCTAATACAGTTTTCGTTAGCCGTGATACAAGCAGCGCGCCCTAAATGTAGTACAAGTACGTTTAACTGTCTTTAGTCTCAATTTCCAAAGCTAATTAATACATTATTAAGGAAAACTTTGAAGTTCTTTGTCTTTTCAGAAGCAAATTGTCCTCGTGTAACGGCCTGTTCTGGACAGGACACCAACTCCATGTACGTTGACTCCAATATCAGAAAAAACACATTAAAACTCTGTAATAATAATTCAGTATTATGGCTAACTTTCACAGCAGTCGACTTCAGCAGCATGTTGTGACAAATGCACAGTTCAGGTTTTTAAGATGAAAAAAGTAGATTTTGCAAAGGTGACACCAAAAAAGCAGCACAAACACAAGCGACAGTTGTGACTGCCTTAAGAAATATAGTGATATTTCCAACGAGGTGGGACTGTTAGCTCGACAAACACTCACTAATCTCTTGCCAGCTTCCCGTAAAATGGACACCCTTGTACACGGATCCATCTAATTAATTATTCAAGCATATCGAACTGAATTACATCCGGAGACAATTATGCAATTACACTCGAGCCTGTAAGTTTAAAACTGCAAACAGTTTTTGCGACACCGAATCGTGCACGATGTAAAAACTAAAATCGAGTATGCACGCACGCACAAAACGCGACATCGGTTCATTTTTCTTTCTTACAGGTTAACAGGAACAACTGAATGTTGAGCAGTTGCATCATCTTAAAATAATTTTTTTTTTAAACTTCCAAAAGGCTGAAAATGACCTTCAAGATTAAAATCCAACTTCTTTGCATTTAACAGCTCAAAGTGCAACATCACTAAACAAAAAAAGGGCTTAAAATAGAATACCGAATAAAACCAGCAATTTAAGACTAGTGCAGATTTAAATAAGGCTGAATAGCACCGTTCAGTCTGACCAGCCTCCCTCCCAGTTACCTTACCTGGTGTCAGTACACCTGTCAGTGGAGGCTGCAGGACCAGACTGAAACTCTTCTCTACCTGACTACCTTTTAGGTCCTCTGATTGGCTGACCTCTCTTACACAGGTTATCCTCTTATACGCATTAATCTTATCATAAACGTGTCATGGAATGTAATTATTATTCAGTATCGTCCAGTGACAGCAGATCGCCATCATAACTTTTCTCAAACAGATTATTTTTTTAGAAGATAATTACTAATGCTGATGGTTGTAAATGACGAATATCATTCCGTCTTAACATGCATTCAGCCGCAACAACTAAACAAATCTTTTATTGCCGTCTAAACCGTTGCATACAGCCTCATATATAATGATTTGTTAGCAAAATAACACCACCTAAATCGAACTTTGTAGTAATTATTTAGCTTTACGGTTCACCTACACCTTTCTATCGCTACTAAATAGTGAAAGTGTTTTCCAATGATATCAACATTTTGTTTTCAATCAGATAAAACAAAATGGAAAAGTGTTTTTTTAAGAGCAAATACCAAAAACTGCAATGCTGAATGCAAATGTAGGCTGGCCTGAAGTCGGGCTATAAATGTGAGTTTGAAGTAGTTCACATTCAGGGAAATAGAATAAAATAAATTCCTGTTGACCTCTGTGGATGCTTACAGTTAAGGAGTTCCTCTCCCTCATCACTTCTCTTTTCCAAGCGCCTGATCAGGGTCAGCTGACTGCATGATAAACAATGAGCAGTGGCAAACAGCCTGGAGTCGCAGCTCTCTCGCTGCTCACAGGTCCCTTAAGGGCAGTCTGCGTCTGCTCCTTCTCAAGGTGTCTCCTACATTTCTGGTTAAATGAAAAAATATCCGTCTGGCAGCAGGTAAACATCTGTTCTCAGAGGACGGGCCGGCTTATCTGCACTGTTAAACGATGATAATGCAACGTTTCACAGGTCTAAAGCTGGATCATAGAAAGAGCCATAACCAGCAATATCACTGAGCAACTCCATAATCCTAAAAGCTAAAATCCTCATTCAATGAGTCTCTAATCCTATCCATGTCCACTAACATACACAGCTGGCAAAAGCCTGTCAAGGCATTAGAAATATGTTATCCCAATCATAAAAGGATGAGTTTAATCTTAATTCTTTTACACATAACAAATCCAGCCACTTGCTTTGATAAAGTGCCTGGATTTCTAGCTGCCAGCGGTTGCAGCTCTAACACGGATCCTTCCTGCCGGTTGTCAGTGAAACCACTTACTGTACAATTAGCCCCACTTACTTCCACAAATGCACATTCTCAGGAAACCTATTGATGAATCAAAATGAATTTGAAACATGCACATTGAACTGTTAAAAAAAAAGAGAGAGAGAGAAAGAAAAAGTCAGACATGGAGTCTCTGCGTGACACAATATAAGCTAAGGAAGTACAAACCAGTAGCATGAACATGAATATTGACTAAAGGGATTTCTGTGCACAAGTTTACCCAACACTGTATGCACTGTACTGATAGTTGAACCGCTCATTGTGTGCAGGACTGTGATTTGCCTACAACACTGTCACAATCAAATCACATATTTTGCATTGTATTTGAATGGCTGCTGAATAGCTGTTTCACTCTGTTCCTATTTGTTTAGACGGCTGGTCTGCCGAGGCTATTTCAGGGGGAAATTACGGCACTTCTGCACAATAAGGTGGCAAAATACCGAGGAACAGACTATTAGCATCTGACTAAGTCTGATCGAGTTTCCACATTTACTGAGCGCTGCACAGGGTAACGATAATATGACTTGCACTGATGGAAATCTGAGAAGATGCAGCTAAACGCCATCTTGCATACGGCTGTCCGCTAGCTAGCTTGCTAGCAGCCTTGACAGGGTAGGCCTGCAGGCAGGGCAGAGCTAGTGTTCAATAAAACACTGTCATTTTTATTAAATCACACTTTCACTCGTTAATTATCAATGTCTAGCAGACAGGCAAAGTCGATGAAACGTGAAGTCTCGGTGTATTTTACGGCACATAAACCAAACAGCCTTCTAATGTAAAATAAGCAGCCACTTTGGGGAAGACTCCGCTGCTCTTCCGCAATTATACGGAGTGCTATGGAGTTAGCTTAGAAACCTTGAAGCAGGCTTGTTGACTGGCTTTGCAGAAATCCACTTACTTACACACTAACAATCTCGTTAAAGCCAACGGGCCCCGGTTGATTTGATTACACCGTATATTTATTCGGTTCTCTAATCTCGTAGGAGCCCGTAAAGACTGCAAGGTCGGGCGGCGGTGGCCTGTTTCACTTCAGTAAGCAACAAATGCAATAGCTGGCTGTGGTGGTTTCACATGAAGGAAATGCCCATCTAGGATCCATCGCGGTATAAATGCCAAATTAGCCGGTTGTTGATCAATAACTAGCGAACTAAAGTTAAGGCGTTGCACCGGCGCGGCCGCCTGGTTGCAGGGAGGCAGCGATAAGCTAACTTATTTGTTCGGCTTGTAAAAACAGGGTGTTAACGCGGCTGCTGAGAGTCTGCTTATTAAAGCCCAGCTAGTCCACATATACATGGATCCTATGTGAACTAGTGGGGCTCTCCTATTTATAACCACCAATATTCGCTGTTAATTTGTTTACGGGACGGTTTTTGTTCCAGCCCAACCCAGTGTGTCATCATCAACTGACATCTTTAAATCTAACATTTCGAGTGCAATGCAAACTGCGAAGCCCAAAGTGGTCACTGGTATCACCACACTGGTCTTGAATACATTTTTGGGCTTTTATCCACCCAGCACTTTTAAGTATTTTAGGCCGAGAAGCCCCCTCCGCTGGGCCACCGCTGACAGCCAACATTAGCGCTGCTTCAACGCCAGCCACAAGCCGACATTAACAGCAGTCCGCCTGGCTAAATTCACTGGAGTGACACGGAGATGAGTTGTGGAGAAATTTGCTTATCCGCCGTTAATACCGAGCACCGGGATTCCACCGCTGCACACACTCCGGTGGCTTAGCCGCCCGCATCTGCTTGAGATAAAACAGCCAACTTAAGGTTAGCTAGCCGCCGCTAACTGAACGGCTAAGATGCTAGCTGCTGCTACCCCACCCCCGGGCACTCCGATTCCGCCACAAATTTTACCAGCTAACGGCCTCAAAGGGCGCCGCGAAAGACGTGAAAGCAGCGTGATTATCAGCTCCGGTTCACCTTACCTGATTCAATTTGCGCCTGTTTTTGCGTTTGGGCATTGACTGGAAAGCGAGACGGCGAGTACCTCCGATCCACGCATCAACGAGCACCACAGCGCTAGCTCACTAACTAGCTTCAGCCGAGCTAGCGTAGTTTTCCGAGGAGCAGCCCTTCCCGAACGCAGGCTACGGCTGGGGAGCTTTGACAACCTCAGTCAGCCAACCGGAGATGGGAGGGGGGAATCACACCCACTGGCCCCGCACCGAAGACACTGCCCAGGCTGACAAAAGAGCTAATCTCTCAAAGTCACTATACCTCATCCAACAAGACAGCTTACTGTCTCCCTTTTGCCAAGCTTAACATCTGCCCTTTCCGTAGCAAGACTCTTGTCCGGCCATCGAACGACGAGATGGGCGCGGTAACCCTGCAGTCGGCGCTGGGAAACCCCACGCTGCAGCAGCGCTGGGAAGAGCCGCGGACGGGAGTTTTACACAACTGGAGATGCTTCACTTATCGCTCCCTCACAGTCGTGTTTTGCATGTCTCATTTGACACATGTGCTTCTCATTAGGGACATTTTTTTTATTCTTTATTTTCTACAGTGTTCGTTTAGATCAGCCTGAACCAAAGGGCTGAGTCAGTCAACTTGGCTTCTGAAGTAGGAAGTGGTGTTCCTGGTTTCAGCAGGGCCCTCTCACAGCAGAGTCAACAACATTATCTGAGCCCCAGCTAATTAGGAAATACTGTGGTCCGATGTTAATATCTTCCTGTGTGTGCCGAGCAGGGGTTTCACTCATAAATAAGCTATTAAGTGTGTTCCACTCATATATCTAATGACCTCCATGCATGAATAAAGTACTTTTTGTTATTGATCTTTTTGTGGTGCAGTTCTAGGGAGGTGCCACTTACATATATATATTTATATATATTTCCCTGAAATGTTATAAAATGATCGTAAATCATTTAGGTGGCAGTGTTTCGCAGCTCTTCTACAACAGAGGCTGGAGCAACAAACAGTCATCTAACACACAAACACATTGATTAAAATAAATAGAAGACAAAACTATAAACCCAGCCTGCTAATGTTCTTTTCTGACTTAGAGAATTAGTCTCGTTTCTATCGTTGTAGTTGGGAAAAAGTTCAAATTAGCCACTAAAAGTTGAGCTGTGGAACTGGTGACGTGTTCTTGACCACTGAGTTAATCCTCGCCTCCATCAGGTGTTGTA
>NW_007577745.1:129866-131475 GCF_000690725.1 Stegastes partitus
TTTTATGTCTTTTTATACAGTAAACTTCTGGTTTTAACTTTAACTTTAAGTTTGTCAAACTCACTTTCCTACAGAGTTTATCTGCATTATAATCTCCACCATCAGCACGATGAAGAACACTTGGGATCTCTTGTAACGTACCACACGTCAGTCATGAGTTCCACATCATCAGGATCTTGTTTATTACATTTTGTTAGTGTAATTTGTATTCTCCCATTTGATCACGACATGCAAATGAATTTGGCTGCGAGCAGGAAACACCACATTTCCACATTGCTCCGTGTGATCGTAAACAACGCTGTTTGGTGGATTCCTCTACGCAAATGTTTCCAATCATAAAGTCAAATTTTTTCCAAAGAAGGGCAAACTTAGCTCTCGTTTTGGCCTGTAGTTATTACACACATAGAAGTTTACCTGTTTTTATTACAAGCTTTTATCATGACTTACACATATACAATATAGTACAGAAAAACATGTGAACTTTTAATTTATTTGATCAGCTTTCTGCTTCTGAGTCCATGTAAGAATGAAACTCCGTTAACTACACATATATTGTAGTTTTCATTTTGGTTTTTTCCTTCAAACACTTCTGAGGATCGTCAGGAACATGCGGCTAACAAATGTGAAATTGTTCCTATTGCAATGTTGGAAATAACTCCTCGTGGTTAAGTGCCTCCTCATTTGTCCGTCTGCTTCCGTCAGAGTCGCCGGGGGCTGCACACACACCTGCTAATGGCCCACGGCGAGCTAGCTGCATTTCCCATCAACGGTGCATCATGTGACGCTGAGGTCACAGATAATGCAGCTGATTGTTCACGTATTCTTGTCTGTAGTCTTCTTCTATTTCAAAAAAAATGCTGGTATTTAATTAATGAGAAGTTTGCCAGTCTGGTTATCTTCCAGTGTGCTGTTTACTATTTGCTGACTGAGATCCAGATTTTCCTCACCAGTGATTAGCCGGTCCATCCTCTAAGTGCCATAAAAGGTCTTGGAGCAGCCTTTTCTAAACTCTGGGGAAAGAGCATTGGAAGTGTAGTAATGATGAGGTTAAGACATCCGCTCATACACTAAGTGTTGTCAGTGCACACACTGCTTGTCCTGACCTGTTTCTATAGTGGCAGAGCAAAATGGGAAGCACTGCTTTTTTTTTCTTAGGAGCTCACTTTATACTGAGCTTATTATTATTATTCCTTCTAATTATATGTGATGAGCATTAATAAAAGCAGCTCAGAAGTTTTAGTGTGGTAATCTGTGCTCCTTTTGATTAATCTCGTTAGCTGGAAATATCAGATAATACGACTCCCAAAACAAACCCCCCCTCATGGTGTCATTTTCCTTCAGGCCGGCAAGTCAACGCAAGAACAGAGTACAAAGAGGGGTTTGAGATGTTTGATGGAAGTGGAGATGTGAAGACGCAGGAGAGACTTTAATGAGAATCAGTCCTAACGAGAGGGAGCTCTATCTCCATATGGACAAACATGATAGATATATCCCTGAAACAAATGTTCTCTACAATACATTTAAACACAATCCAGTTGTTTTCTTTTATTTGAGGGACTTTTATGTGCCAAAGACAAAGTTTTAGATCAGTGGTTCACAAACTTTTTGA
>NW_007577745.1:132460-134234 GCF_000690725.1 Stegastes partitus
AAGGTGTAGAGATGATGGATGATTTAAACTTGAGGTCATGATTACAAGTCATAATTGGAGCAAAGTAATTTGTAAAATTTGCTAACTTAACAAGCATTCATAATTATTGTAATTCATTACATAAGCTATAAAAAATAATTCTAAATAATGTGGAATAACGACTCATGTTTATGATACCAATCATTAGAAAATGGTAATTAACGTGTAGCCCAGTAGAGTGTCTCATATAAAGTTCCTTTTTTTGTTATACTGTGTTTGAAAGCTTTTAATTTGACTCTATTTTTAAGGCTGTAGTTTTTACGTTGCATTAGACTCTGTTACGCTGTGAGTCGGCTCTATTTACATGCATGAGTAACTCCTTTAAAATGCATTTAAGCAGTGAGTCTGAACCACGCCTGGAAGTGCAGATATTAGTCAAAGCTTTATCTCTGTGACGCTGAATTAAAACACAGTAAGTGCTGATTCGTGTCCTATAATGATAGCCTGGCTGCTCACATTAGCTAAAGTGCTGCTGATAAATGAAATGGATGTTAGTGGCTGCTCAGATAAGGATGAGATTAATTAATCTCAACACACATTTGGAATTACGCTCTGCACACGAGGTCTGGAACTTTAATGCAAATCTTGACAGGATTTCTAAAGGAGACCAACGTGCAGAAGTGTCAGAGAATAAAACCTTCCAAAATGCATTTTAACAACACAGAATGTTATCTAACACTGCAGCACTACTGCAGGTCAGCACTTCTAACACTAGGTGGCAGTGTTCCACAGAGTGTGCATGTTGTTAAAACACTGTTGGCACCGCCCCAAGTCCAGACACACACTCATGAGCAGACATGAGTGGAGTTGACCAGAACTGCATCTGACTAACAGCTAACGTCCTGCAGCTCAGCTCACAGAGAAGCTTTCAGCGACCAGTTAATGATCTGCTTTTATTCACTTCATTCAAATGCATGTTTCACAAATATGATGGTCCAACATTTAGAGCTCCATTCAGACACTTCACTACTAATATCAAATGATTTCTTGCATCACTGTGAGAATTAATAATGCAAAAACCTTAAACAAAATCACTGTTATGTGAGTTAAACGGGGCTTTCATTGTGTGATAAGCATTAAACTTTATTTCTAGGACAGTTTTCATGCTGGAATAAGCTTCTTTTCTCGTAACTCTCGGCTGTAGTTTTGTCATTTCATTTGCACTGCTGGGGGACACTGGAGCTGTTTTCTTTCCTGTTTCCTATTTCCCCTTTTTTCTCTGCTCTCTGTATCCCTGCCCTCGTTCTCTGAACACGTAACCGCAGAGATTTATTGCAGCTGAGATTTTGTCCAAAATGTATGAAGATTATTTTGCTTGATATTTGCAGAGCGCCTTCCCTTCAGCAGCTGGGTTAGATGGATATTTTTTAGATCGCTGTGGTTTTTATCAAACGGTGCATATAAATGATTCTTCACATTGTTGTATGTAGAATATATTCATGAATGTATATTTTCTGTTTGCTGTCTGTCCCAGCAGACTAGATTTCAGGTAAAGGGATATTTTAACAGCTTTTAAAGTGTTTAATAAAGAAGCCATATTGACGGGAACTCACTCAAATAAGAATTAAAACTTCCTCTTTTGTCGACCCGTTGCACAACTGCTTCCAAGTGAAAATCGAGATGAACAAAACCAGTTAGCAGTTAGCATGCTGTCAGTCTGTGTTGGTGCTGATATTAATTTGTTATATTATTCTTTATTTGATCTCATTACCTCCTCACTGCACTGCATATATTT
>NW_007577745.1:135370-143967 GCF_000690725.1 Stegastes partitus
TCTAAAGCACCTCCATGTTTTAGAAGGCAGCTTCATGAGATGCTTTACAAATTCTTACAACTTCTTCCTAAAGATGTGGAAACCTTCTTTTACTGTTTAATTCATTTGTTTCTTATTCAGGACCTTATGAACGAGGGGCTGTTTTTCCTTAAATCTGACGGACGTCTCTCAGCTTTAAACAGCATCGACCCCCTTTGGCTGTTGTTCTTTTACATGTTCTGAAACTCCATCGGGTCCTCTTGTCCTTGTGCCTGTTGTCTGTTTGCTTATATTGGACAAGAAACATATATAAGAAATATTACAAATAAAAGTCACTGATGCATTTAAAAAAGTGCTCTTAAATGGGAATGAATGGGATGAAAACTACACATCTTGCCCTTTACTACTGACTTTTACCTTTTCAGACTTTATAGCACTGATGACTGTGGACTAAATGAGCTGAAGGAAAATGTTCTCCCTTCAAAAAACTCTGCCGCTGTTACAAGCACAGTGTGTTTACTGTCAATTACTGCATAAATCCTTCACATAAAGCCTTTAAAAGTGTTTTTTTCCCTCCTGTTTGCGTGTTTCTGAGTCAATTTGGGTCAGCGAGGGTTAAACACAAGACACGACAGGGTTAACTTCCTCAGACCTGCCACCCGGATGCAGTCTTTCACATGGGTCTGACAGCATCTGGTGTGCAGAGCCATTAAATCCCACTCTCATCCCTGCAAAGCCAAACGGACGGCTGAGGGAGCCAACCGCATTCATCACCCTGAAGCCGTTGGACCAATTGCAGGGCGACGGGGGAGGGAGCTCGCCGCACTGATCTCTGTTTGCAGCATCCCTGGAGCAGCCTCTGTTGTGTGAAATACAAGAAAGGGCAAGACGGCGAGAGCTGATCCTGGGAGGCAACCGAAGAGCTGGAGGAGCGTCTCCTGGGGCCCGCCGGGATAGGGTTACCCTGCTATGTGGAGTCCGTCTTCAGAGAAAATGGCTGTTTTGTCAGTGTAAACAGCCTGAGCAATACCTGCATTGCTAAAGGGGGAAGCAGAAGAGGAGGAGGAGGAGGAGGAGGAGGAGGGGCAGACTGGAGCAAATGCTGCCTCTTCCAATGAAATTTTCCTGTCTCTAGCTAAGCCCCAGCCTGCCACAGTTCACCTCTGAACATGCATGTTGTATGTTAAGGTACGTATGCATCTCTAATCTGAGAGGACACTTGACCTGGACGTGTTTAGACTCAGGATTAGCAGTAGCTCAGCTGTTTGTGCAGGAACAACTGAACTAAAAATAACATGCATCCACAACAGCAGTGAGGCCATAAAATGATCCTAACAGAGATGGAGATGTTAGATGGTGCTCGCTCCGGCTTTGTGCAGAGCTGGAAGTGTTCAGTGAACAACAGCAAATGACTGAATCCAGCTCTTTGTTTTTCATTGGTTGGCTTCAGTTGCACATGTTCCTCATTAAGAGCACAAGCAGACAGGATGAGGAGGGAGGACTGGATCATGTGTCTATTTTCACTGCCTTCCTGTGTCACCGTGTAAGAAAATGGAAAGCAAGAAAAAAAAAAAAAGCTCCTCGTGTGTGTAAATCTTCAGGAAATTTTGCTTTTCGCTCTCATGGGATGTGTGTGTGTGTGTGGGTGGGAGGTGCATGGATATTTATGGAACCTGAGTGTGTGTGTGTGTGTGAGAGAGAGTGTGTGTGGGGGTGTAAGTCGATTTTGACGTCGGTTTGAATGCCAGCACATTTCCTCAGACTGCACGTTACAGTTGGAGCGGTTCGTATTCCTCGGTATTTATCGAGTTTGTTCTACCAATTTCCTCCTGTGCCTTTGCAACCCACATCCTGCCCCCCCAAAAAAACAAAAAAAAACACCTACCACAACCCGGCTGGCACAACCAGCCATGATTTGAATGGAAATGGAGGTGGGAAGTGACACAACGGAAATGTCAGATTTAAACAAGAAACAAAAGAAATCACACAAAGAAGCATTTTTCACTGAAGAGCCACCTATCTCTGAGGCACCTTCAGCTCATTTCATCACACACAGGGTTCAAAATGTTGTTTTTTTCCTCTTTGTTTTCTTTTCTCCAGATCTGATGGCCATCACGCCGCCACCGATGCCTCGGCAGACCCCAGACCAGTGTGTTGATCACGCTGAAGCCTGAGCGACCCTCCAACATCCACACACAGATTAAAATCATCAGCTGAGACAGTTCCACCCGACCGCCATGGCTGAAAAGACAACGGCGAGCTTTCTCTCCACGACCGCCACCACCACCACCACCACCGCCGTCCCCTTCCTCTCCACGAGCCCCGCAGCCAGAGACAACGTCACCTCCAGAACATTAATGACTGTTACCATCACAACCACAAACGAGACCAGCTTCAACGCCACGGCCTTCCCAGAGGTGGTGATCGAGGGCTCGGGGATGGGGATGCTGCTTGTGCCCTTTGGCATCATCACCGTCATCGGCTTAGCAGTGGCGATAGTAAGGAACCATTTAGACACTTGATCATTTAGTTTGGATCACTTGGATCACGTTAGTTGGTTTTTCTTTCCATTCATATCTTTCCTTCTTTGTTCCAGATGCTGTATATCCGGAAACGGAAGCGGTAAGTTTTGATTGGCTAAAGAAAGACGACCATCCTGATGATTTAAAAGCTAATTCATCACAGAATCTGTAATTCAGTTCAAACGAGTCTTAGGTATCGCTAAAGACCAGCTCTTCACGAAACACCTCTGCACTTGACAGACTGAAAACAAACCGGCCAATCACACTAGGACTTGTTCTATGGCTCTTATCCAGGTTGTTTCCTCCTGACTAGATCCTCGCTGGTGTCGTACCTGCTCTCAGATGTACGTCGCTTTGGATAAAAGCTAAATGAAACAGTGGAATTGGTCACATTTTGTAGAGACCACGTACAACATTTAGCTTGAAAAGAGTCATAACTGGGCTGCCAGGTGGCTCGGTGGTTAGCACCGTCGCCTCACAGCTAGAAGGTCGCCGGTTCACGTCCCGGTGAGTCTCCATGTTCTCCCCGTGCAGCGTGGGTTCTCTCCGGGTTCTCCGGCTTCCTCCCACAGTCCAGAAACATGCTGAGGTTAATTGGTGATTCAGGATTAAGATGTGTGTAGATGATGGATGGATGGAAGATTCATACCTTCCTCTCTACGGTTCGTCCTGCAGGTTGGAGAAGTTGAGACACCAGCTCATGCCCATGTACAACTTTGACCCGGCTGAAGAACAGGACGACCTGCTGGAACAGGAGCTGCTGGACCACGGCCGGGAAGGCAGCCTGGCAGGTCCCAATGCCAAGGTAGGCCGGGCGGCGCTGGGAGGGAAGCGTTTTCCTGCGTGTCTTCATGTGAAGCGCTCTTATCTGTTTGGCAGCAAGCTGACGGTTTGACGACCACAAAAGCCATGACAACCACCACTTCACTTGTCTCCCACATTCAGATAAACATGAATGGAAAGTTTTAAGAACAGAACTTTTTTTTTTCCAAAGTGCTTTTGAAATACTTTCCGATGCCCCAGTTGAGTTTTGTGGTTTGTGCTTAACGTGTAGATTTAAACGTGTTAATCTGCTGTTTGTTTGTTTCCAAGAGCTTTAAGTTGCTGTTTTTCTTTTTCACTGCCATAATTCTTCTTTATTTTCTTTTAAGTTTTGACTTTGGCATTATGGTAAAAGGCAAACAGGGTAAAGTATCAACCTGTGTGTGTGTGTTTTTAATCATTTCTCTTGAACCCTTTTTTTCCACAAACCTTCATTCTTTCATCTCTGTTTCAGTATCTCAAAGACTAGATGTTTGACGCTGATAAACATATTGACTAATCTGCATTAGAACAAGTGGGACGTGCCGTCTGCATCATCTTTTCCTTGAACCTTCAGCCATCTTCACCCGTTCCTTCGTGCTTCCTCAACTTTATAATCACATGTTCAGGTTCCCAGAGGCCACATGAGGCACAAAAATATTCAAAACTTCACCTTTTGTTTGACTAACTAAAGGGAAAAATCCAATCTGATGCACACATATGGAAGAGCTAATACTAATAGGTGTTTTTATTTGTTGTGCACATACTTCAAGCAACTTTTGTGCAGTAGCCAAAGTTTCATATCATGAATGTACAATCTCCAGCTTTTCTTCTATATCTGTTCCTGCATCACAGCTCAACCTTTAGCACCATTTGTTGATGCAGAGAAATACACTGAAAACAGATAAAAAGTGAAGCTTAGTTCAGATGATTTAGTTTCAGCAGAGTGTTGGACGTATATTTAAAGCTGTATGAACCTTTTTATTCCCTCTCTGTGGCCTCTGGTCTAAATTCTCTTCTAGTTCTTATAATTAATTACCGTCTCCATCCTGAAATATTATTGTCCTCAGATTAACACCATGTTGCACAGACACAAGCCAAACAACTGCAGCCACTGTTACTGTGTTCTTCTTCTGCACAACCTTCACTGAGAGTTTCATCTCCTCCACAGACTCTCACGACCTCCCAGGGGACGACGCAGAGGCCCAGCCGTCTGGTCTTCACAGATGTAGCCAAAGCCCTCAACGCTTAGCAGCTCTCCTCCATCAGCTCAGTTCGGACGCAGACCGTCGCTCAGGAAGGACAATGAAAGGGAAGCTGTTCAGGAGAGCAGCTCTGGTGGATGTTTTTCACGGTGAAAACGGCGGCGGATGCATGTACGATAAGGGAAGCATCAATCTTGCACTGTTAGCACACAAACGCAGTGTGATGCACTTTTTTAAAAAACTCATGTCGTGTCATTGCTGTTGAACTGTTGGGTAGCTTGTCAGCGGAGCTTCCACATCTACTTCCATGTTTCACAAGAGAGACGTGTAAATTTGTGTTCCAGTGATTTTGTGGTCTTTCATCTCTGACAAGCTCAAAGTGTTCCTCTCCGTTCGGTTTCTTCTTTATCCAGGATTGTTTCTGTCTGTGTGCATTAAAACTATTTAAACCGACTCAAAGAGACGCTTCGTATAAGAAACACAAACAGGAGCTGGTAGGCGTGATATTTTATTGAGAAGCGATAAAGAAGCAGAGTAACACAAATCACAAGGTAAAGAATCGTAACAAAATATATATCACAGGTTTGTGAGTTGTATTAATGAAGTGGATGAAGACATCAATAACATCACTACAAAACGGTGTTAAAGGTAAAGGTAAGGCATACACGAGGATTTCTCAAGTTACACTTCAACTTTTTCAAGAGTTGAACACGGATCAAGTACTGTACGTAACTATTATCAGTAAGATCACAGAACAGCATCGTCCCCACATGGAGTAAATATCCAGACATGAAGAGCCGCCGCACCAGAGAACCGACCGGTAGCTCCCACCGGAGCCGCTCAGAACCAGCTGGGCGTCTTTGTGCATCAACTTTAGTGGATTCAGTAAAAGGCTGCAGGTGGCTCCAGAAACATGCTGAGGTTAATTGGTGATTGTAAATTGTCCGTAGGTGTGAATGTGAGTGTGCTTGGTTGTCTGTCTCTAAGTGTAGCCCTGTGATAGACTGGTTACCTGTCCAGGTGAACCTGCCTTCACCCTGAGTCAGCTGGGATAGACTCCTAGTGAGGATTAAGGTGTAGAGATGATGGATGGATGGACAATAAAGCCCTGCAAAGTTTGATCTTCATACTATGAGTAAGTTACAGGTCCTTGAAGTGCACACGGGTCCTTTTAATCCAGATTGTTTCGAGCCTTCACATCTTTGTAAGAACATGAAAGCTGCCAGCACATCAAGGTGTTGTAATCTAAAGATAAAATCTCTTTCTTGTTCTGCACAGTTTGTTCTACAACCAACTTTCAGCATCGATATCACGTCATAGTTTCAGAACTGACATAGACTAAGAGAAGAAGAACTGGTAGCCTGATCTGTGTTCTGACAGCTCACCGGAAAAAAAAAAAACTTTAAAAGTGCATTTTGGCTAAACTTCCAACAGTCACACCATCGAGTCATCGACACCAGGCTCGTCTTCTAGTCACGATTCACGAAGTCATATTTCAGCAGTTGTAAATCTAACTCATGGCTGTAAAATGGATAAATAACATTCACAGGTTTTCTGTTTTAATTTGGTCAAACAACTCTGGAGCGTTCAGCTCGTCTGAGAGTTTTTCAAACGTTCCTCTGACGGCGTTCAGCTCTCGTTCTGCTGTTTGCATTGAGAACCATGAGGGTGATGTGTCATTCTCCTCTTTCTTTCCTACAAGGCCACAAAAACTATGATTGTGGCAGAAATGATCATGCTTTTATTTCCTTAAAAATACAATTTGCGACTGTCAAAACATGTCTGTTCTATAAAACTGTTTTGACAGAGAAGGAATCGAGGCTTAAAGAGGAGCCTGGAAGCAAAATGTGGGTAAAAATGCCGCCTTTCATTTGTTGTCCTACATGGTGACAGGACTCCTGAACACAAAATGCAGTTTTTAAAGGGGAATAATCAGAAAACAGATGCAGGGAGCCAGTGCTGCTTTCTATCATTCTGTGTCACATTCGCTATAAAAACTAGGATACAGCCCATAATATTAATGCTCAAAGTTAGTTAGAGAAAAAATTGTGCTGGAAAAAACAATACAGGATTTATGACATGTTTGACAGACGCGTCTCTTTTACGCATCCAGAAAGTATTAACAGCGCTTCACTTTGACCACATTTTCTTATGTTACAGCCTTATTCTAAAATGGATTAAATTAATTTTTTCCTTCAAAATTCTACACAAAATCCACCATCATGACAACTTGAAAATTTTCTGAGATTTTTGCAAATGTATTAAACATAAAAAGCCAAGCTTGCTTGTGGCGTCATATTCAAGAAGACTTGAGGCTGCAGTTGCTGCCGAAGCTGCATCGACAACATATCAAGCAAAGGCTGTGAATGCACGCGTGATTTCTGAGGTTTTTATTTTTAATAAATTTGCAAAAATCTCAAAAAAAACTTTTTTAAGCCGTTATAATGCTGCATTTTGTGTAGATTTTTTTTTGTAAGTTATTTTTTTGGCCTTTTCTTGCCTTTATTAGTTGACACAGAGACAGGACAGCGGTGGAAGTGGTTGCAGCAAAGGGCCACGAGCGGGATTCAAACCCACGGCCGCTGCATCAGAGACTACAGGCCCTGTACGTGGGTCGCCAGCTCAGCCAGGTGAGCTAAAGCCCAAAAAATGAATTTAATCCACTTTAGAATAAACAAAATGTGGTAGAAGTGAAGTGAACACTTATGATGGCTCACAGATGCAGGATTTGTCTTTTTGAAGCATCACATCTGCACTTATGCGACTTATCCACAGCACGACTCTTGTACGGCTTCGTTAAACATACTAAAGCTACTGCACCAACTGGTCAGCTGATTCCGAGGCGGTCAGGTGGGAACGCTTCTCAGATCGGGCCGGCGCTCTCTGCAGCGGCCCTCGGATAGCACACATTGACTCGGCTGTCGTTGGATTAAGAGGCACCCTTCAGGCTGACTTCCATTCACTTCTGCTCGTATGAATGTAGTGAGATGAGATGTGTGGACTACAACAGTACTAGTTAGACAGTTATTTCAAGGTTTTTTTTTTTTGCGATCCACATGGCCTGAAGGTCTGATGTTGGAAAAACTGTTAGCCACAGTTTAACTGAGACCTGCGACCCAGGCTGTGTTCAGAGGTAGTCCGGAGGGCAAAAAAGTAAAGTCAACGCAGCTGAACATTTCATTAATCTGTGATCCGGCAGCAAGTTAGTCAACAATGCTGAAATACATGAAATAATATTTGAAAAAAATACATCACACAGTATTATCAGTAAAAATATAAGTAAGTTTTAGGTGGAAGAAACACTTATATATATACAGTAAATGATGGTAGATATTCAAGTAATGTACAGTAAGGAGCACCTTGTGAGTGATACATGATGATGCTGCATAAATGTTTCCCACACGTTATAACAAAATCTAAATAATGACTTGAGGTTTTCGGCTTAAGTGCAGAAATCCTGAACAACAAGGTCTCAAAAACATTTGTGTAAAACTGGACTGGAGGCTGGAAAGTAACGTGAAAAGTTGTTCTGCTGACCCATTACTTTTCATTAATGCCTTTAATGTTGGTTTCTGATTTCCATAAATGTCGTTTCCCTGCATGAGAGTCTGGTTCAGGTGTCGCTCTGCTGAAAAATACTACATTCCCTTCATTAAAACTTCATTTTGTTTGTTTTTGCACAGCTGTAAAATCCTCTTTGTGGTGCTGAAATCACCAATATTTCCAGAAATCTTTGACCTGTTCAGACGGTTCTGGTTTAGTCTTTTTCAGTCGGCACCCAAATACAACAGAGATGAACGGCGCTTCATTCTGGTTATAGAAGCACTAAGCAGTGTGACACGGCTTTTATCTAAATGTCTGACTTGGTTTACGATTATTCCTGTTAATAAGAATATAAGGAATACAAACGAGAAGTAGCTGCTGCTGCTTGTGTTTCTTCTGTTTAAGGCAGTCGGTATCATAAAAGGTTTTTTTCTGATCTTTGAGTTAAAGCGAGTCGAGTTTACGATACTTAGCTGCCACGCTTTGATAATAAGGGCAGCACGCATGCTGGTGTCTTGTGAATTAGTAATAAATAGGGGCGGGACTT
>NW_007577745.1:144822-163306 GCF_000690725.1 Stegastes partitus
CTGATTTTGACGACGAACAAATAAACACGTTTGGCAAAAACACCACAGAGAGCCCGTAAAGTTTAACAGCGTTTCTGTGTCGACGAACTTCGCTGCCGACCTTTTCCGTCTCTTTAGTGGGAGAGCGGATGGATGTGACGAGCGCTGCAGGTGAAACCCCATTCACTTCACCGTGCTGGGTTCTGCGCGGCCACGAGGTAATCTGTGAGGCTCTCGTTGGAACATTTAGGGGAAGAAATAACACATTCTGTCTCTCTGAAGTAAAAGCTGAATCGCTGAAGCGACGATTCAGTACAATCAGGTGTTCTGTTGCCGAGTCGGCCCGACGCGGCCGCAACTCTCATGTATTTCAGCACTTTGTGGTTATTTTGCTGCCACGAATTAAGAGTGTCACACATACAATTTACAGTGTAAGAGTCAGAAAATACACAATGTAGTAAAAATGAGAAAAGAATAAACAAACCCAAAAACACAAGTATGTCATAAGGAACTACACCCTAAAAGCATCAAGTTGTTGTAAACTATGGGCTGCATTTTTTTGTCTTTTTTTTTTTTTTATTTCCCAGGAGAACAAAGTCTCACTTCAGTTTTTATAAAATACACTTTTTTTTGTTGTTTTTCTTTCTTCTTCTTCGTTAAAAAGAAATGATGCTTTTATTCCTCTACTGGAGGGTAACATCTGTGTGTTTGTGTGTCGGCATGTCGCCCTGAAAAACCCTGAAAACGCCTCACGCCTGTGCTGTATACATAGAAATCAGTGAGTGTGTGCCGTCGCTGCTGAGCGAGCGACGACGCGTTGCTCTGTCGGAGATCTTCTGCCTTTTTTTGTGTTACTGAGGTAGAATGAGAGATTAAGAAACTGAGGGTAACTGAGGTTTAAATGAGGTCTTTGTGTCAAGGCATACTGGTAATGTCAAATACAGGTGAGAAATGCACAACAAACACAGCACCATAATTATTACTGAGTAGACAACATGTTCCTGAAGAGTTTTTTTGTACCTGAGGTTTCAATATGGTGTAAAAGCACTGTAATAGTGAATCCTGAGTGTGGCGAAATGACAACACGGTTGTTGACTAAAGGATGCATGAAAGGTTTCCCTCCAGAAATAAAACATCCAGTTAAACCTTTGGGGGAAAAAGAACTTTAGTTTTGCTCATGTTGACATTTCAGCTTCAAAAAACCTCAATTTTCCCTCCAAAAAACTGGATGTTTGATTCGTGAGTGAAACCTTCCACATCAGCGTTCGTCACAATGACTTCAGCGCAGCATGTTCATCTTAAAAAACGTCTTGCTCCCGTTTCTTACGAGGATTCGTGACACTCGATTCGAACATAAAACGGTTCAGTTTGGTTCCTTTGTTTTTCTTAACCCCTCTCGTTTCAGTCCGTCCCCTCCACACACACACACTCACACACTCACACACACACACACACACACACACACTCACACACTCACACACACACTCTCACACACACACTCTCACACACACACTGAGGGGTTCAGGACAGCCAGCACACCTGAAAGAACAGCTCCACTTTATGGGAAATACAACTAAACAGCTGTTGGTGCTGCTGGTGTACAAACTGGTGGAAAACTCCCCACCAGCACGTCTGAAACTCAGACGCACTGCTTTTGTATTTTGGCTTTTGTGCAGATTTCAAGAAGAAGAAATCGTTGAAGCTTCAGCGACGCTGCATGAATCCATCCCTTCATTTCTGTTGCATTTCCCAAAAAAGTGGAACTATTCCTTTATAAAAAAAGCCTTTTTCCAAAGATCAAATATCCCAAATGTTAAAACGGAGTTTGTTCACAAAACAAACCAACGTCTTAAAGTCGTCAACAACAAATCCAGGGTTCGGTATCGGATCGGGAGAGGAAACTACTGTCTGCAATGGTTTCTGAGTGTGTGTGTGTGTGTGTGTGTGTGTGTGTTCCTGAATCCCCATCACAGATAGGAGTCAGGTCGTCCCCCCGCCTGCTGGCCGGGGGTCAAACCTTGAGGTAGGTAGAGAGGCGTCCTATCTACTCCCCTTCCTCCTGCGCCGGCACCTGAGATGACGAGGGGTCGAGCTGCGAGGGACCCTCCTCAGCCTCCTCTGAAGGGCCCTGGAACCACAAACACTTTTATTCTCCCTCTGCTCTCGTCCAGTGACTCACCGCGCTCGAGATAACGAATCAGACAGAGCACGAGAATACGAGAATGAGTGTTTAAAGATTTGGTTGCGTGCGAGGGAGCAGGCTCCAGCTGTCAGACCTAGAAATGTGAGGAAGACGACGGTTGCATCAGGAAACC
The DNA here is from genome assembly GCF_000690725.1 of Stegastes partitus. Classification (NCBI taxonomy): domain Eukaryota; kingdom Metazoa; phylum Chordata; class Actinopteri; family Pomacentridae; genus Stegastes; species Stegastes partitus. Next base: position 147,117 of record NW_007577745.1, read on the forward strand.
AAGAAGACAGAGGAAGAGAGCAGTTAGATCAGGTTTCCCCTCGCTTACACTGACTCATTCTTCCCCTTCATGTGCGTGCGTCTGAGAAAAGGAGTCTGTCTCAACGGTTTCAGTTCTTGAAGCACCTCAGCCTCTTTGACAAACTGCTCAGCAGAGAGGATGCGATAAGGCGAGACGAGGGGCATCGAGCGAAGGCTGTGGAGAGAACGCTGTTGTGCAACGCTTTCGTTTGAAGAACCGACAGGACGGCTAAAAAGAGCCAAAGTTTCGGAGAAAAGCTGCGAGCTGGATGTCAGAGAGAGGATGTCGGGCGGCGCGTCTGGGGAATTCAAGCGCTGCCACCTGCAAACTTCCAAGAATTCGCCGCATCCTCACCAAGACAGTTGACGCAAAACAGGAGGAGCCTTCAGCAGTTTTATATCCATCTGATAAAACGTGACGGGTTCATGTGCAAAAACATCAAACTCCACTTGGTAGATGTTCAGAAAACTTGTTTTTTTTTGTTGTCAAACTGAAGCCGAGTGGATTTGACTCAGTAGAAACAACAACAGAGATAAGTTTGACTGATGGTGTCTCAGATAGACGATGGAGAAGCTCTGAAGGTTCGTTAAGGTGGACTTATCTGTCTTCACGTGCGCCATGAAGGTTAATCAGAGTACTGGAAAGCAACATGGCGTCCTCCTGAAGTGCGTTAGCGGGAGGATTAGAGGACAAAAAACGGAGACATTTAAAAACAAACATGCAAGACAAAAAAAATCTGAAACACACAAAAGAGTGAAAAGCGAGTGCAGATGTTGTGCAGGGACCCTGAACGCACCACCTGACGGCCCGAGGAAACGGGCTGTCTGTGTTAGATTTGTGGTTCTGGAGGCATTTGGAAGAAGCTGGAGTGGTTCAGGCACAAAAGAAGAACATAAAACTGCTGAAGAACTGTTTGGACGCTGACAGGTGTTCCTATTATTTCGTCACCGAGGGCGGGTTTGATAAGAAACACCTCAACAGCACGACGTCCTCCACGATTATCAGTTCAATCAACAGTTTCTGGAGAAGTTTAGTCAGAAAATGAACATTATAATCAGCGTGAAGGCAGGATTCGGGGAGGCACTGCTGCATATGTGCTCCTAATAAAGTCAGAATTAAGTGTAAGCGTTCATCCTATTGGTCCAAAATGACGTCATAACTCAGGTTAGTTGTTGTTAAGCTGAATGCATCACAACAAAATGAAGATCCCGACAGCTTAGCGGCATGTTTTTTGGGTCCGTTCCTCTTTTTTATCGCAATAATAAAGCATTAAAATAAAGTTCTGTAACAGATCCTCAGCTAGTAAAGGTTCATTCAGCTTCATGCCCCGTTGGGAGCTTTAGTTTGCAGAGATGCTGAATCACACTGATTTACGGTGACTAACAGCTCGCAGCTCCAGCTCAGCGCAACGACCAACCTGCAGCTGAGTGATACTAATATTCAGAAATACTTAAATGAGATCAACAGCGTGAGTCTACCGGGCGACGCGGAGCCGACATTAGTCAAAAGGTAAACGTGTGTGACACAAAATGAGACTTCTGTTGAAGTGGAGCAGATGTTCCTCCACAGTCAGACTCTCGCAGTGACTTTACCTTCAGTTTGATCTAAAAGTACATCTGCACTAAACAGAAAAAAACAAGTCATGTGGTAGGTCTGAGGAGCACGCATGGCTTTAAAGAGTCTGTTAGAAGCTCCTCTTTTAGGCATAAATGTCATATATTAGGGGTTCTGAAAGCTTTACTTTATGTCATGTCTTATCCTGTTTCTATTATTTTGGCCCTATTACAACACAACAGTTCCTGAGCTACTGCGTCTTGCATCAAAACACAACCTGGACCACCCCACCGCCTGCCAGAGGTTTCCTCACCTGCTGCTCTTCAGTTGCTTCTGGGACTACTTTCTGGGGCTGTGAAGAGAAAGGCAGCAGCATTAACTCAACAGTCGAGAGAACGGAGGCCCACGGAGACGCCTGCTGCACGTCGGAGGCCTCGGACACGTTAAACTCTGCTGATTGCTCCATACCCATTTCCTCGGTCGCCCACGCGGTCGTCTCCCTCCAACCGACTCGACTTTCTGAGACAGAACAGACGATTTTAGCAACGCTCATCACACAGATTTCACTTCAGTCTTCAGCAGCAGTGACTTTTAGCTGCTAAATGTTCCTTTTCTGTCCGTAAACTGCGGTCGGATTCGCTAATAAAGTTCTTTTGGGAACACCGTGACATCTCATTTTCACAACAACCAGCATGGCCTGCATGGTCGGCGCTGGAACGAGATTAAACTGCAGCGATGGACAGAAGAGTCAACAGGACCTGCATGGATCCGACATGCTGCACATGCATCAGCAGCAAATGCACCGACAGTCACAGCAAAGTGGTTTCAAACAATCAGAGAGTTTGTGGACCATCTATCTGAACACACATCCGTATGACCGGCCCGTCTGATGCTCGTACATGAAATACCTCGACGCTGCCATGTCGCGACAAGTTGAACAAGTTCTGTCGCCTGATGCTCATTGTTCCTTCACAACTGGTGAATTTGTCTTTTGAGTCTCTTCTTTGTCTCCCAACAAAACAAAACCAAACAAAACCAAACAAAACAAAGGCACACGTAGGAAAACGGAAACTGATCTGTGAAATGCTAGAAATCTTCAGATCAGTCAAACTTTCTCACCTGATACAACAATTTCCCTAAAATCCTGAAACTCTGATGGAGGATTTATCCCGACTTTGTTATTTGAACATCACCAAGTTCATCTTTAGAGACAGAAATGATTCTGGCTTCACATCTGAATCGATTCATTCATCAATCGACGAGTCTATCATCAGAACATTATCAATTGTTTGAGTGATCAGCCAAAATTCACAGCTTTGTGAGGTTTTCTCAGTCCGACTCGATGGAAAAGTTTACTTATTTGGATTTCAGACTGTTGGTTGAACGAATCAAAACCTGTGAAGACGTCAACTTTGGGCTAATTATCCTAAATGATAAATCAATTAATTCCATGAATTAAACTGCAGCAACTTTGCACAACTGTGGAGAGAAAACTGAACATCTGTCCAAGAAAATGAATAAATCACTGCACACAGTAGGTTCCAGTCTACACGTTATTTACCAAATGATTTAGCTTCTTTCATAAATCACAGCTGATGTAATATTTCAAATACACAGAAACAACTTCAGAGGTGTTGATAAATGTTTTCTAAGATTGGCAGTCAGACCCAGTTGGTTCCTACAATTAGACATACTGCATGAAAGAAATAGAATAATGTGCAACTAGTGCACTAAAAAGTTCACTCTTTCCCAAACTTGAGGCTCATAATGTCGTCCTATGATGACTGATGGATGAATGTGCACACTGGACTGGACGAGGTGGCGCTCACTTCAACAGCACAACATGTAAACTGGTAAATAAACTCGTAGCTACGTGACAGGATTTAGTTTTTCTGAGACAGTCTGTCAGAACCATAGCAGCCCCTCCTGCTCTGCTCGCCTCGCCGCTGACGCGCCGGCTGAAGCGTGAGATAAATAACCAGCGCAGTGATTTAATGACAGCTTGTATTTTCTCCGTCGTACGCTGACATTTGCCCTCCTAATGGCTCCTCATAGCGCCGCACCGAAGACATAAATCGTGGCCGTTCAGGATGTTTAACGTGGAAAGATCTCAGATGCACTAAAACGTGAACCTGCTCAAATCTTATGCGGTATTTTAAGGATATGAAGACAGTGCAGCCATAAATGTGAAGACAAATATACAGTAAGGTCTCTATTACAGCGTCCTAATTGGAGCAACACAGATCACTGTCCACTATTAGAGCATTTGAGACAAATATACAGCAACTATTCTTGCAGCAAAGATTATCAGCTCCTATATTTAAAGCGTCTGAGCGCTAACCTTCAGTGCAGTTTTGGGGCCTTTGTTCTTGCTGCCTTTTGGTCGTCCTCTCGGCCGCTTTGGAGTCGGTGGTCCAACAGGCTCCTGTGGAGACAGATCAGACATGGAGGCAACACCAGGCAGTCAGAGATGATCGTAGCCACAAAATCAACCCAAGCTTTGGTTTTTCTAATGTTTCGATTGGAGGTGCTGCCGTCCACGCCTCCAGGCCCGAGGTCCTACCTGCTGCTGTTTGCGTGGGCGACCCCTGCCCCTGCGCTGAGGCTCGGAGGGCGACTGGGCAGTGCTCGGCTGAGGAGACGGCTCTTTGGTCCCACTGTTGCTCATGCCTGCGTCTGTCCACCTGCTTCAAAGGGCATCAAAGCCTGGTACAGCGGCCTCAAGGGCTTAAAGAGGAGAAGAACCGAGTGTGAGGAGACGTGAGCCACTAGGAAGAAAGAAAAAAAAAACACAACTACTTTTGAAAGCAGCGCCACAATCATCCCGGACAAATTCAGGCTAATCGGCTCCATCGCACCACTTGAAATCATCTTGCTTCTGCACAGCCGCCACAATGAGTTCTAATTAGTGCTTAATGTGTCACTGAAAGGATCATCGGGAATCACAGAAGATCCTTTTCCAAGAGCAGGCGTGGGAACCGCTCATACATAAGCCTTGGCACCGGGTTGATCGGAACACAGACAGGGGTCTGGCAAATGCAGGGAAACATGAGAGTGGTGTGCAGAGACTAAAAGTAGCACAGATATTCACAACTCAATCTGCCATCCAGAGTCCACATCTACTGGACGGCACCGCGCTCTGCCTTTCCATCTGGGGAGGATTTCTCAATGGAGGAGCGGGGATGCTGCTGCCGGTGTGCAGACGGTAGGAAAGCACACGAAACCTTCATCACAAAGAGCCGACAGTTGGAGGCCTAGAGTCAGACTCTGGTGGTTTCTGTAGCTCCCAAAGTGCATTTAAACAAGAGCAACAGGTTAAGGAAGGGAAAGAAGCGCACAACACAGCGATTAGTCGGTTAAAAAGATCAATGGGCAACTTTTGTTTTTAAACAGCTGATTCATAAGTTTGGATTTATTTGTCTTGTGTGACAGAAAACTGAATGTGTTTGGAATGTGAGCACAAAAACATCTGAAGACATTCTGCAAGAAAACATCCTAAACTGTGAATAATCTCAAAACTTCTACACAGAACAAACACCAGAAGTCCAAGGAGGCATCTCCCAGCTGCACCAACGACCCAAAAATCACAATGCATTCACTTATTTCACACAAGTTTTGCATTTGTGCTTAAAAAACACTAAATATTAAACTTTTTTTTACCATTTTAGGACTAATTGTCTCAGCTCTGGTTAACTCAGCTGTAAACTCTCCATCCTCCTGTTGCACTACATGCAGCTTCCTAAAACAACAACAACAACAACAACAGAAAAACAACCGAATTGACTTTTCGAGCAGCAAAACAAACAATGCGTGTCTGCTGTGAGTCGCTCGGGTCCCAAGGTGCTCGTTTCCCACCACGTCTCGCTCAGCCAGGAATGCGCCAAACACTAATTGCCAACACAGCCTATCAAAAACGGCCGCACCGAAGCAGGAAGACGGGAGGAATCGCAGAAATACGTCCTTTCGCCGAGACGATTTAAAGCCAAACGAGGCGCACGACGCGCTTCGGTCGCTTCCGAGGCGGTTCGGGAAGAACTCGACGGAGCTGCTCGCCTTCGAGCTGCAGCAGACGGTCCGACTCAACTAGTCCTGCGTTTGGCACTCAAGTACGGGACTGAATGTACTTTTTGCATATGGGCGGCAATTGCAACCATAAAAACGCATTCTTGTGCAGCCTGGGAGAAGGTGCGCGCAGCGATCCTGACGCGACCCCGCCAGTCCCCAAAGCCTCGACTTTGGTTGAGTAACTGGGCACATGTTGAACAACAGTCGAGGCCATCAGTGTTTTAACTCCACACACACAACATCCCCCTGCTTCCATCACTTGCGCAATCGATCTCTAACGTGTTGGCTTTTTGTTGTGTTTTTTTTTTTTTTTTTTCTTTTCGATAACAGCCGAAGTGGATGAACCGAGAAAAAAAAAAAAGAAGAAGAAAAAAAAAAACTTTTACCAAAGACAAAGGCAAGAAACACAGGTGCAAAAGCTCTCCTTTCAACCCCAGCCCTCCGCACACAGGCATACATTCAGGCTATAGGCTCCATGTTCAGCCGGAGCAGCCTTGCGCACGCAGGCGGCGCAAAAACGCGACGCGGAGAGGCGCAGAGCGAGCGGCAGAACTTACCTTAAGACGGTTCGCAGTTTTACCTGGAAGTTCACGCACGAGCCAGCTCACTTTGTGCTCCTGCACAACTATGAAAATCTTAGTGTATCGACCGTCTCATTGGCTGGAATGAAAAAGGGTAATCTCCCTCTCCCTCCCTCTCTCTCTCTCTCTCTCTCTCTCTCTCTTTCTCCCTCTCTCTCTCTCCCTCTCTCGCTCTCTCTCTCTCTCCCTCCTCCTAATCGGAAATGTGTGTGATCCCCACAGACGTCCAGTCACGAATACCCCAGATGCAGTGTAGTGGGGGGTTGTAGCAGAGCAGTATGCATTGCATACTTTCTCTATTAAAGCATGTTTCAAGAGAGAACGAGGGTAGGAGGGTTGAAACAGAGGACCCCGCCCAAAAAAAGCTCACCGGACCACCCACTGGAGAGGGAGAAAGGAGGAGGAGGAGGAGGAGGAGGAGGGAGAGAAAAGACGGGCATCAGACAGGAGGGTCTGGTTCCGGGGTTCCCAAAGTGGGGTCTGGGGGGCTGGGAAGTTCCCCAAAGAAGGCAGGAAAAAGGTTGAGTTTTGTTCGGTGGAGCTGATGGTGAGAGCAGAGCAGAGGTTTCCCTCCCTGTTATCTCCCCACCTCCAGGGTTACAGCCTTCTGCTCAGCCGCCCAGATACCAGCCGGGGCTTTTGTGAACAAAGTCTGCCAGTGTGATGTGCATTTGTTTGAGGGGGAAAATATGAGCCCGGTTCTGGCTCCTGCAAACCTGCAGGAGAAAACAACAGTGGAGCATGTTCCCCTGTGTGAGCAGGAGGTTCTGGTGTGTGCACAAAGTTTGATTCCAAGTGTTTAGTTTTTTATTTAACTAAACCTAAAGTTAGTCAGTTCTAATCTTTAAAATGTAGATATAATTAATTATTTTCAAATAGTAGTTAAATAAAAGTTCTAAATCTCAGACGTGTAGAATCCTCACAATTAAATCCTCCCTTTACTTTTTTGTTTGTTTTTTGTTCCATATTTCTTTATTTGCTCCTTCAGTTTATCTAAAGTTGCACCAGACTGACATTTTTTTTGTTTCTACTAATTTTCTGCCTTCCACCGTTTAGCTGAGCTGATGAATCCAGATGAGGGTGGATCCACATTCCAGGGTTCCGGTTGACGCTGCAGCGCTCACCGAGTCGTGTCAGGTGAGGACACTGGCACGAGACCAGAACAAAAAGCTTCAACAATCCCCGGTGTCGGTTTAATGATTTAATTCAGAAATTCCCAAACTGACGAGTGCATTCAGTTTAAAAAGAAAAACCACAAAGAGACGCTGAAGGTTCAGTTCTCTGGTTATCAGGTGGACGAATAACACAGAAAAACATTTGCATTTATTAAAACTCTTTAGTCAGGTTTCCCAGAAGCTTTCACTTGCTGAGAACCGGTCGTCACATATACGAATTTGATTAGTCATCCACTATAAATATTACTAAATGAAAGTGAACAGAATGACTGAAATCATAACCGTCAACCTGCAGTTTCCAAACAGTTTTGTGCAGCAGGAGGATGAACGGTTTAGAGGTGAGCGCGTTCTGCAAACCTCCTCACTTTTATTAGTTTAAAACAAAACAAAAAAATCACAGCAAAAACCAGCGAGAGAGGAGGAAGCAGACAGAACGGGGGGTGGAGACGTGGAGGAGAGAGGAGTCGTGTGCACCAGCGAGTTCAGCGGCCTTCTGCGGCGCGTCTGAGATTCGGTTGGACTCTGATCTTGAGGTTTATTTAAGCTGAATTCCGTGGGCTCATCAGGACCGGGTTACAGAAATCCTCCTATAGAACTAGAAAGAATGTGCAGCGCATACAGTTCTGCATAAGGCACAAAGGCATGTCTTTAGAGGTGGGGGCAGGCATCAAAAGACAGGCAGAGGAGGGATTTCTTTAGAGGCTGGGGGCAAAGAAGGTATTTCGGAGCTCCATTCAGTGCCAGGGAGAGCGAGGGGAGGCGTACAGTTCTGCATTTCCAGGGGATGTCAGGAACTTGCAGCGAAGCCCTCCTCCTCCTCCTCCTCCTCCTCCTCACACCTCGTCTGTTATTGGAAGTTAATTAGCTCCAGCTCTGTGAACCGGAGGGACTGCAGCTCATTTGATCCCTTTTCTTATCTTTTTTTAGTTGTTGGTGAATTAACGATAAACTTGAATAAACATTTAAGACGAGGGTTTAGAACTGAGCAGAGGGTTTATTGGGGCTGAAGTCGAGAATAAAAATAATAAATGTTGACAAATAATAACGCAAAAGCTTCTGGAAAAGCTTAAAAGCAGTTTGTGTTGCTGTGATAATTCTTTTCTGCGAGGTTTCTTGGTTTTTAAATGGTACTCGTTGTGTTTTCTGCTTGTTTTCTCTGATTTCTGATTCAGTTAGAACGATTCCCTGCATGTAAGAGCACATTAAAATGAATCTAAAGCAGATAAAACAACACATTTTCTGCATTAATGAGGCTCTGATTTAACCGTTTTATGCTAAAGTAACGTGACTAAATTCATAAATGTGTATTATTAATAGTTTTTTTAATAGCAAAGAGACAAAAAACAACATGGCTGACGGTGGATTGGATCGGCGGCGTCTCTACGCCATCTCCATGACCTTCTTGATCCAGTCCACGTAGACGGACACGCGGATGAAGATGTTGGGCTGCCCCGGGTGTCCACAGCGCCTCATGGGGATGATCACTCCCTCCAGTACCCAGCAGTCCCTGTTCTGACACGCCAGAGGGCCGCCGTAGTCTCTCTGCAGACACATAGGAACAACACTCCGGAGTCATTATTTGTCTCTGTTATGACTGACTGTCACTGCTGAGGTTGGAAACATCTTGCAGTCACATCTTGTCCAGTTCCCCTCCATTATCCAAGTGGTGGACGCGTTTGATTTATAGGAACGTATAAATAACTGTACGCTCGCCGCCTAAAGAGATTTTCATCATCAAAAGGTTTTCTCTGCGATCAGCGTTTGAGGCATTAACACTTTCTGGCGTTTGTCATTAAAGGAAAGCGTTTGTGCTTCATGTAGAGTCCATACGAAGCAGACGACGAAGGCGACGGGAGGAAATCTGCTTGTTGGTGCCTCCAACGCTGCACAACGACAAGTTTTCCTTAGATGAAGTAAACACAGAGTTTGTACTTTTAGAGACGCTATCAGGAGGATAGAGATAGAGAAACCCTACAGCTGCTGTTAGCTCGTGTCCAGTCGTTGTGCTAAGCTAACCAGCTGGACCTTCATCCTGAGTGAAATCAGATCCAGTTTATTGTCATGTTGCTGTACATCCACAGCAGTACAGGCAGGACGAGAGAGCGTTTCTACAGGATCTGATAGCTTAAAGCAATTTAAATAAACAAGTGTTTGCATCGCTGGATCAGCAGTTCAGCGTTCTGGAGGTTAATAATGAGAAACAACCTCCTCATCGAAACGAAGAAATTAAAGAAAGTGAATTTACAAAAATAATAAACTTTAAAAACTGCAGTGAACATAAAAAAGTCAGTACTGGGGTGTAACTGTGACCTGGTTCAGAAGTTATACTATGTTATTACTACTTTATTACTACTTTATTACTACTTTATTACTACTACTACATTCATAACCCATAACAATAATTCTAATAATACAATTTATTTATATTGCACTTTCCATTTTGTGCTGCAGGGTAAAACAAAAGTAGTTAAGATTATTAAAACACTTTCTAAAAACAGTCAAGATAAAATAGGTTTTCAAAAATAAAAGGAGAACCTAATAAAAGCAAAACACTTTTTGATAAACATGTGTTTTATATATGCTTCAATCTGTCTGCATTTCTTCTGCAGAGCTTTTCACGTTTTCTTTTTTCACGTGGACTCCTACCTCACAGGCGCCTACTCCGCCCTGGAAGGAGTTTGTGCACATCTCGTTCTCGCGAACGCGGCCTCTGAAGTACTTGTTGCATTCCTTGTTGCTCAGAACCGGTATCTGGGCCACGTTGAGGACCGTCTCGTCCCCAGTTCCTTGAAAAACAACGAGAAGGAGGAATGAGTTAGCAGCTCGGAGAGATGAAGAAACGAGAAAGGAAGGTGGACAGATGTTGAGCGGTTCTGGAAATAGCGATGCCATCTGTTGCTCGACGGTCCGTCATTCAGACGCAGCGCCGCTTCAAGGGCAGAAACGAGACGCTTGTTGGAAGGAAGTCATCTATTATTGATTGTTCCAACAGAAGCTCGCCGTTGTGCAGCACAACGTGCAGCACGCAGCGATTTCAGCGTCAAGCCACCATCTCCAAAGGATTATACTTGCCTCTGGTCTCGCCCCATCCTGCGATCTCACACATCGTCCCCTCGGCCACAATGTAGCGCTCAGGAGGGAGGCAGATCTGGGAGACACGCTCATTAAACTGGGCCGGGCTGCAGAAAGAAAGGAGACGGGGTCAGAGGGAAGCTGCTGCTGGGTGTGAGTGTGTGTGAGTGTGTGTGAGTGTGTGTGAGTGTGTGTGAGTGTGTGAGGACGCTGGTGGCACTGGGCGGTACACACTATTCCAGCTGCAGCATGACGAGCTGAGACTCGGACGGGCCGCACACGATCTTGGTGAGAGGGATGGTTTGGACGCCAGGTTCTCCGTCTTGCGGGTCCCGGAACAGGGTTCCCATCATGGCGGAGTACCCGGGCAGGTCAACGTAGCTGGACGGGTAGAATCAGAATCAGAATCAGATTTATTGCCACAATATGAGGAATTAGTTCTGGTGGGTTGGTGCAAGATGAAAATATAAAAATAGCTAAAAAATAAAACTAAAATAACTGTAATAGTGCAAAGCAGAAGCAAAAAGAGGGAAATACAAGCAAAGCACGACAACTTTAACTTTGTTTTAACACTATACTTCCATAAATGGCTTGTAAGAGATGTTTAAACACTCTGAGGCCTCCATCAGGTATCAGAAACATGCTTTCTTTAATTTAATTGTATTTTTTAAATCACCAAAAGTACACCATTTATCAGCCAGAAACTAGTGATGCACGATATTCAAATTTCTGGCCGATACCGACATTAAGATTTCTGATATCGCCGATAACCGATATCACCGATATTCGATTTCTGTTCACATCGAAAAATTAGTATCAGTAAGCACTGTGAGAAAAGTATTCAGAAGAAGCCCAGATTAGACCACATAGTCTGCTTTATTACAAAAGTAAAACATATTTAAGGTTCAAGGACCATTTAGGTAAAAACATCTGTGAAATAGCAGCGATATCAGACGTAGAGACGAAGGTGCTGATGTTGGACAATCATCGGCTAAATTTGTTCATCGGACCGATATCGGTATCTGGGAAAAAACACTAATATCGGCCGATACCGATGTGGTCGCTGATATATCCCCACCAGAAACAGGAAAGACAGAAAGAATAATAGAGTTTTTAACACTTCAACAGCTCTTGAACTAAACTCTGCTGCTTCATGATGATCAAATCTACTGTTACGGTATTTCATTACATTTTGTGAACATTTTTTCTACATATCTAATTTCCAAATTGCCAAAAATAAAATGTTTTTATTAATGAGATTCTGTAAAAAACCAAACTGTGCTCATACAGAGCAGGTGGAAGAAAAGGATGGAAACGGATCATAAACGTCAGCAGAGACGCATGTTTCCTCAGCAGCAGCTTTGGGTTTCAGGTTTATTCAATTTAGAAAAAAACAACGATCATTTTTGTTTGTTTTGTTTTATAGCGTATTGCATTCGTACGATTTCTCGACAGGGTTGTGATGTTCCTGCCGAGGTGCAGGACTTTATGTTGCAGTGAAAAATGAGCACACAAAGAGTAAAAAAAAAGCCCAGAAGCTGTTGGGGTTCGGAGGGTTAACGTGATAAAAAATCGAAGCAGCAGACGAACAGATCCTGACTTTTACTTCCTGGCAGCGGCTGAGCTGCACTTCTCAGGATGCAGATGCTTCCGAGCAGTTTGCCTTCTATTAAAAGTCACCGACCTCAAACTAAGATTGAACGTACAGGCTTTCACTTTCACAGAAGAGATTCACGCTCGTGTGTCTACGGTGAATGTAAAGGTTAGCGGTTAGCTTAGCACCACGGCTGGAGACAAAAATCCACCAACCAGCAGCCCGAAAACTAAAAGAATGAGCACTGAATGTTTCTTCTGATCAATCTGGGGGAAAAAAAACAATTTGGCATTTAAAGAGTTCCTGTAGAGCATTTGGTGGCCTGGTGAAGCTGCCAGGGAACCAGTGGAGGCTCTGGCGGTCAGACCTTAAAGAAAATAATAAAAATGGAGCGATTTTGTTCAAGTAATTTTCTAAACAAATCTGACTTTTATCCAGAGAAGACACAACATGTGAAACCAGAGGTTTGACTTTACCAGGAGGAGAAGCACTGCTTGGTGCTGATCACCCATCTGGGGTTCACCAGAGATCCTCCACAGAAGTGGTTTCCTTTTCTGAAGAAAGAAGAAGAAAGAAGTTAAAGGTGGTAAACAGCTCAGCGGCGTGTTTTCATTGGTCGGGACCGTCGGACTCACCTGTCTCTGAGGCTCACCGTCCACGGCGAGTTCCCAGGAACCCCGTTCACGATGCGCAGCCTCGTCCTGGGGAACCGGTCCTCTCTCTTCCCGCACTCGCTGAACTCCACCTTCTCTGTGTTCACGACAAAAGGCGACATGTTGTTTTAAAACCACACCTGGAGGCTTGAGGTCAACGTTTCCGACTTGCTCGGTGAACTGACCTACTGGCTCGGTGATGGACACCTTCTCTCCAGCTGAAAACAGACCAACAGTGAGTGTCCAGAAAACAGAACCAACCTCACAGCCCACTACAGGATGTTAAAGATCTGTACCACACTGTTTGATGGCGCAGTAGTCGAACTCGGTCTTGGGGTCTGTGGTGTAGCACCAGGGTCCGTGCTGGTCCCCGTCCGGGTTGCGACAGTAGTTCTCCGTCAGATTGGCCTCAGGATGAGTCCTTGGGTTTATCCTGGAGGATCACACAGATCTTTTTAAAGCTGGAAGCATGTCATGAATGTCATGAGTAAGTGCGGCAGGAGCTTGTAGTTGTTCTTCGTTCGGTTCTTCGTGGTCGCGCCTGAACCGGTCCGACTGCTTGACCCGGTTAGCTGAAGAGTCCCAGCTTCAGTTCATATGTATGTACAGTACAAACCGATTTTAATGGAACTGCTTTTGACAGAAATCAACACATGAAGAGTTCATTTGCAAAAACAGATCTTCAGAAAACTTTTTTGTTGTTTGCTTGAGATAAAATCAAACTGAAGCTGAGTGGAAACGACAGAAATAGAGAAAAGCTCGATGTTGTCTCAGGTGGACGATGGAGAAGTTTTCTGTTTTTACAAATGAACTCTTCATATTAATGTAAAACTCCAACAGCACCAAACAAAGAGAAATACTGAATGTTCCTGGAGCTTCAACAGCTTTTGCTTTTCTTATTCCTTTTGTGCGTGGCATTGTGTGAGCAGAGAGCTCCTCAACAATGGTTGTAGTCTGTTAATCTGTCTATTGACTGCTGTGAGTACACTCGCTGTATTCACCCGCACAAAACATCAGCGTTCAGTGTGGATACTGGACACAGCTTTAATTTAAAGGCACTGAGCAGGACCCGTCTTTATTCAGAAGGACCGCTGTCGTGGGAAAAGAGACGAGGCTCGTACTTGGTCCGGTGAGGTGTGTTGACGTTCCATTTCTGGCAGGTGATGCCCTTACGGGTTTTGCGGACAATGCCTCTGTAGTTTTTTCCATTTTCCTGGTAGCAATCTGGGGAGAAAAAACGCATTATTATGGTGACAGTGACAGTGATGGAATATGGCAGGCAGTGAAAGCGGCAAAATGGGATCAACAACAGTAAGATTCACTGTCCTCGGGCCGGGCCGGGCCGGGCCGGGCCAGGCTACAGCGCGATGAAGTGCTCTCGTTTTATGGGAATTTGAGGGAGGTTTTGGTGAACACACACACGCCGATTACAGTAAATGTGACTTAATATATGACCACAAGATAGCTTTTTAATCACAAAAATGTTCTTTTAGCACATTAAGCAGGTGACTCTCTGCTTAACAGCTGCCGCCGACACCACAAACGACGATAACAGGATAAAAAAAGCATAAAAACTTACTTAAAAACCCCTTTAAATAAGCTCAGTTAGTGATATAAGCAATAAAGGCTGCAGCAGCAAAACCCCTGAACTGACCAGAAGTGCATTTTAGTGCTAATTTTTAAAACTGTTCTTGCAAGAAGAAGATGTTTATTATTTCAGAACTTGCATTAATAAAGTGTGCTCACACTGGAGACGACTCGTGTGAATGTTTGTACAGCCACTCGTTGCATCTCAGCTTCATCTTTATTCATTAACGTCATTCACTGGATGCACACAGAACATCGCCTTAAAGCTGCATAGCGAAGCGGTACCTTCTGCCTCTATGTCGTCTGCACAGCGTTTGATCTGCAGGCAGAGAGCCGTCCTCATCTCCGGCACCGACGTGAAGCACCAGGGAGCCTCCGATCCGTCCGGGTTACGGCAGTAGTTCTCCTCCAAGCCCCTGAATGAAACATAACATGGGATCAGCTTCTCCTGCTCATCGCTGGAGCATTGGTGTTATGGCTGATGGTGTCGGTGCCGTCACATGTGGTGGACTTGTGATCATTGTGTGGGAAGACGGTGCTCCAGAACCACACCTGGTCATGGAGCTCCTGACCTATGCTCAGCCTTGTTCTCCCGCCTCCAGTTACACCTGATTGGACCACCACCTCAGCAATCACCACACCTGGCTATAAAACCAACCAGCAACCTCTCAGTCGGGGCTGGTTGGGATTTAGTGTGAACAGTCTGGTGCCGCTTGGTTTGGGTCGTTCGTGTTTGTTGTTGTAACCTAACGTCTGTTGGCAGCTGCTGACTTGGTGTGGGAGTTCGTGAGAGTCTTAGCGACTCCCGTTAGCAGCTGCTAACTCAGTGAAGAAGTTACTGGTGTCTTGTGTTTTGTGTGTTTTGAGGCACCAGTTTGTTTAAGTTTCTTCAGTTATGTGTGGATGTTGCTGTTAGATTTAAAGTTTGGCTAAAAAGTTTTGTTAGCTAGATTTCGACACTGTTAGCCTTCGTTTCGGGGAGTCCGGTCCGGTGTCATGGTGGAGCGAGGACGTCTCCACATGTTAGTGATTCTTTGATCCTTATGCGAGGTAACCTAACAGAAGTTGGTCATACAGCATCTTAAGACTGGTGGGTTTTTTTTTATACCACTAACCACGAGAAACGGCCAGCAAAACATCCAGAGCTACAAAACAGTGAGACACGACTAGCCATCACGATGTTAGCTCACAAGCTAGCACCTGCTCTGGTGTGATCACTCCAGATGACATGAAAGAACTGATCGACAGCATCCGATCTGATGTCTCAGCCTTCGCTTGGTTCTTTATATTTTGTTTAGCAACATTCACCATCTTCTTCTGTTGTGTTCATGCACTGAGCAGTAAATTGTCTGAACCACTTCCATCTGTTCTTCTTGTAACTTCACTAACAATGAATGAGTGACCTGCTGGTAATTGATGCTGGCACGATGACTGATCACCTCGTCACAAATAACCTTAATATTCATCTCACATCCACTGTGAAACCCGCTCTGTAATGTGGCTCGCTGACCATCTATCATCTACTGTCAGCACAGAAATAAGACTGCAAGACATTTCACTGTTTGACATTAATATTCATGCGCGAAGCCGACGGAGCGCTTCCACACTAACAAGTTATTAAACCCCAAAGTTCCTTCACCTTCACCAGACTCTTCACTCACTTGCACTCGTATGTGTTCGGGTAGAAGGGATGCTCATGAGGCTGCTGGGCGTCCCAGCGCTGGCAGGGGATGCCCGACGTGGTCTCGTTGACTTTGCCGCGGTAATCCTCCCCACGGCCGCGGAAACAGTTGGTGGTGAAGCTGGAGCGCTGCCGCTTCTCCACACGGACTTCAGCTAAAGACAAATACATTCACGTTACAGGTGCAGTGAAGAGACGACGGGTCAC
>NW_007577745.1:164445-255503 GCF_000690725.1 Stegastes partitus
CATGTTCAGTATGACTCAGTCTGAAACTTACAACATCGATAAAGTGTGGAACTGAATCCACTCAGACATGCGTCCTGCGTTTGACACTCAGATGTTTTATCTCTACTCTGCAAAAGGATGTATTTGCAGTTTGACGTTAGGAGGTTGACTTTAAATTTAATTAAAGAAGGAACAGAACTTCTCTGGCGCTCACCTGAACTCTCACCGTAAAGATGTAGAAGTATGACTGACATTAGTTCTGAAACCAGCAGCGATCCAGGATGCAAACTTTTAACCTCCAGTTTCAGTCAAGCAGAGACATCTGGTGTCTAGCAGTTGAACATATAGCTGCACATTCAGAGGTTCTGGATATTTTAATTGAGGTCGAAGGAGGAGATTTAACAACGTAGTCAAAGTTTTTGAAACCAAAATTGACAATCTGTGTGAGTCTTCAAATACATCTGGTAGGAATCTGATCACATCTGTCAAAGTCTGCTGTCATGTGAGAATTAATACAGTCATGTGACGTAAACATGATGAATGTGGATGAACAAGAAACCTACACTTTTGGTTCCTCAAGTGAAACTAACATATGATCAATGTAAATCAACAATCTTAGATATTTCTTTTAAATCAAGAAACTCACATTTAATGTAGATGTTGCCTTGTATGTTTGAAAAACAGGCTTAGTCGTGATATATAACAAGATATTACACATTATTGTTGGCTTTTTGTGTATGTTTGTTGCAGAATTAAAGTCCAATAAATGTTCTTGAAACAATAAATGTCAACCAGAGCGCTTCACAGAGATATAATCAGAGTAATTCAATAAATAGCATAAAATCAGAACAGTACAGATACAAAATAAAGAATGTGATCAGTTGTGTTTTATGTAAGTTATTCATGTTAAAGCCACACGATGGCGCTGTTTTACCGGTTTATTTGTGCCCCAGTGATCTCTGCTCTCGGTGGGAAATGCCCACGTTGCTGCTGCCGACTTGCACAACTCGTGTTGAAATTTTGGAAATCACAGCGTCGCCCTGTTTTTATTGGGTTTTGTTTGTTTGTTTGTTTGTTTGTTTTCCATCTCGCCACGTCACTGCCTAAATATTGAACAGTCCCAATTTCAGTTAGAATCAGAGGAGGAATGAATTCATCGTCAACTTTGTGATGAATAAACAGAAGCAAACAGCCGTGGCCTCGTCTCCAAACTCTAAGCGCTGCCTTCACGCATGTTTGTAGAATAATTGCGATGCTACCTTTAATTAAAGCTCTGTGACAGTGAAGACCGGCACAAGCCAAATGGAAATTGAAATAAGCCGTATAAAGGGAAACAAATTAAAGAAAAACATTTTAATTAACCTTTAATGAACCTGAAACCCACTCAGACGCCACGCGGCTTGAATCGCTGACAAACACCTGCACGCTGGCTCTTAAATCATCAGGGCGACTCGGAGACGTCTCACATTTTGGAAAAGCAATTTGCACAAACACCTAAAAGGTGATTTTTCTAGATTTAATTACAGCGACTTAATGAGACTCCCTAATGCCACCGTGTCTACGAATACTGCAGGAATCAGCTCAATTTAGCTCCTGTTTCCTCTCAGGTTTTTGTTTTTTTGCCAGAGGGAAGTAAATGACAAAAACAACAACAGAGGAAACAAACAAGAAGGTTTAATCCAATAAATTCATCCTTCAAAATATTACAGTCATATCTAGGGTTGCTATTATCTCCACCGCTGTAAAATCCAGCAATTATTTTCCTAATTAACTAATTAATCATTTTGTTTTCTTTACAAATTAGTGAAAAATGCTTGTTTAGAATTACCCAAAGTTACATCTTTAGATCTTTAGTTTTGTCCAATTTTGTCCAAAAAAAGAGAAACTAAAGTGATAAAACCCGTCCATCCATCCATCCATCATCTCTACACCTTAATCCTCACCAGGGTCATGGGGGGCGGAGCCTATCCCAGCTGACTCAGGGTGAAGGCAGGTTCACCTGGACAGGTAACCAGTCTATCACAGGGCTACACTTAGAGACAGACAACCAAGCACACTCACATTCACACCTACGGACAATTTACAATCACCAATTAACCTCAGCATGTTTCTGGACTGTGGGAGGAAGCCGGAGAACCCGGAGAGAACCCACGCTGCACGGGGAGAACATGGAGACTCCACGCAGGAAGATCCCGGGTGTCCTCACCGGGACGCCGACCAGCGACGGTGCTAACCACTGAACCACCTTGCAGCCCACATCCAGGATTATTTATAAATTAAAAGTAAGCTCTTACTGCATTTGCTGATCTCACAGTTTTCTCGCTCCACCTCGGGGTCGGTGGTGTAACACCAGGGCACCGGAGAGGCGTCGGGGTTACGGCAGTAGTTGTCGTCTAAACTCTTATCAGGATACCTAAAAAAAAACACACATGAGCAGGTTTTTTAACATCCAGAAGAACAAGCAGAGGACTGAACCAGCTGGTATCTGACTTCACATCATCCATCATGTGGCTGAACAACAGGTATGAAGGAAGCCGTACTTTTCTGGTTGGTAGATGTGCTGGTGAGGATACTGCTGGTCCCATCGCTGACACTCTCTGCCGCTCACCGTGTGGTCCACCTGGCCCCTGTAGTCCTCCCCGTTACAGGTGATGCACACCTCTGCAAGAACAAGCGTTGAAGTGAACAGAATCAGAACCCTGTCATTGTGCAGCTCTCCAGCTGTCCACATAATGTCCTTGAAAGCGACTAAAAGGATCCAAGTTGGAGCTCTAATTGTGGGGAAGCTGTGACACTGTGTTGGTAATAATAACCCTGTTTTAGCTAAATAACAGTCTGATCTGTCAGCAGGTCGGCCCAACACGCAGGAAGTATGGAATTAGTGCTCATGGGTCCTTAAAAATAAGAGAAAAACAACCAAAGCAGTCAAGGGAGTGAAGTTTCCAACAACATAAACCAATGTTTTCTAGACTTTAAGTGGATCTTTGGTTTGCTCTTCTGCTCATGAACTGAACTCTGGTATGAAACCTTCTTTCATGTGTATTTTCTTTCTGTTTATAAATGATGCAGCTCATCTGAAGCATCTCTGCCTGTGAATGAAGCGCCACCGATCGCTCCCTCCTCACGGCGATGTACGGGAACGTTACCGTCTTTGCACTGAGGAATGTTGCAGCTCTCGTAGCGCCGCTCGGCGTCGGTGGTGTAGCACCACGGGCCGATCCGATCCCCATCTGGGTTCCTGCAGTAGTTGAGCTCCAGACCGTTAGTGGATGTTGGAGTCCACCTGAGACACAGTTTGATTTGACACCGTTTAAGGACGCGTTTGAAATGAAACACTGATGACACAATGAAAGCTTTTAATCTGAGGGTGTTTACGTCGACCTTGGATGCTGTTTTTATAATCTATGGATAGTGATGGACAGCGATTGGCTCAATTATCAGACTTATTGATTAACTTTAGAGAAACTCCTCCACTCATCTCTTTAATTTGACTCTCAGGTGTGAATCTGCACTCGTTTCCGGCACCGATTAGAGTTGTATTTCAGGCCACCTGATGACTATAACCTCCAATATTTGGTCTCAAGACGTTCTGCAGCTCTTGCTCACGGTGTCTGTTTGTCATGTTTTGCTTATCAAAGGTTTTCTGAGGACAACAGGCTGGAAGTGAGGATGAGGATGATGCTCTCTGGAGGCCTGGCACTGACACTCGGTCAGATAACCGAGCTGAGAACATGACATCGACTGTTTCAGCCAGGATTCTCTCT
Source organism: Stegastes partitus (assembly GCF_000690725.1). Classification (NCBI taxonomy): domain Eukaryota; kingdom Metazoa; phylum Chordata; class Actinopteri; family Pomacentridae; genus Stegastes; species Stegastes partitus. The sequence continues at coordinate 168,189 of NW_007577745.1, forward strand.
TCCTGCCACGTCTGCAGCTCCGTCCCAGGTTGTGTTTAAACTCACATCCTTCAGCGTTCTCTGTTCGCCCTCAGACCGGAGGCGACTCACCTGTGATCGTGAGGAAACTTGGACCACCACTGCTGGCAGGTGAGTCCACTCTTTGTGCTGAAGACCTTCCCTCGGTAGTCCTCCCCTTTACCCACGATGCACTTCCTCACGTAGACTGGAAACAGACGAAACAAATCAAACGGCTGCGGTTCTCACACTGATCTTTATAACTTTACTAAATGTGAGTCCTACCCTTCTTCTCATAAAGGTCACAGTTGACGTTCCTCTTGACCTCTGCGTTGCTGCCATCGCCCACCCACGGCAGGTGTTTGCAGGTGACCGTCGGACGAGTCTCGTAGTTGAAAGCTCTGGTTTAGAGGAACATTTATTGAGTCAGATCCTCGTACACTGATGGGTGCACGCGTACAATAAGTCATACCAATAAAACCACCATGATTAACATTTAACAGACTGTTTTAAAGCCAGCAGCTCTCAGATGAAGCCAGCAGGGTTTTGAAACTTCAACGACATTTTTAGAAGTTTGAAGTGATGTTCGAAGGATTTTTTTTGTGTGATGCACATTTTTTAACTTACATTTTGTTTTTAAACAGATTTTAAAAAGAAAAAAGTACTATAGTTTACCATTTGTTTTAACACCAGAGTGTTTTAATAACTGCTTTGTTAACCAGCCGTCTGATCACCTGCCTGCACACCTGTCGCCCCGTTAGCTCTGTGTTTAGAACAAGTCATTCTGCCATTACAGTCCTATATTGAACTAACTACCCGACTATGACAATAACTTGTGGTCCAGGCTGTAATAGAATTATCTGAAATGTGCTTCTGAGGAATCTTTCTGCAGAAGGAGAGTCTGACAACATCTGGCCTCTCAGCCCTTCAACACGCCAACATCATGCTGCAGCACCGATAACTAACGTAAAGTGAAATTAAACCGTCAGTCCTTGAAGAATCCTTGTTTATATTTTTCTGGTTGCCTAAAACTTCCACCAGAAGACAAAACAGTCCCGACTGTGTGAATCATCCCAGAACTCACTGGTTCCTCCTGAAGATGCCTGAGAACAAATCAAACTGGTTTCTTTGACTAATGCCAAACAGCGGTTTTAGATGAACATCACTGATTGTGTTCTTGATTCAGACGGTTTCTGATGCAGATTTAACCCCACGTGACTGTTTAGCTCGTCATAATAGATGAACACGTTTCTGAAGGTTTCTAGGCAATAATGAGTGAACTCTATCAACCTTTGGACATGAACACTACTTAGGATCAGTTCACGGTTGGTTTGGTGTCTAATCATGAGGGTACCAGACTAATATTTAATTATTAAAGTCTTTTGTGTTGCAGGTCAAACACTAGCAGCTCCCAGAGTCACTACTGAGCCTGATGATGCTCTGCAGCTACGAAGGCGACTGACTTAAACGTGTCCGTCCAACCTGGCAACCCACAGTGTCGTCCCATTTCTGCAGTCAAACAAGTTGAACAGAAGGAGCTAATAATCCTGTTCTGTGTGGATTCTGTCATAAAATGGTGCCCGATGATGCTTGAAAGCCTTCAGAGACAAAGAAACACCCAGACGCAGTTCTAGGCTTCTGAGCTTCTTCATTATTATGATTCAGAGAAATCCACCTGCTCCACCTCTGAATCCTAAAAACCACCGTGAAGATTGAAAGGCATGTTTTCTTTCTTTTAATTGTCAGAAATAAAGAAATTACAATCTTTTAACCGTTCTTGAACCTGAAAAGTGACTAAATCTAAGCTTAAAATTAAGATTTTTCTTATAAATGATTCTGTTCTACGTGTCTTATTTCGACATTTGCCCAGAATGAACATAAAAAACAAAAAAATTCAGCTCTTCTCTGCACCACCGAGAAGCCAGGACTGACTAAACCGACCAAATGTGACGTTAAACAAGAAATAAGGAACTTTTCAGGTGAACTGTTGACACGGAGCAGAGAGGAGAAAAAAAGACTGACTGGGAGGAAAACTAGAAATTCTTAATCAATGAAATGAAGATGCAGAAGAGCAGGTTGTCAGCGAGGTGTTGGAAGATGCATTGAGCATCAGTTGATGTGCAGAGCTGTGTGAGAAACATCTGGCGTGTAACGGTTGTACAGACGTAAACAGAAGTCACCAGATTATTTATAGCGTCCAGGGTTCCCCTTTTTTGTAATATTGACAACACCTGTGTGCACTTGGGACACAAGTGTTGCACATATTAGTTGTAGGTTTTTGCATTTTTTTGTAAAATTACATAAAGTTCCCGATGATTTCTGACAATATCTGTGTCCCAGAGCATGAAGGACACGTTTGGCTTCTCTCTACTTCTAGTTACAGTTCTGCAGGACTTCACAGTGAACAATGAGCCCACCCTGACCAGGACTAGGAGCAACAAACAACCAGAGGCTTAAAGTCGTGTTTGAGGCTGAATACCTGCAGTCCAGCGACTGTGAGCAGCGAGAGGCGCAGTCCTCCAGGTTCAGACCCGGTAACGTCTGCACTCGAGCCGAGTTCCAGGAGGTGGGGACGAGCTCTCGGCCCTCGGAGCGCTGGAAGTCATTCAGGGCGCTGCGGTACCCTGTTGGTGCAAAAACACGCTCAGTGCGTCTGCTCAGTCCTGGTGTCAACAGGTGCTCAGTGGCACCGGCTGGAACATTTTGGGCACGAGCCTGCTCACATACAACCTTTGGACCAGGACTGAGCTGCTGGTTTGTGACAGCAGAAGACCAGAAACAGCTTTAAACAACAACAACACAATGATATAGAGCTACTGGTACAAGTCATCACACAACAATCCTACAAACTGACAGCTTGTGTTTGACCAGGTGACAGTTTTAAGATCTCTCAGGCAGCTTCTCCCTAAACACTCCTCTGGATCTACCACTAAAAACACTCAGATTAAAGTCATCACAGCAGCACTGACGATGAAATAACTTGAAGCAGTCAAAGCCAGAGGTGGTCCAACGTCCTTACCGGCGGCCGCTCCGAGCGTCAGGAGAAAACAGAGCAGGAGCAGCTTCATTGTTTGGAGGAAGATGAGAGTCTTTTATGTGACTTGATGGAGGTCAGAGGGAGATCTGTGCTCTGTGGTGCTGCTCCTGTGACTGCTGGCTGCTAAACATCAAGCAACAAACAGAAAAACAACAAAAAAACCAAGTCCAGCACGGTGGTGGTAGAGATCCAGGCAGAGAGCAGAAACCCAGCAGGAACACTGAGCCCTTACTCAAACAGAGGGACTTATCCCCAAAACACAGCCAATCAATACCCGCATTAATCATTAATGAGCGGTGGCACATCAGTCCAACTGCTTCATGCTGTTTGAATCTCTGCATCTCAGCAACATGCATCAGCTCTAAACTCAACAGTCTGCAAAAAAAATCCAACAAAAACCTAAAAAACAAAAACAGAACAGACTTGTGCTTCCTGCTGCTGTACAAGCAGTTCTGCTGACCAACGCTAGACGTCAGTAGAAGAACCTCCAGAGGGTTTTTTCTGCTGCTTTCTGCTGTTTTCCGGGTGATCCAGTGAACTCCAGCTGCTCCAACTCCAAACTGCGCTGCGTTAGTTTGCGCGTTAATCAGCTGATCGTCTCTGGAGCCAAACAGGTAAGAAGGACAGGTGGGTTATGTTCTCATCGTGTTTGTTATGAAAGTGTGGAGAGAAGAAATCACGAGTGAAATGATCTGCTGTGGACTTTGATCGGACTCTTTAACCTGCCATCTGTCCCCAAAACTCCTGAACCGGTTCTGCTCCACACATGAAGGATGGATGAGGTTTTGGTTTTTACGCGCAGAGAAAAACGCACGTTTGCGAAAATAACAGCAACTTTGTGCAAAACGGCGCGATCTAGTGCAAGAAGGTTAATGTTTTATCTTGAGTTGGGACTCTGCCAGGAAGCTGTGGTCTGAGCTCAGGTTGTTCTGTTGACCAGGAATCAGTTTAACGAGGATTTCTGTTTTCATGCTGCTTTGTGCTTCATGTCAGAGGAAAGTTTTGTCCTGTTGGCTTCATGTATGAACCCTAGACCACTTCATATAGTCAGTTTCTTCTGTTTAGCACAATATACAGGCCTTCATTTGTATTTGAAATAAACACAATCCTCACATGAAGAATAAAATGGCTCCAGTGAATAAAAACAACAGGTTTCCTCTGTTAGGTCAGCTGTGATTAACGGCCAGTGAACTCTTTTTTTCTTTTCTTTAAAAAAACTGATTATATGCAGCTTGTTGTTCATGAAAACATCTGAGTCCACATGAGAGAGAGACACCTTATTAGAATAGAATCATTTTTATTGATCCCGCAGCATCCAAAAATATAGAAAGTACCAGGAAATAACATTAAGTAATAAAATGTACACAAGACGATAAAACCTATACAGTATTTTCACTGAAAAAGAAAACAGATCATGAGTTTATTTCTCCTCCTTAAATCTAAACAGAAGCTTAAATGTGTGTTTTTAATATTTCTGTATCCGTCGATTGTAAATCAGAAGACGTCGGAAAAGGAAGTGGATCCGGTTTTTCCCGATGAAATGTGGACTTTCCATCCATCCAGAGTTGCTCAATAAACACCAGACCCAGTTTATTTAGTGAGTCACTGTTTTCATTAGTCGAAGGTTACCTGGATCTGATCTTTCTCTGTCCCCAGCCTTTAAAAACAGAAAGCCAACGGGGACACGTCGCTGGATTTATTTACACATTTCTTCTAATAGATTTGTATTATTTCTCTCCTCACACATGGACTCTGCTCCGGCAAACTTCAATTAAAAGACTAGAAACCTTCACTGTCCTTGAGAAGCTGTTTGCATGTAGAAATCATTTAAAACACCACATCCCTGTGTGTCTAAATGCAGTCTTTGCCCTGTGTGTGCCGTCTCTTGCAGAAACCTTCTGTGTTCAGGATGTCGGCGGCTAAGATGACGGAGGGCAGCGTCCAGCTGGAGAGCAGCAGAGCGCCGCTGTTCTACAGACAAAGTGAACCCGCCACAGGAGACGTGAAGATGTCGGTGTTGCTCCTCCACGGCATTCGCTTCTCCTCAGAAAACTGGCTCAACATCGGCACCTTGGAGGTTCTGGCCGGAGCGGGCTGCCGTGCGGTCGCCATCGACCTGCCAGGTGGGTCTCCTCCAGAACTAACTGGGTCTACTTTACTGCTTCAGGCAAGTCTGGAGGCCAGAACCGAGAAGTTCAGGAGTCAGAAGAGTCCCACATTCACAGTTAGACAGAACGTAATGTTTACCACTAACATCAGCGGCGTCTTATTGAATCATGGGGTCACATCTTGAGAACTGATCAGACCTGGAGCCGGTCAGCCTTCCAAACCAGGGACCTCCAGCTCTGGTCCGTGTGAGCTACTGTCCTGCAGGTTCTAGACGTTAATGGATCACTAGCAGACTTGTGTAGAACTTGACAACAAGCTGTTGGAGATCCTTTAATCTGAGTCAGGTGTGTTCCAGAAACGTCTAACACTTGCAGGACAGTAGCTCATGCGGACCGGAGTTGGAGATCCCTGCTCTAAACCAGGGGTCTCCAATCCTGGTCCTCGAGGGCCGCAGTCCTGCATGTTTTAGATGTTTCCTTCTTCCAACACACCTGATTCAAATGATCAGCTCATTATGAAGCTCTGCAGAAGCCTGATAACGATCCTGATCATTTGAATCAGGTGTGTTGGAAGAAGGAAACATCTAAAACATGCAGGACTGCGGCCCTCCAGGACCAGGACTGGACACCCCTGCTCCCGTCACAACTCTCCTCTCTGTGGGCTCAAAGTTCTGCACATCTGTGGACCCCTGACTACCACGGCTAGAAGCAGAGAGCTCATCATGATTCCAAAAATTTAAAAAAGCAAAAAAAAATGATATTTGAATTTCTTTGATTATTGATTTGTCCTAAACCTGGACTCACCGTGTGCATCATGTTCTCTGGTGCACACAGGTGTCACCTGGACTGGAACAACATCGACATTTGACTACTTTTATTTTTAAGCTGCCTCCTGCTGGTCTGCTCTGTGTGAACACTTCAGTCCAGAGTTAGACGTCTGAGTCACTCGTGACTTCACGGTTACAGCAGGAAGATTTTTGCTTTTTTATAGAATCTCCTTCGTGCAAACAGTTCTTATGTATGATGAGCAGAATGAAGCGATTTTGATCAAATATTTTAACTGTAAGTTGTGATTGGGTTAAACTTTCCACATCACAGTTCATCGACCGTCGTATAGACGACAACAATGACAGTTTAAAAGTGTTTTTACAGTTTCTGGAGTAATTTTGACAGTTTTTTGACGATAACTGGACTTTAAATCTGATTTTAGGGGAGTTTACTCAGAAAGAAGAAGATTTTTTTCCACACGGTCCCTGAATGTTTGACTCTCTTCTTGCTTCCTCGCTGCTGCTGCTCTCTTCTTCTTCCTCCCTAAGTCTGCTGTCCTGTTTCCGTCCACAGGCTTCGGCCGGTCCAAGTCAGCCGAGGCTCCGGCGGCGGTCGGAGAAGTGGCTCCGTCCAGTTTCCTGAAGGAGGTGTGTGAGCGGCTGGGTCTGAGCCCGGTGGTGCTGATCAGCCCGTCCCTCAGCGGGATGTACTCCCTCAACTTCCTCCTGCAGCACCCGTCCCTGATCCGAGCCTTCATCCCCATAGCTCCCATCTGCACCGACAAATTCACGGCCGAGCAGTACAGGAGCGTAAAGGTAGAGCCTGCGTGTCGGGATACGCTTCAGATTTCTGTGGAGCTTCCTCTCCTTCAAACTTTCCCTTTTTTTCTGCTTTTCATTTCTTCCTTAAAGGAAAACTCAAGCGACCGTGAATGTCATCCCATTTTCCAGCACATCGCTCTCTCCTTTTCAAAAGAGGCCGACTTTCACAGACGCCACTGGCTTTCATCCAGCTCAGAACTTTTCAAATTAAATTTCTTAGATGGCAAACCAAGTGAGGGCGCAGAAACGCGGGGGGAGATGGATTATGAACTTTGTGTGTTACTGAAAAGTAGATCCAAAAAACCTACCGAACACGTCCAAGTGACGGCACTGAGCTCTTAATTAAGGACAAGATGGTTATCAGCGACTCTTCCATATTTTCTTGTTTTAAACTAAGACTGTACGTTTTATTCTGCTGGATTTTATTGACATCTGAAGTAACGTTAAACGGTTTTACTTGCAAAACAAACGAGTGAAGAATAAAACAAGATGCACCAAATCATTAGTGGATAAAATAGTAAAAATCAACTTTAAACTGACGACATAGAGTCCTGCCGACATAAAGAAGCACAAGAAATAATAATAATACAGTCAGATAATGATGAAGGACATCCTGCTGCGTAATGACAGTTAATCAACTAGCTGTTAACTATTAAATTAATCACCAACTATTTTGAGAATTGATTCATGGATTTGAGTAGATTTTTATACAATTAGTGACTCGATGATCCGACACTAAATGTAAAACCTTCTTCTATGTCGGATATCAAGGCTGTCGGATTGTCCAGACGGAGGTCCAGATACGAGGAGGGCTTGATGCTGGAAGGCTCATTAGTTGTTAATTATTGGTCGTAGTTGTTATAATAACTAGTAGGGCTGGTCCCAGTAGAACTTTCTGCTCTCTGGATATTCAGGAACAATTAATGATGAATATCAGAACATTCTGTGCGGTCGGGGGACACTTCCACCCCGGGGCAGCGCTCTGACGGGGTGGAAGTGTCCAGAACACACAGGCAGTACTTGGCTGCTGATGCTAGTTTAGTTAGCGCTCACACTTCTGTTTCCTCCATCGGTGGCGGCGGGGGAGTGGCAGATACGCTCCACCGTTACCATCCATGTTTACTTCCATAAACACTGAGCACGCTCGCTGCGTGTGACGTCGTCGTGTCCTCTTCTGCGCATGCGGGACACTTTTGGGTCGTATGAAGTTCACACAGCAGATCACATACAAGTCGCATTGAAGTGGAAACGTGAAGGAAGTCACAAAGAAATCCTCATTGAGCATCAAGTCCTGCAGTGTGAACGTAGCCAATCTGTGGGATTGTTCAGTCAGATAATACGCCGTCATCCTGATTGGTGACATTAAATGTCATGTCGGAGTCACAATCCAAGGCTGTCGCTATGTTAAGGCTGTTTTTATGGGTTCTGTTGGTTTTTCCTAAAAACCTGTCAGATAGCAGGTTTAGGATTGTTAAGGGTCGATTATGGAGTCACGGCAAAGTTCTTGGGTTTCAGCTTCTTAACTTCAAATGTTTTTTAGTTTCTTTGCTCCTCTGTGACACTAAAGTGAATGTTGTGAATAAAACAGTCGTCATCTTTGGGAAGCACTGATCAACTTTTTCACCATTTTCTAGACCAAACAACAAACCTAATGAATGAATTATTACAGTCCTGCTGTTTATTTTGGACTTCTACACATGTTTTATGTAATTATCCGTCTTCTTCCTCTGCTGCTGCTGCTGCTCATACATTAAAGTAATTATACTGCAGTGAGGACTCAGACCCACACTTCCAGCCAAATGAACTTGTGCACATTTTGCTGATAGTATATTATAAACTTTTCTTAAAGCGCACTCTGCTGGTTTTGCACATGAAAGTCAGTCAGATGGCTGCGGGGCAGTTACATAACGACTTCTGTGACTCTCTCAGGGCTAAAAATAACCCCGATGATGCCACAGTGATGCCAGCATTACGCATTTACGACAGAAAGAGGCACAAAAAACGCTGCTAAGTTGCATTATATTGAATTTTGGGAGCTGCCATTTTTTGTGGCTTGCCTGTTATTAGGAACTAAGAACTGGGTCATGCTTGAAGAGAACTCTGCGGGTCTTAGAGACGGACACAGTGGAAGGTGGGTTGAAAAGCCTGCCGTCACACAGGAGTAATCCTTTACATCCAGCAATAACCGAGCACATTGTCAGAGCGTCTCTCCTGGAAGGCATTCACACGAAAAGTGACAGAAGAAGTTGTGTGGAGAATGGAAGGAGAGGAGCTTAAGAGGCTCCGTTCTCACCTGCACACAGCCGGCCAGTCACATGTAAAGCGGGTGCAAATGTTGGAAAGTTACAGAAATGGTTGGACACAGGCCACTTCTTACACCTGAAAAGTCGGGAATGAGTGTTTCTCTGATAGCGGCGCCTCTAAAGCGAGGCCTCAGACCGTGGACCCGGTCTCTGGCGAGTCCCTTCGCTTCACAGAGATGCAGCAGAGCGTGGGCAGAGGATCCGAGTGTCCTTTCTGTAGCTGATAAAAGCGAATATCCTGCTCTGCTTGACCACAGTCGCTTATTAACATCCAGACACGTAAATCTGTCACACCGAATAAAACCAAAGCGCAGGTCTCTTATCTTTTCACCAGATTTCTTTTCAGCTGGAGGTAAAATGTAGGACATCTACGAAATCTTATTAGATACGGACGTGAATCTGAAAACAAACACGAAGCAGAGAGACAGATTTCCAGAAGGACCGTGGAAGTGATTCACCACAAGTTTTCTTTTCCTGTCTTCAGGTCCCGTCGCTGATCGTGTACGGCGACCAGGACGCCCAGCTCGGAGAGGTGTCGCTCCGTAACCTGAGCAGTCTGGCCAATCACAGCGTGGTGGTGATGAAGGGGGCGGGGCACCCCTGTTACCTGGACGACCCCGACACCTGGCACAAAGCGCTCACGGACTTCCTCAACACGCTGTGAAGCTGGAGAGGTTAACACATGATGCTTTCATGAGGAGTTCAGGCCACGACGTCCTCCTGCTCCACCTGATTTAACGTTCGACTAATCGGATCCGACAGCAGAAGAACTTTTCCTGTAAAGGTTCAACCTCAACATTTTGGGAAACATTTGCAAACGTAGCCAGCCTGGCAGGGAAACAGATCCGTCTAGCAGCACGTCTGAAGCTCACTGATGCCGTCTTCAGTTTGTTTTATCCACACAAAAAAGTGAAGAGTGTAATTATGAGTGTAAAAGTCTCTGGAGGTTCTGATATATCCGCCACAGAACTTAGCAAAACAGAACCGCGTGAAAACAAAACAGACGTGGATGCCTGTCGTAAGCCAGAGACTGATGTTCAGTGTAAACAAACCTAATTTTAAGGGATGTAGGGATTATTGAACGGGCTTAGCGGCTTCAGGCACCGGGGCTCCAGGAGCGAGGAGGCCCCTGGTGTCAGCACCGAACTATAATCTCCCAGAAAGAGACACGAAAGCACAGAAATTCTGTAAAAAGAGACAGAAATGAAGATATGTATGAAGATTACGGAGACAAAATGGCTAAAAAGATGTGAATTGACAAAAACGCGACACATAATGACAAAATTGGACACAAAATGACCAAAACACAACATAAAATGACCAAAATGTGACACAAAATGACCAAAATGCGACACAAAATGATCAAAATGTGACACAATATTGCACTAAATGACCAAAACACAACATAAAATGACCATATTGTGACAAATAAGGATCAAAATGTGACACAATATTACATAATGTGACACAAAATGATCAACATATGACACAAAATGACCAAAATGTGGCACAAAATGATCAAAATGTGACACAATATTACACAAAATGACCAAAACACAATATAAAATGACCACAATGTGACACAAAATGACCAAAATGTGGCACAAAATGATCAAAATGTGACACAATATTGCACTAAATGACCAAAACACAACATAAAATGACCATAATGTGACAAGTAAGGATCAAAATGTGACACGAAATGATCAACATATGACACAAAATGATCAAAATGAGAAAAACGGCGATAAAAAGATGCTAAATGACCAGACAGAGATGCAAAATTAACAACACGAGACACAAAATGAGAGAAAAAAAACATGAAATCCTGCAAAACATCTCCAAGATGACGACACAAAACAAATCCAGAGCCACATAACCAACTCTGTGATGATAAACTGATGAGTGCTCATGAGGCAGTTCTTCTGTTTCTACCAGATTTCTAAACGGCATCAACACAACACATGAATGTAAGCAGAGCTGAAGTAGCTGCTTCCTCTGAGCTACGTTGGCTAAGAAAGCAAACTAGAATGTTTCCCAAAATATTGAGTTTTAATCCTGTTAAAGTTGATCTTAGAGCACCAACAATGACTTTGCTTGTTCCCAGATTGTATATCTTTGATATAAATCACCTTCTCGCTGACAAACCAAAACACGACACGATGAAATGAAGTGAAAAATATGAACATTATTTAATAACTGATTCTCTGTAATAAACAATTTGAAAATATTTTACAAGGAGTCACAGACACAATATTTTACAAATTTTGCCCTCTTCTTCTTCTTCTTCTTTGTTTTTTTTCTGTTTTTTTTTTTTAGCTTCATCTGTACAAAAGAATGGAGCGACGTGGACCAGTGCCCAGAAAAGAAGGAGCTAAATCTTTCACACAAACATTCACACTCACACGAGAAATAAAAAAAAACTGAAAGAAAATTCAAACATTTTGACGTCAGATCTCAAACTTATCAACAGTGCTGTATTCCTATAGTTGTTTTTTTTTTAACTTCACTTAAAATTCGACTGATTTTACTTTTTTTCTCTTTTTTTTTTTACTCTAAATGTTATTTTTTTTCACACACTTGTCAAACATGGTCACATAGCACCAGACTACAGACTACAGAATCACATACACGCGTCTTTCCCACAGAGACGCACCGACTCGGATGCAGCGAGGCTCGGGAGGCCGCTTCACCCAAACCCTCCTGTTGCCTATTTTAAAGCGAACCCCTCCCTCTCGTTCCCCAAGCTGCTCCAATTTTCTATTTTTTCTTTATTTTTTTTCTTCTTATTATTTATTTTTTTGGCAAAAGTAAATTTGTCCAACCACAGACACCAGTGCATCCCGACGGGACGCACACGTCACTACATGATTCCTCCGTGACCTTCAGGCCCGTGCTGCTCTGTGGAGACCCACTCCCTGAGCTTGCCTCTGACATCCCGTCCACTCACAAAGAAAGAAAACACCTGGGAGGAGTCGCGCCCGGTGTTTGACATCTCCCAGCTGGGCGTGAATAAGTGCCATTACGTGTTTGCTCATAGGTGTGTGTGTGTGTGTCGTGCACAAAGTGTACATGTTTAGTTTAAGTGTGAGACTGTACGCATACAGATCCAGGAAAAGAGAGGAAGTTGCAGGGGGTACATTTCCACAGGCACGTGTAGCGTTCGTTTAAAGACAGTGGAAATACAGACAGAGTTAATGGCACAGGACGGAGACAAACAAATGCCAGAAAAGTCAAACTGCATCCAGCGTCGGGCGACCCACCAATTTGGAAATCTTCAATTTTCTCGGATGCGTTGGGAGCCGAGCTGCAGCGACTGTGCCGGCATGATCTGTCACATCAAACAGTACCGACAGCAACTGTACAGAGTGTGTAGTCGAGCTTCGAGTCGCCCCCACCTGAGCCAGGCGGCGGGTGTTCGGGTGGAAACACTGAAGGTCGGAGGTCTTTTTGAAATTTGTAAAAAAAACTCCCGCCAGCTTTCAAGCGTTTAATCAAACAGGCATCGATCAATAACTAATCATTCCCAAGACGTAGAAATACAAAATTAGAGCTCACTATACGTACTGCATAACACCAAGAAAACCCAGGGGCGTGAATACTGTGGGGGGCGTGAGGACCAGGGTGCGTGGGGGGGCGCCGGAGCTCCGTCTGGTGTAACACTAAGGCATTTAGAGAGAAAACACTGATGCACTACACATTCTTTCCTCTGCGTCCGTTTACTGAAGCGTTAACGATGAGTGTTTTGGTTTCCCCCTCGTCCCCGTCCGACCCCCGGTTTATTTTTTTCTTCTTCTTCTTCTTCTCCACGACAACACTGCTGCAACACAGGAACAGGAAGGAACAGCCTGTCCCTGCTCAAAGACATTCCCCTCTGAGGGTTTTTAAAACGCAAACTAACGCACACACACACATCCACACACACACAAACACATACGACTCAGGCAGAACTATAGCAGTCAGGTGGCCCTAAAAACGCTCTACGGCCGGTTAAGTCGCTGTATACTGATAGTGTAGCTCTATACATGGCTTCGTAGAGGGACGGTACAGTAGCTCAGGAGCGACGAGGGCGAATACATGAAGCCGAGCCGGCTCTGTTCGCTGGGAGGTGTGGTGGAGGTACTGTACGGCCGCTCTACCCTCACACAGCCGATCCAAAACAAAGTGCGTCAAGGCACTATGACACAGAGCGGCTCCTAAACATGGAAGTCTAACGTGACTCTTCACACGTCGCAATGATCCAGAAATGACAAACTGTGATGGATTACACCCGGACGACTACTGATCACCATATTTAGTGGCCTCTTCTGCACTTTAGTTGGAAATGTTGATAAGCCCCCTATCCCCCAGCAGCGAATGGTTTCAAACAGCATCAGTCAAAGGTAACGCGAGCCCCCCGAAAAGGAACAACAGCTACCCCCTTCCCTTCCCCAAAAAACCCCACCTACGATGAGGCAGAGTGATAGAAGTAAAGCGCATATACAAATCGTGATTAGTAGAGGTTACTGGAGAAGCCTCGTGAGGATTGGCAGAGGAAGGATTTCTTCTTCTTCTTTATTTTTTTTGAGACTAAACCCGAGGTCAGATGGATCCTAAAGGAGAGAGCCAACAACGCTCCTGCAGCAACCAAACACCGACTCGTGTTTCTGCAGCCGCCTTACATGGTGAATATCAGGAGAAATACTCAGAGAAATGTGATTCCCATCACGTAATTACAATAATCCCCAGTGGACCCTCTTTTAAAAGCATTAATCTGTAATTAAGAGCCGCGACAAAACGAGTCGGCGTTCGCTTGCCGAGTGTCTCCTCTTCCACTCGAGGTTTATCCTGAATCTAAATCCTCTTCGTGTTTTTGGCTAGAAAAATAAGACCACATGAAAGTATATCTCATTTTGGCAAGTAGATATAGCGCGTAAATGGATTCATGTCTGTTTAACACTTAACGACTTCCTTCAATCAAATTAAAACCTAAATATACTGGATGTTTGGATACTCATCACTTCAGCAGTTTATACTTTTGTATACTTGACAGTTTGTCTTTTTTTGTCTTTTTTTCTTTTTGTTGTTGTTCTGATATTTTCTTCTACGGTGGTTATAACTGGCTGGATGGTCCGCAGCCTCTTACGAGAGGCAAATGACAGAGTGTCGAGACTCTGGGATGGAGGAGAAGGAGGAGGAGGAGGAGGAGGAGGAGGAGGAGAAGGAGGAGAAGTCGTCCGTCTGGCAGACAGAAGGCGGACAGACGACCTCAGCGTCTCTAGTCTATGTGGTGGGAGGTCTGTGATGAGAGGATCAGCTGTCCTTGTTGCCCCTCGCTGGAGGTGGAGGTGGCGGGTGAGGGCGGTGGTGGGATCGGGTGGGTTCTCTTTTCTGATCCAGGTGGTCCGGCACCACCCGCTCCTCCTGCAGATGAAGGTTGAGGACGTCCGGCGGTCGTCACTAAGCGACACAGACTGAAGCGAGCTGGGTAGCGCGGCGCTCAGGGCTTCCGACTGGCTGTGATGGGAAGTCCCATTATTACCTAATACCAAAGGGAGGAGGGGGGCGGGGCGGGGCAGGGGGGCGGAGGGGTTGGAGGGGCAGAAGCTCAGGAGGGCAAAGAGGAGGAGAAGTGCAGGAGTTATTGTAGAAAGTGGAGGTGGGGACTGACGACGGGGTAAAGCAGGAGCAGCTGGACGAGCAGCAGAGTGCAGAGGGACGGACGGAAGGAGTGACCTCGCCCGCAGTCCGACGTGTTCTCCTGCAGGAGGAAACAGGAAACAGGAAGCCGGCGTCACACATGCAGCACGTTTAAAACGCAGCACATCAACGGAGACAGCTTCTCAAATAGTCCTTCAGGTCAAGGTGATGTAAAACATGCATTGGATCAGTTATGCACATTGTTTGAGAATGTAAAAACTTAAGGCTGAACATGATCTGACTGTCGATGTTGTGGGAACCTGCTGGACATCACACGAGGATGCTATCTCCAAGGTACAGAACTGGACAAGACGCTGCATCCCACATACAGGAAGAGGATCAACATAATGTCCTACTGAACTGGAACCAGCAGAGACCCCCATCATTTAGTCTGTTCAAACAAGTTCTGAACCAAACTGGAACATTTAAAACAATAAGGGGGACATAGTCCTGGGGATATGGGGACCACTGATGGACCACTGATGGACCACTGATGGACCACTGATGGACCTCTGATACCACGACTATGGCAAGGCAGGCCTGAACCTCTATGAACTTTAACCATGGCTTGAACTGAAGAACTGTTTGTTCATTTGACTAAATCTCATTTTCTGCATTTGTAATTATTTCTTTATTTTCTTAATGTTTGTTTTTCCTTTTCTCTTGAGTCCACTTTAATCTTCTCTTTTTCTGCTTTTTGTTTTCCATCTTATATTTGACCTCCTTCTGTTTTGTTCTATATGTTTAAAAAATGTTGAAAATAAAATAAAAAGATAATTGGGGGGAAAAAAAAGTCCGTCAGGCACTTTTATTCTGCCTGCAGGCCATCGACACACTGAAACCAGTGAGGGAAGCTCGTTCTGATCCAACCCTGAACCACCGTGTCCATGCTACACATCACAGCGTCCCACAGCTTCTGTCCAACAGCCATAAATGCCTCTTTATCATAATAAGTGCAAATATGCCACTACCTTTGTGCAACACACACTGTGCTTATTATTTAATTTCATCTTTATATAAAGAGTTGTTTTTAAATATCACGTTGTATATAGTTGTTTACAAAGTTTTTGTATTTTTTTGCAGGCCTGCACCTTCCTGTTCGCTGTGCTCGTTGCAGTGACAATAAAACGACTCTGAATCCCACCTCGTGTATAAAAGATGTCAGTAATTCTGCGTTTTTTGTTACTAACTGCATTTTTGCACTAAACTTTGGTTCACTTCAAACATGATATGTAGTTAAACACCACCTCTGTAACCTGTTTTCCTCGTTTAAATGCACGTGTGTTTAATTCTGTGTCAGTACTCTGAGAATAAAGTCAGATTGTGCACACGGAGACACATCCTGAGCAGGTAAAGGTGATTCTGGTTCTGATTCATTTGGTTTAAAATGACACCACATTACAAGTTTGTGAATCTATTCAACCAAAGCTGCATCATGTATGAACACCCATTTAATAGATATTACTTTAACTGATCAAAAATACTGCAAATTGGAGCGTATAACTCGCAGGTACACATCTTCTCCACCAGAGGGCGTGACTACGATGTTAGATTAATGGGTTAGCAGGAAACATTGAGCCCATCGTTTTAGATGCTATGAAATGCTAACAGCTAACACGCACTGGGGGAGGTTCTGGTCATAGTTTACCATTTAAATCGGCCTTTTACTTTTTATCTGACAACATCCTGGATGAGTGACACAGATTCTTATAATTTATATCTAGCTGGTTTTTGTTTGGTCCTGATTTGCTGCCATGTCTGGTGCCCCCTGCTGTTTCTGCAGCTAATAACAGACAGATCAGCACATTAATTAGTCTATTGTTATTAATCAGTATCAGTAACAATAATTTCTTCTTTGATTTGGTCTAAAAGTGACTGAGTTTTAGCTCTAAATGCGTTTCTTGAGGATCACGTTTAAATGTATGAAGCTTAAAGTCGAGCAGCTCTAATGTGCAGCTGTCATGTTATAAATAAACGGCTGCATTGACAGAGAGCTGAGCGGTGAAGTAAGTGCATTAACTTGCACCATCATCCTCAGTGCTTCTGTTCTAACAACCAGCTCCTCTTGATAAGGTGGATGAGCAGAGACCTGGTTAACGAGTAAAGCTGTTGGGATAGCCAGCGTCTGATCGGGATGCTAGGATTTGTTGAGCCTGGTTCTGCCGAGTCGAGCAAAAACTATATGAAAACTACAAGACCTATTGTAACAGAAAACACAGCGAGGACCTGAAGGACTCTGAAGCTCACGACTGATCTGAGAGCAGTAAGATGATGATGATAAAAGCTCCCATTAGGATTCGACCAGCAGTCATTTATGAGTTTCTGGACGACAGTGGACGAGCTACGCAGTTTGTAGAATAAACAGTTCACCCGTATAGTAATATTAAATAAAGCTGACTACGACACACACGTCTGAAACCTGATGTCTGTTTGCTCGTGTGCTAAATGTACTCATCAGCTTTTTCAAATCTTGATCCTGCTTTTGGCTTTAAAATCCTCTCCTCTTGCTGATTCTAAGTGAGTAAACGCTGAACAGCTCTTCATCTGTGGAGGTCTTACAGTGATGTTATTGTCGAAGCAGGTGGAGGGTCCTTTTCGATAGCGCGCCACAGTCATCTCTTCACACGGATTCTCCTCCTTGACTGAGAATCGACACGATTAAGGAAAATTAACAACCTCAGACTTTCACTTTTTCATCAACATCTCCCACAGATCTAAACGAGCGGTCAGGATTCACGGCGTCTCGATAAAGATAACCCTAAAATAATTGTAAAACATTTGTTCTGGCGACGAGGAGATGAAATCCAGAGATTAGAGAGTGTGTCTTGTTCTTCTGCGCCAGCTGGTGCGCGATGTGAGAAAGGATACACTCCTCCTCCTCCTGGGAGAGCTTCTCGATCTCGCAGGTGTTGCACGGCATCTTTTCTGCCACCACAAACAGCAAGTTGGTGTTGTTTATCCTCTTGGCATGAATCAGCCTGCAGAGAGAGGGAGAGAGACGGCAGCTCTGTCAACAGCCCCCCTCTGCTCGCTTACATCACACACTCATTTGCTAATGGATCAGCCAGATTCATGAGACAGCCTTATAAGGCTCATTTAGCCAATGATATGACCGTTTCATTAAAGCTGATGCGGGTTAATCATCGGCAGAGTTTATTAACTCCGGCAGAAAGATGAATCTGTCTTGCTAACTGTGTCTCTGTCCTCCGTGTTATTTATGCGTCAGCTCGTGTCGCTGTGTGCGTTTCCTACAGACCTGGAGCAGTTGCCACAGTCCTGCAGGATGTTGTAGGAGCTGCTGAGGTTGCTTAAGTAGTACTGGGTCTGGATCATTACACAGCTCCTCTCTTTGGAGTCGAATCCTTCTGCATCCACCTCATCTGCACAGACATGCCAGTGACACTTCAGTCTGACTTTAATGGTGCACAAAGATGCTCATCACCGTTTGTGTCGTGTTAAACTGAATACACCTCCTGCTTAAAGCCTAAATAAATGCAACCAGAAGCCAGTTTTATAAATACAGGAATCTGGGAAATAAAAACACTAATTCCACCCACCTGTGACAAACCAACTGCGGTAAGCCAGTCCATAAATAAACTGCTGGAACAAGGACCTGTGGACACAGCAGGCGTCAGTAAGAATCTGAACAGTCAATAAATGTGGCCCAGTAATAGGTTAGTGCACTGATAATATAACACAGGAGAGGGCAGGTCTCTAAATGCCAACGATTCAGCTCAAGAAGGCCCAGATTTTACTCACGTTTTGGTGAATCACTGCACTTTGTATGCACAGCAGGACAACAGCAATAAAACTTTACAAACCGAGTCAGAATCACCTGACTGCACAAATAACCCCGACTCAGACGGAGGGCAGAAAAGACCGACTCATTCCTGTTTCCATCTCTGACACTCTGGTGCTAAAAAAAAGTGTTTTGTGCAGTACGATATGGTTGTAATGCCATAAAGGTAAAGCTTTTTGATTTTACAAAAAGTTTAAACAAACTTGGAATCAACTGCGCCCCCTACAGGATTTCAAGTCCCATCGGGGCTCCGTTTGACTTAGAGCTACAAAATTCGGGACACATATGAAGCAGGTCGGGACGCACAAAAAAGTCCATCAGAGCGTTTCCGTAAACCCAACAGGAAATCTGCCATGTTGGAAAAACTGCGAGCATTACGGGCCATTTTTGGGCATTTTCAAACCACAAGAGTTCCCGACACTGTAAAGCAGCTGACTCTAGATAATGAAGATATTTGCATCTCTATTTTGGTTCCATGTGTGTCTCCTAACTGCTGGGTGTAAACACAACCTGCAGTTCAACCAGTCCAGCTGAAAAGTCCTGAATTTTTGTTTGTTTTTTCACAGCTGAACCATTACCGTAATTTCCGGACTACTAAGTGCACCTGAAAATAAGCCACACCCACTAACTTTTAATTAAACCGTAGAGGCTTTTTTCTGAACAGTTCCTGTAACACGGCTGGTTAAGGAAATAAAACTCCAGCAGCTGCCAGGAAAAGTCACTGATCGCTATCTTCATCTTCCTCCTGCACTAAAACCACTAAAGTCGTCTTCTTCAGTGTCTTCAGGAGCTGAACAGCCTCAGAATCACTTCATCACTTCCTCAGTCTCTCTGTCGTCGTCGCTCTCAATGTCACAAATTCGTAAAAATCCCTAAATTAGCTGCATCGTTGTTTAAGCCACAGTGTTCAAAGTGTGTGAAAAAAGTAGCTGCTTATAGTCTGGACATTACGGTAATTATTTTCCAGCTGTGACGAGGGGTGCAGACTTTTCTGATAACTGCAGACAATTTTGTTTTTGCATTTTTAAAAAAACAAGACATGTAGAATGAAGGAATTTCAATTAAAAGCTAAATTTTGAAGCTTTCTGTCTGAACAGAACTTCACATATAATTAGCTGAGAACCTCAGAAAGCTGAAAGTCAGACGTTTCCTTTTGTGTTTAGTCTCTGATAAATGGTGTCATTTTGGGGGATTTTTCAGAGATAACAAGCCTTTCAAATGGGTCGGTTTTGGGTTCAGAGCGGTTAAATCACATGCTGGTGCCACTTCCTTTATGGGTCCAGAGAGCTGCTCGGTTCACACGAGGGTTTTAAGACGAAGCTACGTCCAAGAAACTCACTTGGATGGTGTAGTTATTATAACAAGCTCGTGTGGGGAGGGAGTTCTAATATTTGTAGGTGTGTTGAACAAACAATAAACCCCAAATGATGAGTGTATAATATGCATTTCTTAGGTATGGTACATGTGTTCCTGTGTATCTCACCATGCAGCAGCTGATGTCCACCAGGCCAGGTTTACAAAATCTGCAATCGTGGGCTACAAATACAGAGAAAGAAAAAATCTGTGTCCATCCATTGCTTCAGCACATTTCATCCAAGTGATGCTGATTGACTTGTCAGACGTCGCTTCGTACCACAAACACTCCTCTGGGCGCCGCTCCACCTTCGCTGCTCGGCATCCGCTCGCACACCGACTGGTAATCGAAGGACTGCTTGCGGTTGTAGAAGGAGTTGTTGTAGAGCGCGTACATCAGGTAGGGGTCCACGTCGCTGAAGAACATGCCCACCTGTCAGGGTGACAAACACCAGTCAGGTCAGGCTCTGGGTGGAGATCAGAGAGGAACCACGATGAGGACGAATGAATGCTTTAATGAAACCTTGTTCCAGTCGTCCTTCTGGTTGGACATGATCAGGAATCCGCCGTCGTCTATTAAATAACACAGGAGATCCTGCACACGGACACAGAAACAGAGCGTTAGCTGGAAGAACAGAGCGAAGACGTGCAGAAGGTCCAGCTGAGCAAACACTCACATCGCTGTTGGCTTCACAGTCCATCTCACAGCCCCTGTTTGGTCCACACTGTCAGAGGAAAACAGAAATTATAAGTAGCTGTAAGGAAGTTTTTATGTAGTGGAGACCGGGGATGGATGTACCACCCTCAGTTTGACTAATGGGGATGTCATCAGTACAGTCCATGCCCACCTGGAGCCATAAAACCATTTTTCAGGTACGAAAAGTAAAAATTTTCATCACAAACATGTTTTGCATCGTGTCCATTGTGCTGTAGATGCAGTTGTTTCACTTACATCAGCTCCAGCAGGAGTTTCTCCAGTTTAATTTGTTGCATTAGTGCTAGCTTTGAAGCTAAATGCTAAAAACAGTTAGCTTTTTAATGACTGCCTGGCACAGGGAGGGTTCGGACTGTTCTTTAAACGTTCCCCTTATGTTGACATGTTGCACTGGTCTCCTGCTACAAAACACTCACACAACACACACCAGTTTATACTTTATTATTCTTTATTTTATTTATTTTATGTTATATCTATTTATTTATTTTACTGTATTTAACGTCTACGTTGTATTTATTTTATTATTATTTCTGTACTCTTACAAGTTTGTCGTTCCTTCTTTATTATTCATCAAAGTGTTTCCATACATTTATTAGTGTGGGTGTTTTCTAAGCATAATAATTCCATCCTCAAGTCGTGTTACATCTCACCTCGGTACAACAACACACCTCTTTGTATTTGACATTAATTTACATAATCTGTGATGGTGTAGTAGAAGTCCAGATGTCTGTCATTTATAGCAGACACATATAAGAACCACATGTCAGGATTTGACATCTCCAGCACAAAGAACCACTGAGTTCCACTCGCTCAAACAAACAGTGCTCCTATCATCCCCCGTCTCCCCTCCTACATACTACATGTATGTGGACTTTACCGTGTTGGAGCCTTGACGGTTGTCTGTGTGGTTGCTGGCGAGAATCTTGAACTTATCCGTCCAGGCTTCAAGGTCCAGCTTCACTCCGACAACTGAAGGTAGCAAAAAGGATTCATTAAAATAACAGAAATGCACAAAATAAGACGAACATAAAGGAAGGAGATGCAGAGCACGGACACACGTCAACACAAAGAGACGAGACGACAAACAGAGACGTGCAATTATCTCCGGCTTGCTCTGAAACATTTTCTTTAATATCTATCATTACTGGGAGTTTGTTTCTTCTCTCTCAGGAGAAAGTGCACCTGCAGGTTTGATGGTCTTCCCTCCTATTGTCATCTCCAGCGCCGTGCTGACCAGAATACCTATGGTGTCATTTTCTGGGTTCAGCAGCTCGTCCCTGACTGCAAGCAACAGAGAAACAAAGCAGGAGAGAGGTTAGAAACAAGCAGCCGAGGCTCTGCGTGAGCCTTATAACTCAGGCCTGAGAGCATCACTCACCCGTTCGATAAGGCGCTCGGAAGATGTAGCCCTTGTTGTCGAGGCTGCGGCGGTAATAGCTGGCATTAAACGGCTCAGGGTCCTCTTCCCAGCTTTCTGCAGCCCTAAGATTTAAGACCAGAGATACCGCGGCTATAAATTTCCGAGCTTCTCGCTAAAACCCACGTGTTTACGAAAACTTTGCGACTTATCAATTTAAGAGAGAACAAAGTGGGAAACAGAACAGAAGCACAAAGCAGCAGACACGCAGCCCTGATGAAGAGTGCACTTACTTGTTCGGAAACACTCTCGTTATGCCTCCATCTGTCGCCGCAAACACGGCCAGGAAGCCGTATCTGAAGGAGGAAAAGAACAACAACGGGCCTCCAGTCAGTTTCTCATCCAGAGTCCAAATCTGAAAACACACTTTCCTCGCCGCTCGTACTCACGTGTTCAAGTCTTTATTCTTCCACACTTTCTCCACCAGCTGCCGGATGATGCCGGTGTCCAGGATGAGGTTGTGAAGGAGCAAATTGTCACCTGATGGGAGGAGAGAGACTCGTACAGGTTAATGCACACATGACACGAGTTGTCCAAGAGTCAGACCAAAGACACAACATGCATGATGTTGGTGCAAATTAAACATTTCAGATTTCACAAATGTTTCCCCGACTTCAAGCAAAGTCAGCGTTTAAAACTCCTTCTGCTTCTGTGCACTAACACCAAGAGACGACACCAATGATTGTTTCTGGATTTCCTTGGTTTTAAAAGAGCCAGACCAGCCTTATTCCACACCGTTCTTGTAGTTAAAGAACTGCATGAAAACACCTCTCATCCATCCATCATCTCTACACCTCAATCCTCACTAGGGTGGTGGGGGGCGGAGCCTATCCCAGCTGACTCAGGGTGAAGGCAGGTTCACCTGGACAGGTAACCAGTCTATCACAGGGCTACACTTAGAGACAGACAACCAAGCACACTCACATTCACACCTACGGACAATTTACAATCACCAATTAACCTCAGCATGTTTCTGGACTGTGGGAGGAAGCCGGAGAACCCGGAGAGAACCCACGCTGCACGGGGAGAACATGGAGACTCCACGCAGAAAGATCCCGGGTGTCCTCACCGGGACGCCAACCAGCGACCTTCTAGCTGTGAGGCGATGGCGCTAACCACCTTTAGCCACCTGGCAGCCCCCTTGTGTGTCATTTTCACTAAATTCTTCTCCAGGAGGAGTCAGTACTACTTTCGTTGGACTACTCTCAGCAGTGGATCTCCACATATTTTCAACATTGCAGTATTCTTCTGCAGCAGGACTTTAAATAATGTGGCATTAGTGTTTGAATAACAATAAGTTATGAGAGAAAGGAATAAATTCCATCAGAATCTGGCCACATGGTAGATGCATGTCAATTAATTGTTGTTTTTTATGTTTTTTTTACAAGACTGTCATTAGACTGATCCTTCCTAAATGGATTAATTTAAAATTAGAGGCGTCACAAAATCAGACTGTCACGTCATGATGACCCCGGCCAGAAGAATTCAGAATCAGAATCAGATTTATTGGCAGGTGCAGTTTACAGAACACGAGGAATTTGTTCGGTGCAACGATAAATGTAGAGTAAGGTACAAGATAAAAATATAAAAATAGCTAAAAAAGTATGAGCTCTTCTTCTTCTTCTTCTTCTTTTTTTTTTTAAATATCATGGTTGTGGTCAAAATGAATATGACGTCCTATTTAAAATAAAATCCTAACTTTGTCTATGAGGGGAAAAGACAGGAAGCTCACATTGTTTGGAGTCTGGCGTCACCTTCTCCATCAGAGCGATGAAGTTGAGCAGGAACTCCGTGTTGTTGTTGGACAGTTCCAGATCATTGCAGTACTCCCTGAGGAACAGACGAAGCACTTCAGCTCAGAGGGAAAGAACCAACGTGAGGGACACACAACACGGGGTGGAGATGCAACAAACCAGACATATGTTGCTTGATGCTAATGTGTGCAGCATGCATATTTTAGAAGTTTTCCAGGACTGCTGTTAGTCGGAGTGGATCGACTGCAGAGCAGAGAACAGGCATGACAGCTGAAGACCAGGACGGTTAATATTAAAACGGCACATGCAGAGGATTTTAGTCTTCTTTTATTCATACAAACTGAAGCTTTTTGGTTCGTCTAACACTCCTTACGTTACCTCGTTCATCTAAATGTATTCAAACATGCAGCACCACAGTAGCAGCAGGCAGCGAAGGCGTCACATGACTCTATTACTTTATCACAATGAGAGTAACTGAGCGAAGAAAATGAACAAAAAACACATTATAAAGCTCCGACGAATTTTATGTTTTCCTGCTCATTTGAAGAATTTCTGGCTTTAAGTAAACACACAAAAGTTTGAGAACGAACGAAAACCAACAAAGTCGTGCAACTCAACATCACAGTAAAACACAATCCAAGGAAGCAGATGAGAGAACTCTGAGATGTGGAGCGGAAACAAAACGAGACAAAAGGTCTATCGTGTGAAAAAGACAAGACCAAAAAACTGATGACCACCAACGACAGCAAGCATTCACACACACAGGGCTACCTGGGAGCAATGAACACATGTCCTTCAGACTCAAAACTGTTTGGCAGCAGTGATTCAAAATCTGCAACAGAAAGGGGAAGATTATCCAGGAAGAGCAGTGGCCGGGCCAGTGGGGAGTTGTGGCTACACAGCAGCTGTTATCCAGAGGTGCGGGGACGCAGAAGGGAGTTTACCATAGCAACACTGAGGTATCATGGGAACACTAGCGTTAGCCAATATGGTGCCTCAAATGGAACCTGACCCTCGATGGACGACTGCTTTGGTTTCACAAGCACTCACAGCTTCTGCTTTGGTTTCTTTGTCAACTTTTTCTTTTCCTGATTATTCCTGGTTTAGATCTGATGTTCTTTTTGTTTTTTGGACGTCTGAGAACTGACTTGACAGACGTGATTTGTCAGGAAGCAAGTTCTCAGACAGAATACCCACAATGAGTGCTTTGGGATCAGGCAGGCATCAACATGGCCAACTATTGCAGGGGGAGGTGGGTGAAGGTCCTGATGGAGGTGGTCACCCCTCAGACTGGCAGGGGGCAGGACGTGGAGAGACACATAATCAGAGGAAATGCATTGCATTGTGAAGGGCATGTGGAAGGGCAACTTCAGTTATTCTACCAGAGCAGAACAGAAGACAGAAGATCAGACGTTGTTGTAAAGCCGCGGTCTGCGATGAATCCAGTTTCTCATTAAGTCATGACCTGTAACTGTGTACAGAAGAGGGATCAAATGTTCATTTAGACAGCTAAAATCGAGTGCCCAGGTAGTTTTCCGCCCACAATGCCATGCACATCCGGGGTCGGGTTTACTGAGGAAGCGTTGGGCCGTGGCCCTGGCAGTCTGAGGGGTGAGCGGGGGGGAGGGAGACAAGCCGATGGAGACAGGGAGTACAGAGGGACGACATAGGAGTCAGGTGCCGTGCCCAGCGGCACCCTGACACCTGACAACATGGGAGGACCTGGGTTGGCAGGACACAGCTCAGCCCTGTGGGGTCAGTCTGCAAGCTGCAGTGCTTCCAGCTACGGACGAGATGCTACGGCAGCTAGCAAACAACAACTGTTAGGAGAGATTTTTATATGGTGTCGAATAAACCTACGGATGAATAAGAGTATCATAGGAGCCCTATTTACTGTACTGTAGATAAAGACCATGCTGATGTATTGCAGAACATTAGTGTGGATTCAGCAAACAAACTACAAATCTGTGACTGTGTGTGGAGCTAAATGTGATCTAAAAATCTGGGATTTAAAAATGAAAAGATCTGTGAACACCTGAGGCCTACAGCGTGAGAGTTAGTTCAGACATTTAAGAGCTAATGACACTGTAAGAAAAAGACAGAAAGAGAGCAAAGAGGAGGAGGAAGATGAGAAAAGGTGAGAAGAAAGTGAAAGGAGGAGACAGAAGAAGGAGGCAGACACGACTGGTTTGGAGCTATCTACAGAAGGAGGAGGACTGAGGTTTGGGGGAAGAGGAGCAAAAGACAAAACATGAATATCTGTCTTCCTTGGTGCAGTACACTTCGTTTTTTTGCTGTTTTTCTTTAGCAGTGGATATGTGGGGCGGAGGGTGAGGCCGGGGACTGGAGGAACCATAGTGAGAGATGTGGGATCTGAGCTGCAGCAAGAGGGTGAGGAGGAGGAGGAGGAGGAAGAGGAGGAGGAAGAGGAGGGATTAAAGGAGGAAGAGGAGGAGGAGGAGGAGGAGAAAAAGGAGGAATAAAAGGGAGGAAATCCTGAAGGCAAGACGGGCAGGAACAGAGGCAAGCAGGCTGGGACAGGTGAGGTTAGGAGGGGGGGCAGCAGGGGGGAGGTTTAGGACGAGAGGTGAGGGAGGGAGGAGGAAGCGGTAGGGAGGTAGGAAGTAGAGGAAGGGAACGTGGACCAATATGGAGTATACTTGCCCTTGGTGTATGGCACTGTGTGGATCCATCAGAGAAGGAGTGAGCAAGAAAAGAAACAGGGGATTGGGTGGGAAGGGGGGATCACAGACAATATTTTATTCAATTACTGTTTGAATAAAAATATTGTTTTCTTGAAAGAAAAAAACCAATTAAAGTCAAACAAGACAAGAGAGAAAAAGAAATGAAGAGCAAACATCTTATTTGCGAGAGCAAACGAGGAAAAAACCAACAGAGGAAATTATAAAAAAAACCACAACAACAACAACAACAACTGGATAATCCAGGAACAGAAAAAACAGTAAAGACAAAACCGGCAACTGTGAGAAATAACCATGGCGGAACGGAAAGTTAAAAAAAGAAATAAATCAAATGCACCAGGAAAAGAGGGGAGCAACAGGGTCTGGACAAAGAAAGAATGAGAGAGACAACACGTGTCCCCATTCAGATCCACAAAAACCCAAACTCCCACAATTGACGAGACGCCCCGGGTCCCGGGCCATGTGGGAGTTTATCTGTCGAATGATTCCAAAGCTGAGAAACGTCTCACACAGTCCAAAAGAAAAGTCACACACAGCAAAAAATAAATTAAAAAAATCTCCCAAAACAAACCATGATAAGGAGTGAAAAGCATGCGTGTTTTCACAGTCTGTCCAGAACATCGAATACTTTGAACACAGACGCTTCAGAATCATTACTCGGTGGAGAAGAGGCGAGAGCATTTGGCAAAAAAAATAATAGCACAGAGGTCACCATTATTTTCACCTGAGTAACACAGTAAAACCACAGCTTTCACCTTTCTGTCAGTTCAGTTGTTTTTTTTCTTCAGCCAGTGTGAAGAAAAAACGTCACCGTTTGTATACAGCACAGCATGAAGACAGGAGGGACGGGGAGGAGAGGGAGGAGAGAGAGGAGAGGAGGGGATGGTCCTGCCTATCGGAGAGCTCGGAGAGGGGAGGAGAGGAGAGGAGGGGGAGAGAGGGAGAGGCGGCTCCGCTCGGGCTCGCTATGGTGGTGTCGGAGACCCGGGACGAAGGGCTGGACCGGGTCAGAGACAGGAGAGAGCAGAGGAGGAGGAGGAGGAGGAGAGCGAGAAAGAGGAGGAAGAGACGAAGGACGCTGGCTGGTTCCCCAGAGTACTTACACTGCACCTGGAGGATCTGGTCGCTGAGGTTGGCCTTGATGTGGTTCTCGCTATATGTGGGCAGTACCAAGCCTAGACTGAGGGGACGAGAGGCAGACGCACAGAGTTAGGAACCGATGAACCAGGTCACGATCCACAAAAACCAACCGGATCAATTTCACGAAACTCGCTGTGAACAACGTGAGAACAATTAAATCTGACTTTCTTTAAACCTGAGAGCTGCAGGTCCGTGTTCTCTGAGCGGACATTAAGCCGCCGTCTTCACAAATTTGAGCATCAAAACTTTAATTTCTGGCATTTTGGTGAATTTTTATAAACACTGAATTATGAATTTGAGCCATTTGTAGTCGAAAGTCTTAAACTGCGGCTCATCTGAACCAGTTTCTTCATTTTAAGCATTAGAACCGAACATGATGATGCTGTCGGATGTGAATTATGGATCAAATTGTGCTTTTCTGATCATCTTTAAGGGTGTAAATGAAAAGACTGCAGAGAACTCAGCTCTCAGGTTCATAAGTCAGGTGGCAGTTAGAAGAGAACAGCATCGTATTTTATTCATCTACAAAACATTGTTAGGAAAATGACCTGAATATCTTTTTAATTATAGATCAATTTCTCATCAAACTAGGGTCCAAGATTTTATCGTCTTGGAAACACACTCATTAAAACTGAGATCAGGAGCTTTTAAATGTTATGCAGCCGAGTATTGGAACAAAACTCAAAACCTGTTGAGATGAGATCGTCTGATCCTATTGGACAGGTTGAAGGCTCTGGTGTCCAACAGGAAGCAGTACGAGTGTTCCTTCATTTTAACTTGTACACTTTCTCTAACTTGTTTATTCTGTCTGTGTAAATATATATTCTTTGTATGAAATCGGGGCGTCTCGCTGCTCCTTTCACTGCTTCTATTTGATTTCCAAACAGCGACGAACCAATTAGCAGGAAGTAGGAGGAGGAGCTGGGGTTGGAAACATCAGGAGAGGTTTTGTTAACCAGTGTGCTCTGAATGCGGTTTAAAATCATTCACAGATTCCATGAGGTTCACAAGGTTCTGGTCGGAGATCTTCTCTTTTTTGATAAAGGTCCTGAAGGTGCAAATGACTCGGCGTCGCTTCAAAAACTCCTCTAAAGCTCAACACTGTTTACTCTCTTGTGCTAATTGTTTGTGCTCAGAAGCTGATTCTGCAGCATCAGAAGGAGGCAGAACTTCGTCTTATAGCTGCTGGACAGCAACACCAGCAGATACCCTCCACCGAGAGGAAATCAGACGTGTCTTGAAGAAGATCTGTGGGCCAATGATCACCTTCTTAAAGGGACGGTAGACTACTGGTCACTCATAACGTGGAGTGTCACTCATAAGGAAAAACCAAGGAAGCCCTGATTTGCACAATCTGCTGTACATGTGCTGGACTTTTTCTTTCTTGCTTCCTAATAAAAACACTTGAAGAGAGTTTCAGTGGGAATCGATAGCAGGATGTTTGGTTTGTGTTTTGCTGTTTGCAGATGTTTCTGGGAACTCGCTGCCTCGCTTTCAGAGACGCTCATGTTCGCTGCCGACAGGAGGAGTGCGTTACAAAGCAAGTTCAACACAACCAGGCGCTCTTTGTTTAAGTTTGCGCAACAAAACCTCCAATCTGAGACAGCGGCTACAACAATGGTGCTTATCGACGGTCTTTGTGGACTCGGGTTTTCTTTATCAGGGGCGTCATGTGACTCTGTGTACGTCCCACTTAAGTGGAGAGGAACAGGTTGTTATTGTGAAGAGCTACTGAGAGAATAAAACATGTATTATGGTAAAAAGTGCAAATGATGGACGGCAGAGAACATTTATTTTACCACTAAGAGCACGATTAGTGCAGCCACTTGTTTCCAGCAGGACAGCCGAACGTTGGAGCTCTTAAACAGTGAACTTCATACATTTAAACATGATCCACGGATTTAGGTCTCATTATGGAGGACTTGTGGAGATCGCTTTACCAAATCAAACTTAAATTAATGTTACTGACTGAATA
The DNA here is from genome assembly GCF_000690725.1 of Stegastes partitus. Taxonomy (NCBI): domain Eukaryota; kingdom Metazoa; phylum Chordata; class Actinopteri; family Pomacentridae; genus Stegastes; species Stegastes partitus. The sequence continues at coordinate 197,757 of NW_007577745.1, forward strand.
TCTGCTGCCACAAATACCAACAGATGAAGCAATTTTCTAATCTGTTATTATAGCTGCAGTACCAGCAAGTATTAAAGCAGGTCCAGTCGTGACTCGATAATCCGACACTAAATGTAAAACCTTCTTCTATGTCGGATATCAAGGCCGTCGGATTGTCCAGACGGAGGTCCAGATACGAGGAGGGCTTGATGCTGGAAGGCTCATTAGTTGTTCATTATTGTTCATAGTTGTTATAATAACTAGTGGTTCTGGTCCCAGTAGAACTTTCTGCTCTCTGGATGTTCAGGCCCAGTTAATGATGAATATCAGAACATTGGGTGCGGTCGGGGGACACTTCCACCCCGGGGCAGCGCTCTGACGGGGTGGAAGTGTCCAGAACACACAGGCAGTACTTGGCTGCTGATGCTAGTTTAGTTAGCGCTCACACTTCTGTTTCCTCCATCGGTGGCGGTGGGGGAGTGGCAGATACGCTCCACCGTTACCATCCATGTTTACTTCCATAAACACTGAGCACGCTCGCTGCGTGTGACGTCGTCGTGTCCTCTTCTGCGCATGCGGGACACTTTTGGCTCGTATGAAGTTCACACAGCAGATCACATACAAGTCGCATTGAACTGGAAACGTGAAGGAAGTCACAAAGAAATCCTCATTGAGCATCAAGTCCTGCAGTGTGAACGTAGCCAATCTGTGGGATTGTTCAGTCAGATAATACGCCGTCACCCTGATTGGTGACATTAAATGTCATGTCGGAGTCACAATCCAAGGCTGTCGCTATGTTAAGGCTGTTTTCATGGGTTCTGTTGGTTTTTCCTAAAAACCTGTCGGATAGCAGGTTTAGGATTGTTAAGGGTCGGATTATCGACGGCTGTAAATAAGTTTTGTGTATGTAGGTTCCCTCATACAACTTGTGCTTCTGTGACTAATGTACAGCTCAACAGGTTTGTCCCTCAGCTGAGAACCTGCGTCGCTCAGAGAGAATACGGCAGGAAAATAAAATAATAACACTTCTTTAAACCAACATAAATCTCAACCTCTGAGCAGAACTTCCTCCAGAGCAGGCTAGCTGTGCAGCATCAGTTGCCATGGTGATCTAGGAGGTTAACTGACCACCTCTGTAACCCTGAAAAGTCCAACTCTGTACTCCCATTAAGTCCAGTCTGGTTATCTGATGACGAACAGCTGCAGGCAGCAGCTGGACACAAAGTGAAAGTGAACCAAAGCAAGAAAGGTGGAAAAAAACTCAAACTAGTTCAGCTAAACTGAGCCGAGTGTGTCACTAGAACCGACACCGATCACATCACACACAGCTACTGGAGACTTAAATGTTCATCTGAGGAGCTTCAAGGAAAACAGAAATGTAAGTTCATCGATGTGTAATTCCTAAAGTCTACTTTATATTTACTGTCATCTACCGAATCCAGAAACAGAGACAGAAATGGAGGCGCCCGTCCCATCTCTGAATCTTTGGTGTCATTCAAAGCTAAAATATAACTCATTAAGAGGATTAATTGGAACAGACAGAAAACGAGGCTGCGACGATATCTGTGGCCCAGAAATACAATATAAAGCTAATTTAGATTTAAAGAAACATCCCTCATTTCCCTCAGCCTTGAACTCTGTGATACGGGAAACATAAGCGCGTCTACTTAGTCAGAACAGCAACACATCTGCTTTCTGAAACACGCAACTCTGCTTTGACTTGAACACTAATACAGCAGAAAGTCTGGTGTGGACTCTGCCAGAAGCAGGCGCGCTGCCAGCAGATGTAATAAAACACACAAATCAGGCGTTTGTAAGACGATTGAATATCATAAACTGTAATTTGCAAAATGCTGCCTGGAGGAAATGTCATTACGATGCGACCTCAAACGTCCGACCAAGTTTGGAGATGAATAAACTGTGTAATTAATTTGTGCTTGTTGAGGATTTTTTACGAGAGGAATTTAAAACAAAACAGCCATTTAATCTGCGTAGCTCAGATGAATTATTTAATGCGAATTAGCAAGCCGCCTTTAATCGCTGGTAGGTTCAGTGTGACACCGTAAATCTGAGACTTCGCTCACTGGTTCAAGCTGAGCAACCTGTTGGGCTTCTGAGGTTCAGGTGACCTACCTGTAGTCTGTGCCCTCCACCGGCGTCCACGTGTACGTCCGCATGGCCTCGTCGATGTAGCGCTGTAACAAAAGACAGCGTCACCTCCTCGTGTCCACAATCAGCGGGAAACAACAGACACTGAAGCATACGGAGCGATTCACTGCGTTCAGGAAGGTGCTACTCGGGCTCATGATTGAGTCTCGTGTATCGACGACTTGCCTCATCAACCGACTTAATGAGCGTCTTGATTTTCTTTTGCCCTGATTTGCCATTAATCATCTGTCGACGGATCTGAGGAGCGAGCGAGAGGGAGAGCAGGAGCGTGAGAAGGCATACTGATGCAAAACGGGAGGCAAACAACAACAGAACGCATCAGACGTAGAAACCCAAACAGTTGGGATGTTGCAGGGAAGTTTTACCTCCTCCTTGTTGCTGTCCTCCAGTTCTGCATCCAGGAAGTCCAGAGTGACGGGCTCCCTGAAGTTAATGATCTGAACAGAGAAACAGGAAGCAGGGGGGAGATGGAGGAGGAGCATCAGTGAGGAGGAACAACATCCACATTTAACTTCGACTCATTCAGGTTGATAGCTGGGCCCACCTTGGGTCGCAGGTTGGGGTGCAGCAGGACGTAACCGTTCGGATCGATGGCGAAGGTGTAGCCGTTAGCTCCGAGCTGCACAGAACAAGATTCATAACATGATTAAGTACTCGTTAACATGAAGGCCACACCACAGCGACATTGGATATGCGCGGCGCTCACTCTGTACGTCGGCGTCTTCCTCTTGATTTCGTTGATTGCGATATCGACTCCCATCACTCCCAGGATGAGCTGGTTCTGTACGAGCAAGACACAAAGTAATTATTAGCTATTAGCATTTTATCCACGACTCCCGCCGGCATCCCAGAAGCACACGGGGCTGGCAGCTGTGCAGAGAGCCTGCTCAGAACAGCTCTATACCATCCCTGACTTATCACAATCTGATTAGTCCGTACTTCCACAGTCTATCTTAGAGCGAGTCGGTTGTGCTGCAGCCTCGTCGCTTTAAGCCAGTGCGATAAGCTCAGAGCGAGTGCGTTGCTCACGGATACTCGATGTGCTCTGTGGACGTTGGCAGATACCACAGACGGGCTGCTGCGGTGTCTGCTGCCACCTCAGGGGGGAGGTGTTGCCTCGAAGAGCAGCAGCCGGGTGGACGCCATCACACATGATTGATGACGGTCAACAGCAGGAAGGAGGCTCAGAATGAAACCTGGAGCTCTGATGTGTGTCTCTGAGGAGCTTCAGGCTTCCTCACCCACCAGAATGAGCATAAAAACCCTGATCTTACATAATAATAACGAGCAGAGGTGTTCTTACCTTAACGCTGACGACATCAGCAGTGAGGTTGAAGACCGGCATCGTCCCGGTGATGACGAGGCCCAGACCCTGAAGGAACACATCCAGTTAGAAACGTCTCTGAAGCTGATACACACAAACATCTGGCCCAGTTTAAAATGAACATGATAAACGTTTCAGGGCTTCGGTGCCGCAAACACCTGCAGGATTTAGTCATTAAGGAACCTAAACCGTGATGTAATAATTTATATTTAACGTATATATTGATGTATTGTCCTTATTGAAATATGAGACAGAAACTTTTTACAAATTCAAGAATTCAGAAAGTACTGAATTTACATTTATCTTCACGTTACCAGAAACTGTGTTTAGTCACAAATATCTAAGTTTAAGTTTGTGTAAAATCCTCTACATATTACTTTAACCCTCTGAAACAAGCAGTTTGTTTGCTTCTGTAGTGAAAATTATTTCTGGTGCAAAAAACTTCTGGAAAAAAAGAAAAAAAAAGTAGTTTGTGGGCGTTTGTTTTGCTTCTATCACATTTTCACTCACTGTGTTTGTTTTTCCTACACATCCATAGAAACAGCACAACCATGGGTAGAATTAGAGCAACTTCAAATGTTTTTTGTGCACTTTAACAAATATTATAAATCAGAAAAAAGGGGAAAAATGAAAGGTGAATTTTTGTATTTTTTAATTTTACAAAAAATGAAAACAAATCTAGAAAATAATAAAAATAATGATCATAATGGAATCAACACGTACAACATTTTTCCACAGGTGTGACCAACACTGGAGGAAATCGTGACTCAACATACTTTAGATGTTTTTCACTGCCTACAATTTTGATTTTAAGTTAAAATTTAGTTGAAAACTCCTGAATTTTTCTCTTTTTTTTCACGGCTGAGTCACCAGTGGATTCTCAGTTGTGCTGAGAAGTACTGAATATTTAGTTTTTTCATTTTTTTCCCAGAATATGGTTTGTGTAAATGTTCTTTTTAAAGGAGACGCATGCAATGGAGTGATTTTGATGAAATATCACAATTCTAAGCTGGGATTTGGTGAAGTTTTCTGAAAGATCATCACATCAGAGAAGAGTTTAGGGACAATCTGACAATTCCTTCTGTTTCTGTTTCTGGTAATAAATTATTATAAAATGATTTGCACACTTCTGCTGTACTCTCGTTGCACATCACTACACAGGACTTTTCTACTTGACATATTACACCTATTGCACATTTTATATGTTCTTATTGTTTATTTTTGCTTATTTATCTGTGTTTATGGTGGGAACTTTATCTTTGTGCTTGTGTGAACAACATTTCCTCTTGGGGATTAATAAAGCATTTCTATTCTATTCTAAAAACCTGTGAGATGATGTTCTGACTCACCAGCGCGTCCTGGTAGACGTTGGTCCACTGCACCTGCTTGGCCTTGTTTCCGGCCAGCACCATGGGACGGCCCAGAACATCCAGGTACTCCTGCAGCAGCAACAACACACACGGCAGAGTGACCGCCCACAATAAACACACATAATCAAACGGACATTTATAGCCCTTGTCATGTCGCGGCGTTAAAGGCAGAGAGCTGGAAGAGCCTCCCAACGTTCATCTGTCATAAAACTACAAGACCCTGACCGGCCTCGTCTCTATCACCACATAAAGCAGCGGGCCGCCACCAGCGGCGTCCCGGTCCTGCCGAGCCATAAAGCCTCCGGTCCTGAGCCACTCAAGGCCGTTTTTCATCATTATGAAGGAGCTATTAAAAACACATTACGGGTGTCAATGGCACGACGTGCAAACACGCCGTTTCTCCCAGAGGCGCTACTGTCAGCGCCGGCGCTGTGACAATGTCCCACAGCGACGGTGGATGGAGGTGAGGGGTTAAGTCCACCAGCAATACATCACAGGCGCCACATCCTATTGTTCTCAGGAGCCTCCGTACGCAGCAGCTGAGACGTCTTATTTGGTAAACAACCTATCGATCCGTGTCCTTTTGGAGGTTGCGTGAAATTGGTGAAATTATCGAGCGAGTGACCTCCTGACACGGGAAGGAGCTGCTCTGCTGGAAAAGGACGGTCGCATCCTCTGTTAATGTAAAGAACAGGGACGGAAAATGGAATCTAAATATAACTGATGCCAATATTTACAAGTTTCAGCACAATACCATCAAATGCGAAACCAGAATCAGCAGAAACAGCAGCAGCAGGTCCTCCGGGGGTCGAGTGTTCATTTGAAAAACATTAGCCGTTCCCTCATAATGACTAATTTCCATCCATTTAGCGCTGAAAAGGGAACTGTTATCGCAAATGTCTGACCCTTGCCATCATCTATGCCTGATACACAAAAGGGCTGCCCCGTACGAGCGCGCTGCTATTCCAGCATTACGCTCCTGACCGTTTGTTTTCCATCGTCTGAGCAGCGAGGTGCTGACAGGCGTAACCTATTCTATTATTAGCTCAATAAAAGTCCGGTTTAATGCGCCACAGGGAGATATTCCATCAGGACAGTGACAGCCAGACCTTTTCACGGGATATGGGGGGAATTTTCCGCCTGACTAGAACAATCTAGGAAACATAAAAAGTCAGCAACCAGAGATATGTGGTCCAAAGGTCCCCGAGTATCGTAAGTGAAAGACCAGAATCTGTTATTATCGCACCACAACAGACGAATTAAAACTTCAGAGCATCCTCTAATCCTACACATGACTCAGGACAGCGTGCATAAAAATATGTTTGCCGTCTGCTGTTTGAGCATCCTGCTGAAGTGCGACTGTGTGATGAGTGTGTGATACTGAAGGGCAGAGTGCGGTTAAATAACAGAAGGCCCCGATGTGTCTTCAGGGCCTGTGCGGAGCGCTGTAGTCACCCACCTTCAGAAAACCTATTAGAGTAAGTGGCAGTTCTCAGAATATAAATATGCCAGAGTTAATGGAACAGCTGACAGTCTATTCTAGGGCCTGATCGCTCACCGGGGCTGGAGGGGAGGGAGGAGGAGGTAGGAGAGGAGGAGGAGGAGGGCAGCAGCAGCAGCAGCTCCACCACCACCGAACAACTGAGTAAATGTTCTACAGCTGGAATGAGGTTATCCCAAGGGCCTCTCAATGCTAGCTCAAAGTGTGTGTGACAGACGGAGGAGAGGGAAGATCTGAAAGCCTTATACTCCAGGACCATCAGTCCATCGAACCTCCAAGGTCTCCACAGTTTGAGCTGGACTGAACCAGCTGCTCCGTCATTATTTTGTGTGAAGGTGTAGCTCGTCCGTGTAGCTTACCTGGGTGTTGATTCTGATGGCGCCGATGGATGGAATTTCAAAGTAGTAACCTGAAGATGAAGAGGAGAGAATCAATACAGCATCCAGCCGGCACACCTGAGTCACATTCTACCTCCGAGCACTAAACTGTCACGGTGTGTGCAAAAGTGATCCATTTGCAGATTGGACTCTAATCTCCTCGTGTTATTAGGTACAAGTGGTACTATCATCCCCGGCTGATGGCGTTTGGTCACGCAGGCTTGCCGGAGCCGGCGGCCGCTGACCTCCCCGCACACACTGGCGGTGGCGCCGCAGGATGTAAATGTGGAGGCTCATTGGGAATGCGGAGCCCCAGGCAGCGCTGCTGCTGATTAGGAATGGAGGAGAATGACCGACTGGGTCAATAACCACGCCGCTCCCCAAGTTATTAAAGCCACGAGTGTTTATACAAAGAGCGGCGGAACGGAGGCAGCATCCCCAGAATGTTAAGAGGCACAGATAGCTTTCATTACTTTCATACATTATGCACTTTTTCACAGCGCTCTCTGTCTGGTTTATGAGCACATGTGAGCATTACGCATGCACATCCGTTCACACGTGCACATTGGCATTCAGGGCACAGCTATTTGTTCTAGTCGTGCTCAGTCCCGGCGTTCTGGCCGCGAGCCAGCCGAGTGGTTACAGAGCAGAGCGGCACAAAAGGTGGAGAGAGGAGAAGGCAGGCAGTAGGTAAGGATCAGGACGTAGATCTGATCCACAGGTTAACAACACGGAGCCAGGATCAATGATGAACTCAATCAATAACCCATTTTCTTTGTCAAACTCATTTACATAATGTCAGCTGTGTTCAAACGGCATCTTCACATTAATGAAGTCATTCGGGTCAGTTTGGACACAAATGTAAGAAAACAAACAGGATTTTTTCTGCCTCGTGTGCACTGAGCCGGAAACAGATCAGAAATCAGCCTTTTTTACCTTCATGTATTTATGTTTTCTTTATCGTCTCTAGTCTTTGCTGAGTCCATTGTGAGCATCGCTCTCTGTTCACATCCAGGTTTTTTTATTTATCAGGACTTTCCCAGAGACAACCGGAGCTCACCCAGTAAACCTTTGCAGCTCATTTCATGCTGTAATTGATTTTAGCTCTCCTGTTGATGGCCATCACAAATTCATACCATATTTTACTCCCAGCTCCGGATTAAAAGCAGCACTTTAGCGGCGGCATTAGGAGCGGCCGCGGCGCTGTGTGGTATTTGCTGCTTCTATCCTCCGTTTCACCTGTTTTTTTGAAGATAACTTTCTTCTCTGTTGTGGATTTGGTGAGAGCACGGCGAGAGCGTCTCATTGTCCTCAGAGTCACAGGGAGGCTACTCTCTTCTTAGGACTGCAGCTCAAGTGAGACAACAGGCAGCATCTCCAAGTGGCCCGGCTGTGTGTGTTTGTGCCATGTCACGGGTGAAGGGTTAGGGCCTGCCGGTGTCAGGGAGCCGGCTCTGCTGGAGCCAGATACCAAAGAGTAATAAGAGCTGCAGATATGAGAGGACAGCTCCATTGAGGCTGGCGTGTCAACACTATTGTCTTACGCTGGCATAGACTTTAGTAGCACGCTAATCACTGCAGGCCTGAACAGCAGAGAGCGTGTTGGCACAGAGGCATAATCCTGGACTTTCCCCGGCCTGACAGGGAGATGGCATGGTAATCATCCCGCTACCAGACGACTCCTGCTAATTAATAACAACTTCTGGGGAGACACTTCTGAAGCACTTGGCTCCACTGGCAATAAGCTAATCAGCAGACAGCTAAAACCCTCAGAAAGGCTTCAGATAAACCGCAACGCTGAGAAACAATATTAAATCACAAAAGGCAGGAAGAGAGGTGGGCTGTGAACTTAAAAAATAAAAAAACAAAGGTTCAAAACCGAGCCATAAACAGCGAGTTGGGCCGGACCTACTGAGCCAAGTGGAGATGAGATTCATGCCGCTAACCGGGCCTGAGTCATCCGGGCTGCTGGTCAGAGCTGTCTGTCTGTTCTCTGGGTTATTTTAGGGCCACTGCAGACTAATAACCTGATTTCAGCTCCGCATGCAGTGAAGCATTATTTTATATGGAAGTCGACGAGTAACTTAATACCAGACTGAAAGCAGCTTTAATGCATTTCCAGGTTGAAAGCTTGGAGCCGGTTCTGGGTGTGGTTCTGTATCGCCACAGACTTTAATGGACATCACTACAGCACAGTGAGAGGTTAAACCACTACAGGCTGCAAGAAAACACAACTGGAAATTAGCATGTGGGTCTGAAGGACTTGTTTTAGATCATTATAAGGCATCTCTATGGAGTAGTGAGAGTGCCAAATTACAAAAAAATAAATCAATAAAAGAATAATAAAATAAAAGTGGAAATAAAAGGAAGAATGAATCAAATAAAAAATAAATAAAAATCAAAAATAAATCAATCCATAAAAGGAAAGGCAAATAAAAGCAGAAATATAAAGACAAATATTTTTTTTAACTATTTAAATTATTTTATATAATTTTTTCATTTTTATTTTATATATTTTTTATTATGTCGCTTTAAAAGCAAAAGAAATATGCGCAGAAAAACGACATTCCTACTGCACACATCTTTCTACGTATATTTCCTTTACTTTTAAAATGACATTATAAAAGAAAAAAAATAAGATAAAAATAAAAAAAAATATAAATTAAAAAAATTATTTTAAAATACATTTAAAAAATAATTTTAAAAAATGAAAAAGAAAATAAATCAATAAAAATAAATTCTTATTATTTTTATTGGTTTGTTTATTTGTCTTTATATTTCTACTTTTATTAGCCTTTTCTTTTATGGATTCATTTTTGATTAATATTGCTTTATGCTGCCACAATATTTTTTTTTAACTTTTATTATCCTTTTTCTTTTATTGATTTATTTTTGTAATTTGGCACTCTCACCACTCACCAGATTACACAACCTATTTATTTAATGCGTTTTTATTTTTTTTTAGCTAAAGTCATGTTAAAATTAAGCTATCCGATCTGAATGTAATATGAAATAATTAAGCAGCAGAAGAGAGATTCTTTTAATTTCTTTTGTCCGCCTTTATTTCTGCGGACAGACTGAATCCTCCAGGTCGTGGATGATAGCTCTGCTCTGCAGAGAGATATTCTGCCATCCTTTAACAGATGATTCTCTTCAGCTGCTCGTTGCTGGAGGGGCTTTGCTGCTCTACCTTCTACTTTAAAACACTCCAGAGGTGTTCTGTTGGATGCGAGTCGGGGGGAGACGTTCTCGGCTAAGTCATAGTTCACTTTTTTCCTCCTTTAAAAGCTCCTGTGTGGTTGTCACAGTGTGTTTGGGATCACTGCTATGTTCAGAAACTCCTCTCCTGCCGGCTTCTCGTTGCTGTGAGTCATCTCTCCAGTCAGGATCTGAGCACACGAGCTAGTGTTCGTAGTGCCATCTATTACTGCTCCCTCTCCTCCACCTTCTGCACCCGTGAAGCCCCGCACCATCACACTCCCTCCTCCGCATCTCACAGTCCTGCAAGGTTTACACCAAACATGCTGGACCCCATCTGATCCAAGCGTATTTATTTCGGTTTCCTCTGACCAGAGGACGCTCTGCCAACGCTCATCAGGCCTCCTTTCATGTTCTCTGGCAAAGCTGAAGCGTTGCAGTTTGGTGCCATTTTAGAAGCAAGTTTTTCTCCTTGGACACTGTCCGGAGGAGTTTGTGGACCGTCTGAGCCTGTTTTCCAATTCAAGGTTGTGAAAACAGATTTTTGTTTTTTAAGGATGACAACTGCGCCTTCTGCTATCGGTGGCACGGCTCTTCCTGTATCTGTACGACTCGATGTTTTGGTTACGAGCACAGGACAGAACTGGGAGAAGAAGTGGTGTTCATTAGACGTTACACGTGTGATAGCTTTAGTTGCGATAGTCAGAGGTGTAGCTAATCTAACCTACACATCTTTACCAAGCTCACATTCACGACACTTCGGTTATTGTGAGAAGATTAAGAGACCACACCTATGCATGAGCGCTCTCCAGAACCAGGTCACATGATGGGAAATGTGCCGATCAATCAATTCAGGACTCCCGCTGTGATGCACACTTCATTATCTGGACACGAGGAGTCAAACTGCTAAACTATGTGACCTCTTCAGCCACAGCGGCACCCCTTTAAAACATACATTTACTCTGTATTTACACATAAAAACAAACTCACCTTTGTTGGCGCACGCTATCCACTGCAAAGGTGTGACGTCGTAGTTGTGCTGGCCAACGGAGAAGGTGAAAACACGAACCTGGTCCAAGAAAAAGACAAATAACATAAGACAACTGGAAAAATATTACACTCAAATCTGGACTACGGCCTCGTTAGCCTCCAAGTCAACTCGCGCGACCATCTCCAACAACGATGGAGCCGTTAAACAGCAGATTATTCCTTTACGACAGCGGCCGTCGCGAGGGAACCGGACAGTAATGGATATCAGAATTAATATTGCCGGGGTTGTGAAACGGGGTAATGGAGGGGTGGAAGTGACAACAAGACACGAACAAAGACACAAACTGGTGGAGTATCTGCTGGCTGTAATATTATAGGCTCTGATGATAAAGTGGCCAATTAGTCAGCAGGTCAGAGCTGTTAACACCAGCAGCCAAACAACAAAAGAGACGCAGGAAGAGAGAGAAAGAAAGAAAAGCAGAGCGAGAGAGAGGGAGTTGAAGAAAGACTGCAGAGATAAAAAAGCCCAGCCGGCTTGGAGAGGACGCTGTGTGCACAGATTGGAGCGCTTGGCATGTATGACAGTCGAAGCAACACAACTGCCGGAGCTATAATGAGACGGTGTCAGCAGAAAACAGGGGAAACTGGGAGAGAGGAAGGAGCGCCGGAGACAGTTCCTGGACATGCACGAAGCGTCGACTAGATAACAGCCTCGGAGACACACTCACTGTTTTGTTGGGCCAGTTGTACTTCTCAAAGATCTCCTGAGCGCGATCCTCCCCGCCATCTGTAAACATCATTATCATCTTGTTGCAGTTGGCCCTGGGGGCACTGGTCTCCTGTGGGCCACGACGAGGAGGAGGAGGAGGAGAAGACCAAAGAAAGAGATGAGAACAAAGCGGGGACACAGGTTACGTGATGATGTGAAGTCTGTTTACACAACGTGATGACATCCCCGCCGCCTCCGTTTAACTTTCACAGGCAGCACATAAACATTTCATAAACTTTGCATGCATAAGTCGCCGTAACTCCTCACTGCTTCGTGAAACGTGTGCGTGCATTATTCTTTTTCCAGATATCAATCTAATCCTGCAGCAGATCCATCTACAAGCCTCCAGCTGCCGTTCTTCATCATTCAGGTGTCTTCGTTTGTAGGAGAGGCGTCGTAATATTAGCATCATTTTGGAAATGCATCTCAAGTACACAACATTATTCTGGCATTAAATCTGTTTTTTCGGTGCCAAACCCCCCCTCCCAGCGTGGCAGCTGCCATTGATATGCAGGCCAGCAGCATGTCAATCTGACAAGATTCTAATAATGATAAATAATACCGCCACAATTACATATTTTTATTGTGCTTCTGCCACCAATCACGGCCGTGAGTCGGCTGCAGACAGCGATTAAAGGGCCCTTTTTATTTCTCATTCTGCTGGCAAAAGGGAGGGTGGAGCGGGGGTGTGGGGGTGAGACTTGGCTCTATGCCTCCGAGCCCACCAGAGGAATATAAAGTGTCTGTGGCTGATCTCCTCTGGGCTGTGCTCATCAATCATCCCATCAGAGCCCATTAGGGTGGCAGCCTCCTAAAATACACAGCAGCATACGGCGCTGAGGCAGCACCTGTGTCGGGAGCACGTGGACGCCCGGTGCTGACAGCCATCGCTGCTGTGCTGGCTGCTGCAGGAGCTAGCGTCACAGCAGCAGCAGCTATAATCAGAGCCACCTTCAACAGTGACAGCGCTCTGGAAACGTCTTATGCAAACTTGAGCCACTTGCTGTCAGCGTTGTGTTATTGTTGTAGATTCACTTTTATTAATTGGACCAGACAGTAACCCTGGCAGGATGCGTAATAACACGCTGGGCCGACGTGGTGTAGCTCCAGCATGTTGTTCACGACTCCACTGAAGCACATGATTCGTCAGACAAACCGTGCGCTCTTGGATGGGCTCTCCCTGAAAGGCTTGTTGGCTCTTACGTTTAAAAGCTGTTCAAAGGCGAACGTGAAGCCAGACTTGTAATCCGTGGTTCCTTTGGCTTGCATATGCATGACGGCCTCTTTGAAGATCTTCTTGTTGCGAACGTTGGCTTGAACCAAAGTCCTGAAGCAGGGAACAACAGCGTCGGCCTTTTCGTTGAACTGGAGGGGCACAGATGAAGGCAGAGCAGAGTGTGAGCAGGATGCACGCTGACCTTCCTGCTAGAAACACAACACAATCTGCACAAGTTAAAAGCATGAGTCCAACTGTTGGAAGATTGTGTGTTCCTGTGTGCCATGTGTGTGCGTGGCGGCGGCAGCATGCAGACGTGGGTGTGTGCAGATGTAAGCTGCCCTGCGACTCTCTGGCTGGCAGTAAACGCTGGTAATTACAACTTTCCACACAAAGAACAGGTGCACCTGAAACACCAGCGCAACGCAGCGAACGGAAAGCCAGCCAAGGTAATATCATCTGTCTCATTGCATCCACCAAATTAGCCTAAAACCGTGTGTGCGCGCGGGCAGGTTTGTGTGTGTGTGTCATGTATACGGCTAAGCCTAAAATGATCCGTCGCCCTGCCAAAGTGTGATTTATAGCAGAGTTTTATTGAAACAATAGCTTGTTTTTCTGGCAGCAGGAAATAACACAAGCAGTGACAAAGGCGGCCGGGCGTTGTGTTAGAGACGTCAGTGATGGAGCTAAACGGTTTTTAACATTTTTACTACAAAATTATTGCTACCTCTTAAAATCGCTGCAAATTTTTGAGAACATGTAAGTTCCCAAACGGTCCTGGTCGTGTCCACGGCGCTCTAGAGCATCTTTAATACCCTACAAATGGAGTGCAGCTGATGCAGTGGTTCTCCAGTCAGTTACCAGTCAATTATAAGTCCGGGCTAAAACCGAGAGCTTAGCGAGCTCGCAATTATTGTCCATCACTGACAGAGAGTTGTGCACTTTGGCTCCTCACACAGAGAGGCTATAAAGCCACAGTCAAGTGTTTTCAAGTGCCAGTGGCCACGGTGCTCAGCATCACCAACAAGTACAAGGAGCTCTACGCCGTGGAGAACACCGAAGGGCGTGGAAGGAGGCCAGAAGTGAAACCTGCACTGGCAAGAAGGGTAGACCAAGAATCCAGGGATCACCAACAAAGCCGTCCTAATGAAGCAGTTCTGCTACCAGCATGTCAAGGCAGAGACCAAAGAGGACGTCGCTTCTCCCAAAAGCTCACCTGGATGAAGCTTGTGGTTGGAGAAAACAGAGCTAGAGTATTTTTGGATACAGGGATGTGGTTTTCATTTGGTAAAAGAAAGAATCATCCAGCTCCAAGAAAACCATCAAGTCGTCAGCGTGGTGGAGGGAATGTGACGCTCTGGGGGAGTCTCGTTAAAATAAACTGCATCGTATGAAGAGAAGACTTCTTCTGGAGGAAAACAGTTTCTCGGTCAGATCTGAATCCCGTCAAGAATCTTCGGCGGGAACTGAAGACGAGGCAAGAAAACCTTCCAAGCTCACAGAGAAGCAGAAGTTAACAACTATAGGAACTGTTTGGTGGCAAATAAAGGCCTTACGGTTGATTTCTGATGCAGGAAGTGCATTTTAGACGGTTAAAATTCACCTCTAGCACAACGTCTAACCGTCTTTTGTCACTTCTTTGTGTATTCGTCAAATAAAAATTCTGAATAAATCAAAAATTGTCAATAAATAATTTTGGATTGAACTCTATTGTGTCTGTGCATCGTGACAACATTAGCAGCGATGTCTGTAATAGCAAGTTTCAGATGTTGTTTCCTGTTGAAGGTCAGCTTCACAATCTTCTGACATTTTCAGGACAGATTGATGCAAAACGTCGTGCGTGAGAAACGCTGACATTTCTCACGGGCTGGTGTCTCGTATTCAAACCAGCAGACAAAGAAATCAAGAAAAGAAAAAGTATTCAGAGGCACAGATTCACCCAAATGTTCAGAAACTCAGCAGCTCTGAAACAGGCTTACATCTACTATCTGTGATCAATTAAAAACGCCACCATCGAATATATCATTACAGCTAATTAGAAGTGAGGCCGTAGTTTGTCATGCAGAAGCATCCGGACGCAGAAGACGGTGTTTGACAAATATTTTCAGTTCTGGCAAATAATTCATTTTTTTTAAGCCCTCATTTCATTTCCAGGGGTGGAAATCAGATGCGTTCTCACCCAGATTACGATGCTCATTTCTGGCTCTTAGAGCTGGGATTTAGACGCACACAGTGGCTAAGAGCAACGGATTATGAGGGATTACTGGAGGGAGTCTACAAACAGAGCCGCCACGCCGAGCGAGTGGACACGTTTATGTGTGTGTGTGTGTGTGTGTGTGTGTGTGTGTGTTATCAGCCCTGCATTATAGAATAATGTTAATATTCTCCTACACATTAGTCCTAATAGAAAACCGGGTAATCAGCAGAGAGTGAAAGAGACAGACGGACGCAATCCCACACGGACAGCAGAGCAAACACACGGTTAATGAGGGAAGGCCACTGTTTCCACTACAACCAAACAACTGGGAGCAGAATCAACACGCCGGCTCCCTGCTCGATTACCACCTGCTTAATGAACACAGCTAATATTTGCGGTAATACTTTCCGCAGTGATTTGTATCATTAATAGAGAATCATGATCTGCAAACTCGTGACTCACCCTGGCCACGTTGACGTAGTCGTCGTCCGACAGCGTGTCCAGCATCTCCACCACCGAGGTCTTCATGAGCTTCAGGGTGAGTCCGCTGACACTTCCACTCCTGCAGTGATAGGATGAAGACAGGCTGAAATCCTCAGAGGCTCCTACGTGTTTTACAGGTTCAACAATTCTATTCTCAGAAATTAGAGCCAAATCCAGTGTTTCCTGCATGTTGTGGGCAGCAGTGGAATGGCTCGTGGTGCTCAGATGATGAGCAGCAATCATCTTCCTGGCTCTTTAGCCTTTCTTCAGACCAACAGGTGGCACTAGCGCCCTTTGAAGGAGACGTGAAGCACACTCCAGCCAGAGGGAGCAGGGAGATACTCACACATCCACAATGATGACCATGTCCTTTGGAGACGATGCACCTTGGATATACCTGCCACAAAAGACACAAAGGACGGGCTTTAATTTTCTCCCATAATCTCTGAAAATTGCACTAAAGAAAGAAGCCGGAGTCTGCGTGAGCTGAGCCGCGATGATATGGAGCAACCAAGGCTGAGCCCACTTAAGCTACAGAATACTGAAAAGGCTTATGCGCTTAGAAGAGTTAATAAGTTGTTATATACTTCAGTGTTGGCTGCGGCTACTGTCATCTGACTTCAACACAGATAGTCCTCTTTGCCGCGTAACAATGCCTCCTCTAAATAATTACCGCATAAGCCAAAGTAATTACTAGTTCATGGTCTAAGTGTATAATAACACATTTGGTACAATGGCCTGCACTGAGCCGCACAACCTCCGAACCGCACGAGGCTGCTGATGAGAAATAAAAGCATCTTCCACGCCGTGTCAACAGAGGCTGGAGTCAGTCGTTAGTCATCAGTGTTGTCAGACATATTTATCTAATTCTTTCTGTTTTAGCTTTACTGATATCAACAGCACATTTAAGCTGTTGAAGTTTTGGGAATCGTAGAGTTTAAAGGCTTAATTAAGTGTCACGTAGTCGTTCTTATTGCCATTAAAACCGATAACACATTCTGTCTCCAGCATCCTCAAGGTTATTTGGTCCTGGACTTAAGCATATTTTTTACATTTTTACATGCTGCAGATCCATTTTTTGAAATTGCTATCCATCAATACAACCCTTACATCCCTATTTTTTAAATAATATGTATGCAATAAGTTCATATTAACTAATTAACTTGCTAAAAAGTGCAATTAATCACCAGAAAAATGAAAATCCTAAACACAGAAACGTTATCGCTGTATCCCTTAAAAAATTGTAATGTAAAAAAGAAGTTGCACCAAATCCTTTCAAACCACAGAAACTTTATTTGGAGTGTTTCCATAACTTCATTTTTGAAACACACTCATTTTTATAAATAGAGACAAAGGTGGTTAAAGGTAATAATCATCTCTATAAATAGAAATATTCAACTGTAGGAGCTAAGATTGTGTTTTTTTTCAATTAATAACAAGAAATGACTCATAAAAGACGTTTTTTTTTGTTGCAGTCCAACATCCTTTATTTTTACTCACTTGAAACTGATTTAAACTCGTCAAGCAGCAGTCTGAGAGCTGCTGACCTGCGCCGCGCTGAGCTAAGTGCTGTCAGTAAAATAAGAAAGCTGATGTTCTGCTCCGTCCATGACTCATCGGTTGGGCGTCAAACACATTATTTACTCCGGCGGTGGCTTTATATCGGGGGGGGAAGCTGCCTCAGACTGTTTTACTTCAGCGACTCCTGAAACGGGGCTGTTGTGGTTGTTTCGAGGCCCACGAGGCAGGATGAGCTGGACTAGCTGGACCACTAGCATCCTGGAAGAGGTGCACGCATCACGGCTGTCCGGCGTCGATAGAGGATGACATACAGGAGGAAATCAAAACCTCCCTCAGTCTCTTCCAGTAGCAATTAAATTCGCATTTAGCACCGATACAAACAGAGCAGAGATTGATGGACGTTACAGGCTTTTCTATGAGGACGGGGGCTTCAGATGTGAGCTTGACATTCTGAGGAGCGAGCAGGCAGGCAGGCAGTTAGCAGCCGTCCTAGGCGGAGGCAGAGTAATCATCAGGGGTCTCTTTCTGCTGATTATCAGCCATTCCGCTGAGTGTGGAGAGAAGCCAGCTGCCTGTGGGCCAGAGAGCCTCTTTTCTTATGCTCGGCCAAGCTGATACGGAGGTAGAGCCGCGGAGGCCCGGTGGGTTTCACCGCCAGCCGCCCACTCCCTGGCAGCCGCCGGCCCAACCTGCAGCGCGACCCCTGACCTGTGCTGAAGTGACATCTCTCAGCGCGCCGCCTGGGCCGCTCAAATCGCTTTTCCAGACGCAACCCGGGCCCCGCTCGGCTGCAAAACCCGCCCGAGACCCCCAGACGGAACGGGGACTCGGCACCAGCTCTGCCTCGCAAGAGGTCGATTAACTGAGCATGCCCAGAGTGAACACGGGCAGAACGTCTGAGTGTAAGAGAGGGCGAGGAGGAAGAGGAGGAGGAGGAGGAGGAGGAGGAGGGAGAATCCAATTATTTTCAATAATAAAGAATGCCACATCAAAGGTAGAACTTCCACAGCTCTCCACAGCTGTGTGGCGTATGAAATCAGGTCTGGAACCATGAGGCATATTGGCATGCATGACTTTTATCAATTTAATTACTGAAATCTTAATTTGAGGCATTGAGAGGGAGAGGAGGAGCGAGCCCAGACTCCACACGGTGGGGGCTGCTTTCTTTCGAGAGGACGCCGTTTGTGAAAGCGATCATCGATGCAGCACTGAGAGTCGGTCAGAATGTGGCTCACGTCTCCGCTCCCTCAGGCTGCTGGATGGAGACACCCCGTCTGGAGATTGAAGGAGGGTCATTTGGTGACGGCTGATGCCCACAGACCAACTGCAGGATTTCATTAACTTCTGTGGTCAGTCTATTTCTCACAGAGCAGAATGGCCCTTTAATGGGACTTGAAGTTATTTTGAGGGGGCTAAATGTTAATTATAAGGCAATGCAGACTTCTATTACTCAGTCATTATGGGTCATCTTCAGCTGCACCAATGTAAGACCGCACAATGGAGCACTGTGCGAGCTTTGGCCCTAAAATATGCTGAGAAAATATGACTTTCAAGCAGATCATTTCTCTCCAGCTGTGAAAGAGGCAGCATTGATCAGCAGTAATGGGGTTTAAGAAGAATGTGCGAGCAGTGATGGAGTGAGGAAGAGCAACACATGAGCCCGGATAGCGTCACTCAGCGCCGGCGCCATCGCGCTGCCGTGGCTGATCTTCCACTCAGATTGTCTTGGTGTATCAGCTCTTTCTCTCCCTTTCCATTGCCTCGAGTACAATTGAATTTTCTCTGTGCCTCTGAGCAGAGAACATCAGGATCAGAGAGAGCCGGGATGGAGTCAAGGATTTTCAGTCTCCGGGCTGATACGCCGCGCCGCCGCTCTGACAGATAAAGATCACGAATTGAGGCCGGTATCAGCGTATAATTCTCCACATTTTGACTCATGGATCCAGATGTGTTGTTTCTGCATGGATTCCAGTCAGTAATTACCTCTCAGCTTCTGCCCACTGATGCCATTCTTTCCCTGTCATTACCCAGTCTCCTGCATGCCAAGGCCAGGTGACAAGCAGATGGGCCTGGCTGGTGCCGAACAGAGCCCCGGCGCCGGCCCGTCCCCCCGCCGCCGCAAAACCATCAGCCGGCGGATTCACTCAAAGTCGATATCTCGCCGCCGACCCCTCAAAGGTAGAGGCGCTGCTTTAGTTCAGACGTCAGGTTTGTGTGAGGACGCGTCAGCTCCTGTGAACAGCTCATTACAGAAGATCAGCTCGAGTCTGAGACGTACAAGCAGCCAGTTTAACGTCCATCACGTCCAGGTTTTTAAGTGTCACACCTTCTAAAACATGAGATACCACATCGTACCGGCGGCTACTGGCCACGCAAGTCGACAAGGAGCTGCTTCAAACATATCAAACGTAAAAGTACATTTAGATTTAAAGCTATTTTTACATTTCGACTGATTTGTTTGTTGTTTTTTTTTACATTTCTGACTGTATAAACTTGAATTGGACAAAATTGTTTCCTCGGTTAATGGAAGAAAAACCCACAACCGTCACAGAAATAACCGGAATCTGACAAAAAGTAATAATAAATAAAAATTCTATGAAAATTAACCAAAGAAAATCAGACGTTGCTTTTGAATCGTGGTTCAACAGAATTATTTTAAAAAACAAACTCATGAAACAGGCCTGGACTAAAATGATGAAGAGACTGAAAATAACGTGACCACACGTTCAGTCGAGGCGTGTCCTCTAATCAAACCGACTTTGCTCTGATGAGTTTTAAATTCTAGTTTCTGAAATGTGAGGAATCACTGCTCCATCTCATGTTGTCTTAAGATAAATCAGCTTTTTGTTTTAGACTGATAGTCGGACAAAATAATCAATATTCGTGTCCACGAACCCGTGATGAGCTTTTTTTTTGATTATAGAATAAAAAAATCATCCAAACTCTGATTAATTTGGGAAATGATCATCAGGCGAAGCCCTTTAACAGACACGAGGTATTAGCTAATTGCAAATAACATGTAATTGCTGCGGTTTAAGTGGCCGACATTTTTATTTTTTTCATTTTTTATTAAGCAAATAAACTGAAGAGGAGCTTTTTCACGACCATGAAAAGCACCAGAACGCTGTAACTTGTCCGTCGTGGTATAAACGAATGCAACAACATGTAGAATCAAGATAAAGCTGCTGCGTGTGCAGACGTGTGCTCTTTACACTGAGTGAGATTAAAGCGTTGGCGGCCGCCCCACCCTCAGCGCCCACCCCCCAGCACGAATCTAAAAGAAATGCATTATACAAGCAATGAACACAATGACATATTCTGCGTTGTGGTGATTGTGCTTCGCTCTTTTCGTAGCAGTCTGGTAAAGGAGTCTCATTGGAATTCATGAAATAGTTTTTTTTTCTCCTCTCATGGCACAGCGCTGTAAAATCAATACATTAAGCGTGCCGGGGGGCTAACTCTCTCAGGAGATTGTGTTTATGCACCCTGACCCGTTCGACAAAGTGTTGTGCATTACATTTAAATTGGAGGAATTATCTCCTACATACATTTCAGAAACATGCAATAGATGCACCGAGTGGCTCGGACCCCCCAAAAGGAGGAGCAGATATCTCGGTGTGGCGTTCCCCGGCTAAATACGAAGACATATAAATAAATACTTGTTATTGTGGTGCAGCTCACGGTGTTGTGAGAGTTGTGTGTTTTGGCAGCTGTCCACAGCGTGCGCATGTTTCTCTACATTCTGGTGTGAACCGAGCCTACTGGCTGCTTTCATGTACATAATGAGTGGGATGTATATACAGCACATTGTGTGCAATCACCGACACGACAATGTGCGACTTTCTTTCCCCCCAGTGAGAGCTTTGATGTGCGTGCATCATGTACAGTAGCCGAAAGAAGAGCACAGCGAATAATGGGAGGACGGTACAGGGAGAGTGTTGGTTTGTGTGCGTGGATTTGTATTGTGCTGATGGGCTTATTATTTTATGGACTGCTGCTCTCTTAGTGCTCCTGTGGATGTGGCAGGCGAATAAAGATTGAATTAAGATAAAAATATAGGAGGACGGTGCCCAGAGAGCCTGCAGGAGAAAGAGATGTTGTCTGCCGTTTATTTATTCCACTTTCTGTTGATTATTGGAAGTGCTGGTACCAAGATTTCCATATTTTCGGTCATGCCTAAGAACACACCAGATTTTTTTTTTTGCTCAAATTTTCCTTCTGGATAAAAATATTGAATAAGTCATGCATATTAGTCGACAGCCCTATCAGTTAGTCGTGGCTGTCAGTCTGTTGCTTTCAGAGATGGAACAGAAAGTGTTCTGCTGCACCTTCACATCTGGGCTCAAACTGAAATGTCTGCTTTTTTTTATTTTTTTGTATTTATTGGGACTCTCCTGGTAAAACGGCTGAAGCCTCACGGCGCCTTCGCTGCCAGCAGTAAAACTGGCCTTTCTTCTTCTGACTCCGACTGAAGCGAGGTGCAGAGAATGAAAGAAGGAGGCGAAGCTCAGGGCTCCACATATCGGGAATGGTGTTTTGGGGGGAGCCTCGGCTTCGAGGATTGACCAGCAGTCATAATATTTATAAAGAGGTTAGATTGACTTTTTGAAGAAATCAATATGTGATATAGCCTACATGCTGTTGTGGACCTGGGAGGTAATGGGATCTTTGCAACGCTTGGCTAACAGGACTCCATGCCTGTCTCTGGTTATTTCACCCTCTTACTTTTTCCCTCTCCTTTGCCTCACTTCACCCTCCGCTTCGCTTCCCTTGATAACGCGAACAGACATTATAATGGACAAATGTTAATAATTAATGTCAGAGCAATTGGAGACAATTAAGTGTGTTGACTGGACCATTAATTTTCCTGAGGCTGTTGGTAGGAGAGGAGAGCAGAAGGGGAGAAAGCCCATCTGTACAGGCAGCCAGCCCTCTGATTTGTACTTTTTTTTGCTCAGAGGACCACCTGGACGGCTCCGGCCAGGTCAGCCCCGCCGCCATCGATCGGCTCCAGTAAAACTACAGGTCTATTATTCTACAAACTCTGGCAGTCTGCGTTCAACAGACTCTTTTTAGAGCAGCGCAAATGTTACCGGAGTACGTTCCTGCGATTAGATCTGTGTATTCCACTCGCTATACTGGCATTTGTGAAGCCGTAGTATCTACGTGGAAAATCAGCTCATCCCATCTGATGTGAGTTTGTGAGAGGAGAAGATGTGTTGGGTATGCGGCAGGATGTGGTAGATAGTGTTTGTCTGTTTTACATGATTTACTGAACACGTAAAGACGCTTCTCCTAAAAAAAACAAGTCAAAAATCGTATTCACATTTGAATTTCATTCATTTTCTTACATCATGAAGTCAGTTTTTGGCACCAATGGTGATGTTGATGCAAATAATTTGATCCATGTGATCTTTTTTGTTATTTGTGGCTCCAAAACACAAGCTACTAGTTTTCATTGATTAATACAAATACAAACCAAACAACAATACGGGTGCTAACAGCTAATAAAGGGTCCAAAAGGTAGACTTCAATCAGGACTATGTGATGCCTGAAAGATGAAAAAAAATCTATCATAAATGAAAAATTATATAAACAAGAAAAAAAAAGCAGAACCTTATTCAATTCAGCATCATCTGAGCTGATAAGTTAACCAGCTACAGTCGTCCTCAGATGTATTCATAGCCTCCCATTAACGACGGAAAAAAAACAGCTTCAGTCACTGGAATAAGCTGAAACTGACAAAAGTGATAATAAATAAAAATTTAATGAAAATCATGACGTTGCTTTTGAATTGTGGTTCAACAGAAATATTAAAAATGAATAAATAAATAACTAAAAATACAACCATGATGGGACCCGTAGACTACTATCTAGTTGAACAACCCTCTGAGCCAATCACTGCCATCAGGTGTTTCTGTAACTCTCAGTCAGACTTGTGCACCTGTTGACAGGTATTCTGGACCACTGCTCATCAGCAAAGTGCTCTCGTTAGTCCATTTTTTGTTTTTTAAAATTATTCCTTCCCACCACAATTCAAAAGCAACATCTTATTTCACTAAATTATAATTTAGCAAATTTTTATTTATTATTACTTTTTTCAGTTTCTAGTTATTTGAGTGTGAGTTTTGCCTTTTCTTTAATGGAAGGTGATGAATACATCTGACATGTGGTCACATGGTGGAACAGCAACATGGACGAACTAAACCGGACCTTAAAGTGCTTCAACACTAAACCCGACAGCGTCTCTGCACACACAGACACGTACATCTCAGGCATCGGATCTTAAAATAGTTGCTTTTAGAAATAATGTGCAGCACATTTCCACATTATATAACCAAACACAAGACGTGAGGACTCAGATTTCCCTCTAACGCCACCTGGATGCATAAACTGTATCCTGTGGAAGTGTTCGTGTTGTTATTTGTGCTACTGTCCCCGTGACGGATGCTGCTATCTGCCGCTGTCACATAAGCACACATGACGGGCTTACCTAACCCCAGCAGACTGTTTTTGTAGAGTGCGTGATTGGCCGACCTCTCCAGTGAATGTCAGCCGAGGAGACAGCATGTTAGACTATAATCACACGAGTCTGACCTGACATATCATGACACTCCCTGCCACGGCCCCGCCACTCAGCGCGGCTGGGCACAAGTTGCTAAGCAACAGGCTGCAGGGATGTCTGCGGCTCCAGCGCGAGGAAAAGCTCAACAGAAATGACAGTGACAAACATGGAGGACCAGGGGGGTGACAAGGTGTTCCTCTGTGCAAAAAACACACCTCTGCCTCTGTCTAACCTTGTCACGCCGCTCAGCAGCCTCCCTCATCTTCCTCATCGCTTGTTCCTCTCGTCTCCGGGAACGCTCCCCCAGTCCCAACATGTGTAAGAGAATTAAACTCGGATGTACCGCGCTGACACGTCGGAGACAGGAGCGCTGTTTTAGCTCGTCCTACTGCACTCCGCCTCGTGTTTTCCGGCGTTTTACATGTTTGTGCTGCTGCCTAATGCGACAGCGCAGCACCGGGGAGATTCTAATCTGGCCTTAGCTTAATTAAATTGTCAGAGAACACCTTGCTAGTCTCGTGGTCGTGTAGAAACTGAAGCGATGGCTTTTAATTTTGTCATTAAATGAACCTAAATACACAGAATCTGCATTCACTTAGTGGCACGTCAGACCCTGTACACTGGAATTCACAGGAAATGGTTTTTAAGTCTCACAACGAAGACTGTAGGAAACTTTTGAACGTATTCTGTTCTTGTGTTTCTTATTATTTTACTGTTTGGTGCTATGGAAGATAGGATTATGTAGATTTGAGCTAGAGCTTTATTCTTTTTAGTAGGGATGCTGATATATCGTTGACCACATCATCGGTATCGGTCCAGTGAACAAATTTAGCCGATGATTGTCTAACATCAATGCCTTCGTCTCTACGTTTAATGCTGCTGCTAATTCACAGATGTTTTTACTTAAATGGTCCTGGACTTAAATATGTTTTACTTTTGTAATAAAGAAGACTGTGAGGTCTAATTTGGCCATCGTTGGTCCCGATTCCCTCGCCTCTACAGTTAAACACTTCCATCTTTCATTGGGTAACTCCTGCACGTCACGAAACCTCGGCGTCATTTGACACCAAACTCACCTTCAGCCAACACATTAATTCTGTCACAAAAACAGCCCTCCATGATGTAAAACACATCGCCCGCCTCCGCCCTTCTCCCTCAGTCACGCCTTCATTACATCATGCATTGACGACTGTAACAGCATCCTCTTTGGTTCCACCACCAACATCCTCCATAGACTACAGCACATCCAAAACTCTGCCGCCTGCCTCCTCACACACATCACCCATCCTTCAAAACCTTCCCATCCCATACTTCCTAAAGCACTCCATAACCATTCCCTCTCTTACCTCAAAGATATACTCCACTTCTACACCCCTCCATGTACCCTCCTACCTGCCAACCTCCTGATCGTTCCCAGGACCAAGCACCGACCCTGGCGGGGGGATCAGGTCTTCTCTGTCGCCACCCTCTGGAACTCTCTCCCACAACACATCCAGACCCGGTAATGTTCAAATCCAAACTAAAAACTCGCCTGTTTCGCTCTGCTTGTCTCACTTAAACCTTCATCTTGATGTCTTGTCTTGTTTTTATCTGCTTACTTCTGTATTAGTTGTTTTTATTGTTCTTTTATCCTGTAAAGCGTCTCTGAGTTTTTGAAAAGCGCTACACAAATAAAATTATTATTGTTATTATTATTATTATTTTGAATAGTTTTCTCACAGTGCTTATTTACACTCATTTTTCGGTGTGAACAAAGATTGAATATCGATAATATCAGTTATCGGCGATATCAGAAATCTTAAAATCGGATATCAGTATCGGCCTGACATCGTGCATATCGTGCATCTCTAGTTTTCACTCTGTTTTCTTTGGGGTGAGGACGGCAGTGCTCCGTAGATCAATAATTAAACCTTGACTNGCTCCGTAGATCAATAATTAAACCTTGACTAGACCTTAAAGCTTTCACATGCATCAGTTCTCATAATTACTCCGTTAAGCTTCAACATATCTGAGATCTTGAGCTTCACGCAGAACTTGAACACAACTGAAGTGTTTGTTTGGTCCGAGCTCGCCGACTCCATCAAGCAGCCTGACCTCAAACAGCCACTCAGGTGGAGCCGGACGAAGACAGAGGCGGAAAACGGGGTCAGGTCCAATCAACATTGCTGTCATGATTACGTCCAGCTCGCTTCGACCTGTAACCAGGCAACAGGCCGGGCAGCCGCAAAGCCGATGTGACAGCGGCAGGTAGGCTGCAAGTCAAAGGGTGGACAGGAAGCCGGGGTGGGCGGGTCGCCACAGCCTCGTTCTGTCCATCCAGCCGCTGTGTTACAGGTATCAGCTGCTGCAGAGCCAAAGGTGGGCACTCTGAGCTCAGCATCAGCCTCCAGCCTGTTTGGTAAGACGGCGCATTGTGTTTTATTCTTATTGAGATTTCAGGAAACGTTTTGATCTCATTTCATTAAACAATATTCTTTCTTTTTTTTTGTTCTGTAGCTCCGGGCCGGAAGCAGCACAGACGGTCTGTAGAAGAGAAACCACTGCAGAGAAATCCTAATACTGGCAGGATTTATGAGTAAAAGCCTTTCTTTTGTACACTGGCTTTATCCACAAAGCCCTCTAATGTGCAGACATGCAGCAGGTTATACCTTTTCACTGAGAAAAATGACCTCAAATTATTTTCAGTGTAACAGTAAAAGGAATATGCAGTGAATGGCCACAGGCTGCTGCCTCTATTATGACACAGAAATTAGAATCTGAAAGAGCAAAACCTGTTTATAAGTCGAGTTTTATACAAGTGTGGAGATCTTAAATCACCGACTACGTTTCTTAAACTCCACGCTTTGATCTCACTTCTCGCCGAAAGTTTGCCGGAGCTTAGTTTTCTGAATGTAATTTAAATGAAAATAGAAAGACATCCAAATTGTAAAAGAGAAACTGTAAAAAACAGTGAAGTTCTGGAAGCTGAGGCACCAAAAAAATACAGCAAAATAACCAAAAAAATAACAGAAATGTTAAGATTTCAAGTAAAAATATACTTTCTAGCCCTAATTTTACATGAGATATACGTATATTTCTGGGATTTTTAGAGTTTAATAAAGAATATTTACATTTGCAACAACAAAAAAATGGATGGATGGATGGATGGATGGATGGATGGATGGATGGGTGGATGGGTAGGTAGGTATGTATGGAGGTAGGTATGGAGGCATGGATGGACGAATGGATGGATGGATGGATGGATGGACAGCCGGACGGACAGATAGGTAGGTAGGTAGGTATGGAGGTATGGGTGGATGGATGGGTGGATGGGTAGATAGGCAGGTAGGTAGATAACCAACAAATATATGTAAAATTATACAACCATTACTCTTTTTATGGCTATTTGTCACTATTTTTGTCTAATTTGACAAATATCGTTAGTATTATATGTTAGTATAGTTACAGTTTTGAACTTGAATTTAACAGTTTTCTACTCAATAAAAAAATATATATATATTCATGAAATTATGATAAATTTGCAAATATTTTTGTATCAAACTATTTTGTTAAAAATGTCAATTTTAGAGGTATTCACAGTTACAGGGTTATTTTTTGTAATTTTATTGAAATGTTTGTGAATTTCAAAAATACAGAAAAAATCTTTAAAACAAAAAGTGTTAAAGGACCACAGTGGCGTCCCTTCTTCCATCACCGTTTATATTCCTGAAGGCAGATAATGTGCCCGTTTCCCAAGTAAATGCCACTGAAAAGGACTGCCATGCTCAAAAATTATAGGAATAATGGCCGTTCCCTTTATATTGTTCATAAAGCGGTGGGTGGTGGGTATTAACAGCGGGCAGAACAAAGAACTAAAACGACCCTGTGTCACTACGGAGGCAGCACTTACCACGGCCTTCTGCGGACGTCGTACAAGTCAATCTTGTTGGGCGCCCTCCACGGAGTGGCTGCAGAGCAAGAAAATAAGTTAGAGGCCGCGCGGTGCACTGTAGGATATTTCAGATCAGATTAGATCAAAGTAATCATAATTTCATTCTGTCTATCGAGTTACCAGTACAGCCATCTGATAAGAGATTGCCAATGTTCTGCAGCTGAGGATCCCTGGGGTCAATTTAGACTTTATCTAGCCGTGAGTTATAAGGCAGACTGTCGACTGGGCTCCCCGCCGCCTACCTGGGTAGTACCGAGTCACTCCTGTGGCACTGCCAAACACCTGCCAGCGCAGAGAGCTGTCCTCCCGACGGTTCTCAATGAAGACCCTCTCCAGCGCCTGGGTCCAGTTCAGCTCGTTGAGGATGACGGGGGCTGCAGAAAAACACACAAAACTCAGGTGTTAATGGCTCTTTAAGGATGTCAGTATGTGGAACTCCCAACTAGTCAATCAGAGCTGATGGAGCCTCTTGGATGAAGGTGGAACGTCTTCAAAGAACTCAAGCAGGTCCAGCTGCTACCATTAATCTATGACAGGGGTGTCAATCTCAAAAACACAGTGGGCCAAAATTTAAAACCTGAACAAAGTCGCGGGCCAACATTGAACAAATGAACCTTTTATATGGACCGAAACAAATTTTGCTTTAACATTGAATATGGAACAAGCAACGCTTATTACCATACATTATATATAAGTTAATAGTGGAGACATGCAAAATCAAATTATAAATAAAAAAACACATCAATGGCACAGTTGTAGTGTGAAGTCGCTGTGCCTACAGTCACAGAGGAGAGGGAGTTTCTGGGTCCTGTCCTGATTGACGTGCCAAAACAACAACAGGGCATTATGGGATTTGTAGTATTAGCGGTGAATGCGCAGCTCTAGCAGTCATTTGGTATTGTCTCGCGGGCCAAATATAATTACAAAGAGGGCCAAATTTGGCCCGCGGGCCAGAGTTTGACACCCCTGATCTACGAGAACAACCATGAGCTGGAGGACTGAGGATCTTCACAGATAAAAACACACATGCAATAAGACTCTAAAATCAAGTTTTCTGCTGCAAGCGGACGCTTTATACCAAAGTCTTTGCTAAACAAGGTCCTCTCGCTATGAGCGCCACTCTGAGCACGCTCCTGGTTACATAAAGCTGAAAAAAAATTGCAAATGAGTTTCTGATGATGTGCCTCAAAGTGAAAAACGGTGAAAATAGTCTTTATGATCCGACTGTTTCTCAGATAGTCAAGATAAACAAAAATACGTTTTCTTGTTAACTGATTAAAGCAGAAAGCTGGACGCACACAGCGCTCCTAAAGCAGCAGGTTTTCCAACCCAGAGGTCGACTCTCTGCAGAACAACCTTGTCTGTGCCGGCCACATATGAATGGATGTATGCAGGCAGCTGGCCGGTGGTCGCCGTCTGAACGCGGCATTAATCCGATCTGGAGGATCTCTACGGAGCGCAGAGGAGGAATCAGATGACCTTGGAAGAGGTCGTACAGGATGTCACTTCAAGGAAGAAGAGCCGCTGCTGAACGTTTGATAGCAGAGGAATATAAACTATTTCTGTAAATGTCCACGAGTGGGTGAGGATTTGTAGGAGCTCGCTTATTCTGCATGCTGCTGCCTTAATGTGTGCGAGTTAAGGTCACAGACATCCAGCGTGTCAGCGCTGAATGGATTTATAGTTGTGGAAAGAAGCATTCATCATCTAGTCAACAATAACGTGCTGCAGGTGGTGAAACAACAGCAGCAGCAGCAGCAGCGTCTGGGTGTCTTCTGTCTCTCTTGTAATTTATATCGTACTGTCTTTATTCTTCTCCCACTTGTGATCTAAATCACGCTCTCTATTCTTACATATCCTCACAATGTGCATCCAGACGCACTCGCATCCAGACACACAAACCAAAAACGCTTCCAGTCTGTGTTTAATAGGCGAGCTGAAGTCAGAAGATGGGGAGTGCAATCAGAGGTTTAATAGCCACCTGATTAAAGAGGAAACAAGACGAGGCGCTGAGCTGAGGAGAACTTCACTCGCTCCTCTGATTTAATTACTCAGCCAACCAAAGCTAGATAAGCCTCTGAACCGACAAGTCCGGCTTTTTCTCAACCCCTCGTTTGAATTTCACACAAATAAACGATCATTATCCACTCTTCCCATGCTTTTCAATTACCGCTCAGCCTTTTGACGAGCTGTCAGTTTGGAGGTAAGAAATACGACCTCCTCCCCGTCTCACCTCCCGCACGGGGAGCTGAATAATCAACATTACCTAAAAACATCACTTCTAGTTTAGCTTCTCACCCCGACGCTCCCTTCCACCTTGGCAAAGTCTTTCCCAAATTGTAGCTCAAAACAAAAGTATTATTGCAGAACAAACACACACACATATATATACACCCCGAACGGCAGCACTAAGCAGAGTCTGGAGGATAGGAGTATATGAAAGCCAAATTGCTGCCATCACCAAGGGGAGCTCCTCGACATGTTTTTCTCAAAATTCATAGACATAAACACAAAGGAAGAATGAGAGGAGGATAGAAGCAGCCCCACAAATGGGCATAAACATGAAAACCCATTTGGGGAGGGAGGAGGGTGATTGATGGAAAGAAACACAGAAATTAACACGAGTGAGTGGCTGCTTTCACAGCAAGGAAAAAGGCAATTTTTCGCCCATGAGGCCAGAAGAGGGAGAAAAAAAAAGAAAACACACACACACACACACACACACACACACACACACACACACAAACACACTGACACACACACACAGAAATCAAACATGGCAGACTCTACGACATGCTTCAGGTCAAAGAACTGATCATTCGCTGTGTTTTTTTTTCAGCCTCTAACGAACGTCTGATCACCTCGTTTTGAAGCCGCCGTGTTCCCCGTCATAAAAATAGAATCCGTGATCTGCTGGAAGACAATACTTTCTACATCATCTGATGCTTTGCCAGCGTTTTGTTATGTGGTTACTCACTGGTGCCAGCGCTGCAAAAATTAATTGCATACCACCAGATTTAGAAAGTAAAAGCGCTTTATGTTCCGTCTCCCACAACACGGTGTTTACATTCGCCAAGAGTCCAGATGGTGCGAAGAACCAGAAACACTGAGCTGAAGAGAGAAATTAGCCAGACTCTCAGCATCTCTGACTCTTTCCATCGTGAGTTTTTAAACCTGCTGCAATCAGTTCCTCTGAAGCCTTTCAGTCCGACCAGTGGCTGCATTTTACTGATGTTTGTGTCGGAGATTATCAGGACGCCAACCTTGCTTTTCAATTTCATCTGGGCTGTGCGGTACTCCGTGGTCAAAGAGCCATCTGATTAATGCGTAAAAAGTATTATCCTTTAAGCATGAGCTATCACAGCGGGTTGCTGGGCCTGTGAAGTCCTGGGTGCTCTTATCTGGAGAGGCGCTGGGCCTGTAATGATAGCTGTCCCAGACGGGCCAAGGGTAAAGAGACGTCCTGTGACCTCTGTTCAAAACCAGCACCGTCGCGGCTTCCCCGACAAACATCAAGGTGTTCACCAATCTCTGGCTATGCAACCAGGATTATCACACACACCCACACACACACTGGTCTGAGCTAATTCAGCAGCTGGGAAGTGACTGTGTGTGTTTTTGTTCCCGTTTCGGTCCAGTCTGGGCCTTTCAGCGAACCACCTCTACCGTCACATCAGCACACACATCTGCAGGTGATCTGTGCAGAAAAACAGGCACATCAGAGATAAGGGAACACAGCCAGCTAATTCTCTTTGATTTATTCTGCTCGGATGTGCTGTGACTTCTCCGGACAGTTGATAAAAAGACAAATTTCCCCTGGGGTGGCGGTGGGGGAAACACACATGCAGCCGGGGCCCTATAGCGCCGCGTTGGTCTCATCCTTCACGTGCAGCGCGCCGCTCTCTGATATCTTTAACAGGTAATTCATCAGCGCGCCGCTCCCCTGACATTTAGAGCACCCTTGGCTTTGCCCCTTTATGGAGCAAGACTGCACACCAAGTAGGGAAACAATTATGAGTGGGATTTATGGAGCATCTCTGTGTGAAATCATCCCTCAACTCCCCCCACCACCACCACCAGCACCACCACCAGCACCACTCCTATCCTATGACACCACCACCCCCCCCACAGCCCCGCGTACACACATTATTCACCCTGATGTGCCCGAGATAAAGAGCCATCCAAAGCGATGTGCGCCGTATGCCCCGTATTAATCCAACAGTACAGCAATGAGTGCACGGCTTTACTGTACACACAGAGCGGGAAAAAAAAAAAACGGCACAATGGTCTGCAATACATCATGATAGAACTCAAGTGGTCCCTCATAAGAAATCCATAACGGTAATGGAGCTAAACCTATTAGCTGAGTCCCTTTGAAGACTCATAACCATTAGTGCTGTCATGGCTGCAGAGCGTTTACATATTCTGTGTTTTAAGTGGTGGTGGTGCAGATCAGGCCTGCTGACGTACAGGTGATGGTGCTCAGGTGGGGCTCAGGCCTGCAGACCTTCAGCCAGCTTCAGTGAGACAAACCACAGATGAGGAGGTGCCAACATGACACCGTTCATACCGTCAGAAGCTGGAAGAAAGATTTAACTTAACGTGAAACCAAATCTATGTTTAAAAATTGTGATAGTTCATCAGAATCACTGCATAAACCTTTTATCTAACATCCATCCATCATCTACACCTTCATCCTCACTAGGGTCATGGGGGGGCGGAGTCTATCCCAGCTGACTCAGGGTGAAGGCAGGTTCACCTGGACAGGTAACCAGTCTATCACAGGGCTACACTTAGAGACAGACAACCAAGCACACTCACATTCACACCTACGGACAATTTACAATCACCAATTAACCTCAGCATGTTTCTGGACTGTGGAAGGAAGCCGGAGAACCCGGAGAGAACCCACGCTGCACGGGGAGAACATGGAGACTCCACGCAGGAAGATCCCGGGTGTCCTCACCGGGACGCGAACCACCGACCTTCTAGCTGTGAGGTGCTAACAGTGCTAACCACCGAGACACCTGCAGTCCTGTTAACTAACAGGATTTTGTCAAAAAAAACAAATTGTGAGCGCCTTGGTGCCACCATCCAGTCATTGATGTTTCAGCTGCAACCAGCAGTCATGTGACAGAAATTCAGGGTCTTATTGGCTAAACTGGGCTGTCTGTGTTTGCATAGAATAAAAAGGTAAATAAAGCAAAAAAACTAGTTAAATATGTAAGTTGTAAAATGTCTATAGCACATAGAGGAACCATTTTTTCCCAGGCCTTTTCAATTTTTGTAAAATGAATAATAGATAATAGAGGGGTTTTTTAAATTTCATTTTGGATTATATATGGCATTAATATTGTGACATTTTTGAGTTAAGTCGTAAAAAATGAGCCCAGCAGTGACTAAAAATCTGACAAGAGCAAAGCCCAGAAACAGCCTCAGAGTTAAAACCCAGGAAACATGTTTTCTTAAATTTAAATATTAATCTGAATTAGTGTATTTGTGTGTGCTCAGGTTATCCACTAAATAAGAAGAGCTTTTTAATTTACCCTGCTGGTATTCAGCCATGCAAACTGTTGAACAGGTTTGTTTTCATTCCTCTAGATGCTAAATATCCTCCCAAAAATCTGTAGATGTATTTTTGCATCCAGGTGAATAGAATATGTTGAGTGTTTCACTGTCCTCGTAAATACTGGATAATTTTAATAAAACTGAACGTACAGTCAGTGAGAAAATAGATTTTTGGACGAACTCGAGCAGCTTCCTGCTTCTCCTGCATGCAGCTCCTTCCTCTGCTTCCCTCTACGTTGTCAACCTGATTCCTCCTCCATCTCCTCCATCTCCTCCCTCTCCGTCCTGCTTCCTCCCTGTCTGTCTCTCCTTCTTGTCTTCAGGCGGATTCTGTGGTCTGGCTGAGTGTTAAAGAGCCTGAACCTTAAACCTTTCATCCTGCAGAGGAAACAGCAGCAACAGGATCTGGCAGCATCTCGCACATCCACACGAGCCAGAACAACGTCTGAGGCTTCGCAGACAGAAACGTGTCCTACAGGAGCTCTGGTAGCGCTGAGAGGAAGCTCTACAGGCTGATGAGCATTCTTTGGTTATGAATAAACTCCACGTGAAGCGTCCGAACGGTTCCCCTCAGAAGCAGCATTTAGCACGAGTGTCATCGAAGACCTCCGTTGTGCTAAATCTCAGAGACAAAAGGGAAATTTCTCCGAGGAGGGACGATTATTCAACATAGAGAATAAGACAGAAGGGAGAGATCTCAGCTCAGCTCCTGAGTGCTCCTCCAAATACTTTTTCTAATTAAAGAAGAGCAGTAAATAACAAACACATGAAATGTAATTTGTGAGCCTGGTGGTGAGTGAAGTGGAGTTTGCTGTGCTGACTGTTCTAATTAGTGTGCGGGTAAATGATAGTGCCCCTTCGCTGGGCACACACTATAGGGGTTGGATGGGTGAGGGGCAGAGGAAGATGGAGTCTGTAAATACAGCCGCAGTGTTTATGCCGGCTCTCTCCTCCTTTGGTTTAACTTTAAATCCCTTTCTCTCTCTCTCTTTTTTCCCCACTTCCTCTCCCTCTCTCGCTCTCTTTTTTATTTCTACAAATCACTTTTGCTTTTTTTTTTCTCCCTCCACACATTTAAATCTGGTTTGATGTTGAGAGGGGCTGAGTTGATCTCCAGCGTGGCGTGAGTTGCTTGACAGGGAAGCTTCCTCTGCTGGAGGGAACCTGGGGCGTGCAACACACACCGAGCACACACACTGACAAAGACGACACTCTGCATTTAGCTGAAGCAAATCTCCAGATTCGTGGCTTATTACTTTAAGACGACAAATGTTCTGTTTTATTACAGTAAATCTAGAGCAGCAAAGAGGGCACATGCGCTAATTGGAGCCAAAGCGTTGAACACGACTTAGCAACAAAGCACGACTCTGATTCCTGTCGTTATTATGTTCTTGTCCTTTTGTGAGTCCGTCTATCAGAAGTCGCCTTTGTCCCTCCGGCCGACTCTCCAGATCCTTTTTAAACCAGGTGAGACACATCAGAGGCCGTTTCACTCCAGTGAAACCCGGCAGATGCAAATCTTTCTTTTCAAATCTCAGACAACACCGACTCTGCTGGATCTGTTGCTCTCAGCTCTTCCTACTCTGTGCAGGTTGCTCTTTACAGAGGTGAACTGGATGACTTCTTTTTTTTTGCCCAGAGCTTCCCAGAGGGGATCCAACCACAGACCAGAGCGCTGCAGCAAAATGGGAGCTAACTTTCAAAGGGCAGAGCGAACGAGGCAGCGATGTGGGGATTTTAATCTCTCTCCTTAAATAAAGCCTCAGAATGTATTGAACGCTTCAGCCTATCGCCTCGTCTACACTGTTTACACCTGACATCGCCGCTGCTCGCTCTCCAACGCTTTGTCCTTTATTGCATTCCCAGGTTCAGACATCAGGTTAGACCAATCAACCACAACACTAAAACCGCCTGTCCCCATCGGGCCACCAGAACAACTCTGGACCATCAGGCCACGTCAGAGCAACCCTGTGGTGTCTGATGGTGGCATGATGGGATCCCTCTGGGTCCTGTGGATCTGTGCACCGGGCCCATTCTGGCACATCTCGTGGATGCTCGATTGGATTGGGATCTGGGGAGTTTGGAGGTCGAATTGGTGCCTCGGGCTCTTTCTTGTGCTCCTCAAGTTGTTCCTGAGTACATTTTCTTCATGCAGCAGGACACGCTGACTGCTTCTGAAGGCGGATGGCATCAGAGTGTGTGTGGGGTGTGTTTGGTCTGCAGCAAGGTTCAGGTGGGCGTCAGAGGAACAGAGGAACATCCACTGTTTCCAAACAGAACGTGGCAGATGATCAGTGTTGTTCACTTCAGCTGTTTGAACGCTGTGGCTGATCACCATACGTTACTGTGACGAAGCAGTTCAGCCGCAGGAGAGCATCAAAGCATCTGTCGCTGTTCTTTCCCGTCAACCTGTTTCCACATGAAGCCAAGAGTCAAAAAGCTAAAACAAACCGACAGTCGTGACTCGATGATCCGGCACTAAATGTAAAACCTTCTTCTATGTCGGATATCAAGGCTGTCGGATTGTCCAGACGGAGGTCCAGATACGAGGAGGGCTTGATGCTGGAAGGATCATTAGTTGTTCATTATTGTTCATAGTTGTTATAATAACTAGTGGTTCTGGTCCCAATAGAACTTTCTGCTCTCTGGATATTCAGGCCCAATTAATGATGAATATCAGAACATTCTGTGCGGTCGGGGGACACTTCCACCCCGGGGCAGCGCTCTGACGGGGTGGAAGTGTCCAGAACACACAGGCAGTACTTGGCTGCTGATGCTAGTTTAGTTAGCGCTCACACTTCTGTTTCCTCCATCGGTGGCGGCGGGGGAGTGGCAGATACGCTCCACCGTTACCATCCATGTTTACTTCCATAAACACTGAGCACGCTCGCTGCGTGTGACGTCGTCGTGTCCTCTTCTGCGCATGCGGGACACTTTTGGCTCGTATGAAGTTCACACAGCAGATCACATACAAGTCGCATTGAAGTGGAAACGTGAAGGAAGTCACAAAGAAATCCTCATTGAGCATCAAGTCCTGCAGTGTGAACGTAGCCAATCTGTGGGATTGTTCAGTCAGATAATACGCCGTCATCCTGATTGGTGACATTAAATGTCATGTCGGAGTCACAATCCAAGGCTGTCGCTATGTTAAGGCTGTTTTTATGGGTTCTGTTGGGTTTTCCTAAAAACCTGTCGGATAGCAGGTTTAGGATTGTTAAGGGTCGATTATCGAGTCACGGCTTTGTTTATGTAACCTCTCCACCACCTCATGTGACGTAGACACAGTTAGCAACTCATGTGTTGAACAAAGTGAAGCATTCAGCAACTAAACGTCCACTTATTTCCCTCAGGAGTTGGGAAACACCAAACAGGAAGGCAATACTGTGCATGACTGCTGGGTGTGAAAATAATCAACCAGTTCGCTGCCAACAGGTAGAAAACCAGCTACACTCTGGAAAATACCCGCCAAATGTACGACAACTGAGTAGATGGAGGAGTGGTAATAAGGGCTGTGGTGTGCGGTTGTGTGGTTGTGTAGTTGTGTAGTTGTGGTTGTGCGGCTGTGTAGTTGTGTGGTTGTGGTTGTGTGGTGTGTGTGTGGAGGATGGGGTGGGTTAATTGCCCCCATGCAAAACATTTAAGCTGTGCTCTTTCATCTGCACACACAGTTAGCCGCTCGTAGCCGTTCATTTCTGATAACCAAGTTCCTCACTGTGCCCGACCACAATAGCAAACTGACAACATGACGTTAGGCGGCCGGGAAAGAAGCTGCATGCGGCGGATTTAAACTTCAAATTTAATGAAAGGACTTCCCACATTCAGCGGTGGTTTCCTTTATTCCCTGCTGGGAACAGCGTCCGCTTATTCTCATACAAACACTGACGTCTTCCTGCACTGTGTGGACGCCACACACACATAATTACCACCTTTTTTCTTTCTTTCTTTCTTTCTTTATTCTAAAAAACGGCGAATGTGCGTCAGTCCATATTTCCAGCATGTGATAATGGACATGCAATGACCCAATCTGGCTTAGCGGATCCATCCATCGGTGCAATTACCGGCTAGCTTCCTACAAAATAGTGGCCAGAGAATAATTTGTGTGTTCCCTTACTTATATTTTACAGATTATATTCTCTCAGGCCTTCCTCAACAATTATTTAGCAAATCCCTCACTGGGAGAATAAAAGCTGCCCCTCCACGGACAACGCCACCCACATCCATTTACTCCTCCGTGGCCGTGTTGTGATGTCCATTCTGTAATAAGCAATGATAATTAGAAGAAAACTGTGTGAATGTTTGACCTAAGCTAATTAGAAAGTTTGCAGACTTGGCAGCAGGAATCAGCAGTGGGATAATGAATCATAAAATGGTTCATTACTGCGCTCAGGGAACACTCTCAATCTCAA
Source organism: Stegastes partitus (assembly GCF_000690725.1). Classification (NCBI taxonomy): domain Eukaryota; kingdom Metazoa; phylum Chordata; class Actinopteri; family Pomacentridae; genus Stegastes; species Stegastes partitus. The sequence goes on from NW_007577745.1 coordinate 235,321, forward strand.
TAAACGGACATGGGGCCTAGCAGACAAATCAAACCGAGGCGCGTACATCGGCTCATTTAGCCGCTGAAAGGATCACAATCTGGAAAAAAAAGGAAAGAAAGGAAGAAAATGCTTTTTACACCAAATGGTTTCTATTATTAAAGTGTCTCTCCTCTTTCTATCCATCCCTCTATCTGAGTCCATCTCCGAGGACGCCCATTTTGATGTGACCGGCGATTCCAGCTGCCATTTTCTAGATAGCAGCCGCTTTAATCAGCGCATTAATACCGTGTAGCTGCTGAACAGACTCTCACATCAACTGTTGAACACCACGCTGCACTTTGTGCGATATTCTTCCTCCGGTTTTCTTCCCTCCGCCTTTCCTCCGGCCTCCCCCTGAGGAGCCCAATCTGCCCACTCACGCTGCTTCTCTTGTGCTAATCCTAAACCCACAGATATGCTGTAGATCCAGACCTCTCCAGACCCAGAGGACAACAACTCGCCCACATCGGTTTCCTCAGACATCCTCTCCGAGGCACCCTGCAGGCTCCCGCCGGTGGGACCAGAGCGCAGCCCGACATGCAGATAATAATCGACTTCCACCGTCTCCAGGACCAACATGGCGTGCACTAGATGTAAATCCCTGTCAGCAAAGTTAGCTAAAAGCACACTCCACCAATTCTTACTTATGATTCGTCACAGCAGAAACCATTAAAACAAAAGCAATCATTGTTTTTTTTTACTTGAATACCTCTTTGTTGGAAAACGTAAACTTAAAATCGTCATATATCATCAAAATCACCTAATTCTGCATGCTTTATTTAAAAAAATTGCAAAACAAACAAACTATTTGCAGGAACCAGACTCTACAAAAACTAAATACAGTACACACACAGTAAAGATGCAGTAAAGATGCAGCTCTGATTAACAGTCACACGGTGGAAATTCAGGGATTTTTCAGCACGGAAATGAATTAAAAACATAAACAGTAAAATATCGGTGGTATGGACAGTCAATAATTTTCCATTATTGGTAAGAAAAGAGCTGCTGGTACTCAGAAAAATGACGCACATGTTGATTTGGAGTTTTTTTCAATTTTTGAAAAATAAATAAACAAAGAAATTTGTATTTTTTATGATTTGCTGCAAATATAATTGTGATCGTTTCTGCTTGATTTTCCTAATTTCAGCTATTTGTTCTTCTTATTTTACGTATTTGTTTGCAAGAACCATCCTATGTGCAATAATCCAAATTATTATTAGACTGTATGTACACCTACAACAGCAGAATTCATTTTGTGTTATATTTTTATTTTATTTTTATATTAATACTTCATATATTATTATATATTTTTACTTCCTGCTTCTTTAAAACTTCTGATTGGGAGCATCTGTAACTGAAAATAATTTCCTCTAGAGGATCAATAAAGTATTTCTGATTCTGATTCTGATTCTGGACTAGAACTTCATATTTCAGTAAAAAAAAATGAGTCCACGGTGAATAAAAATGTGACCGGAAATGCTTCAGAGTCCAGAGCTACCTTTACATCCTCTATTGACTGATGGATGTATCTCCTGTCTGTTTGCTCCTGGGACGTTTGGTCACAGAGCGTCTTTATGAATCACGAGCGCCGACGTGTTTTCTCGCTATTTATTCATCAGCAGCCACTAAAACACAGCGCGCGCCTTCATAATGGAGTTGGCACGAAATCTGCGGCTGGCAATCTGGGCACAGCAGACCACGCGATGGGAGCGAAGTGAGCAACATCAATAGTAAACATTTCCCGCACAAGAGAAGAGGGAGAAGAAGACGAAGAAAAAAAAAAGCTAATTCCATGCACTGTAGCCCTCTCCTCCTCTAGACTCCACCAGGCTCAATCAAGAGGCCTTTATTCTCTGACTCATATCTTCAGACGAGGGAACCAGAGCTGCCACGAAATGGCTCTGGGAACAATGCGCGGGCCTGATTGCTCTATTGTGAGCTAGCTGTGGCCTTTGACATCTCCTCCTGAACCACGAGTGTCTAATTCTGACAAGATTTGTCTGGAGACGCAGCTGGAGGCCATTGTTACCGACAGGTGCCGCGCGCCGGCTGTTTAACAAAGACGGCGAAAAGCTAAACAATAATGGAGAGAGCGAACATGGCCGCCTGTCTGCACACGCTCTGGGTTCTCGGAGTCTTTAAAGGCAGAGAGAAAGGTTAGAGGTGGATAACAGAGGGAACACGCCAAGCCAAATCAGAGTCCCGGAAGGTACATGTGTTCCCTTTTGTCCATTTGGCAGCTGCAGACCGAGGAGGGTGTTATGTCCCCGGGGCAGCACGGCGCCGGGCAGGAAGGGCAGGGTCCGCGAGCAGGGGACGCCGTGCCCACGCAGGGAAAAAATAGACCAGGATACAGTAGAGGTCTGGTGTGAGACAGAGTCTGTCATCTAAAATCATGTTAGTGGGCTAAAGCGCAGGCTGATCTGAAGAGCAGGGAGGCGTCCGTCCCCGGGCCGGCGCTGGACGGATCCAAGGATGCACATGGACCTGCTGAGAGTCTCCCTAAATGCACCCATCATGAAAAATGCATGAACCGTTCCCCCCAACAGCGAGATGACCAAACAAACAGCGAGAACTTACAGCCTTTGTATATGTCGGTGGGAATCTGGACGGCGCTGGACGAGTAGTTGACCTTGTTCTTGAAATTGGGATCGTCCACAAACTCCAGCTCCAGAGAGGTCGACATCTCCAGTGGGTTCTCCTCTTCCCCGTCCTCCGTCTACACACACACACACACACACACAAACAAATCTGAGTGATCGCACAAATAAAGTCGGGTAGAGGAACCGGGGAAACATGCAAACAAAGATCTGCATTCTGTCGCCTCCCGTTCTGCGGTCGTACTGAAGCCATCTGAGGCTCTGGCTCATGCAGGACGTCGTCTTTGTTCCCGACTCGCACAAAGTCACATGAGTTTTGGATAATGTCGAGCACAAAAATAGCAATTATTCTGCCTTTTGTTTGCCTTCAGACTTAGGTGGTTGTGTTCTTTTTGTGTCGTCGGAGAACAGCAGCAGGTATCCGACTGTCAAAGACACATATTTGCTGTTTGGTTTCCCGCCTCAGTGAGCGACAGCATATTTCCTCCCCTTCTCATTTAAACAAATAAAGAAATAAATTATCAGCTTCTAATTTGTATTTCTCGTCTGTTTTTCGGTCGAGCCGCTGCACACGATGAGAAAAGCCGACGCAGACGCCGCATCGGGAAAGTGTCAGATCTCAAAAACCGAGCTGGAGAATAAAAAAGGAAAGCTGACATTTAAGCCTTTTATCTTGATAAGTTATCAATGTAGTACAATCTGTGCCTGTTCCCACAGGATGGAGTGATTGTGGGATGTGGAGAAAAAAAAGATATAAACCCCACTGTGTGACTCAGTTTATTAGCTTATTCCTGATCTGATATCTCACTAAAACCCTGTCATCCTCACAAAAACCAGGTAAAAAAACGTAAACACGCGAGGTCGACTCGTGGCTCAGCCTTTGTCGAGCAAGCACAATTTAATTAATGTGAGCCGGAGCGCTGAGCTCTCTGGGTCGGTGCCATGCAGAAGTAGCCCTCAGCAGAGTCTGGCATCATGCTTCCATCATTCTTCCTCCATTAGTCATCCTTCATTAGACGCCACTCACTGGATATTTGTACAACAGAATTCAAGAGCAGAACATCTCTGATCGTTCTCCACGCGTCTGGACGTCTCGGGAGCAAAAAATTCTCAAAAAGTAAACCTCGAGTGCTGCAAATACTTGGTGTTGATAAAGCAGCATGGGTTAATTAGATGTGACATGATCAAAAGTGTTTGTTTTTTGGAATAAATTGAATCAAAACCCCATGTCCACGGCAGAAATTGATTGATGGGCACGCTTTAATTGACTATTAAAAGGCAATTACAAACTGTTGAGCGGGACGAGCCGGTGGGAAGAAGAAAACAGAAGAAAGCGGCTCACGAGGACGTTTCTACGGATCTCCAGAGACGACGAGAGACGTCTGACTTGAAACTTTAATACATCAGGAGGTGGAAATGTTTCGGCGTCACATGTTGAATGTTTAGTAAAATCAATTTTAAATCTTAACACGAAACTTGAGTGTGTTTCATCAGGATGTGTTCAGGTTAGAAAGCAGTTCTCTGTGAAGGACCAGAGAGAGACGAGTGTGTGTGAAGGAGGTTCAGAGTCAGTGTGTTTCCCTGGTTTTATTTCATGGCTCCTTTTATGCAAGAAGATCAGATCTGGTTTGTTTTAATTCACTTTAGTCCAGAACTTCCATCTCTAGGACCCGACCCGAAGCTGCAGACTTTGAAAAACTCCTTGTTGCTTAAAAAACTAAACTTTAAACCAGCAGGAAATCACAGTACAAACATGAAAATGGTGGTAATATAACATGGATGTCTTACTTTATAGAAGTTTGAAGAAATGGAGAAAAAAATGAAGTTTTCTAAGAAGCAGCTACTGTACTGTGATTTTTTTGTAAATTCTTGTATCCTATTTTAATTTTTATTATGATTATTTCATTTTATTAGAATTTTTTTCTGTCTACAGTTATTGTACTTTATTTCTATTCTTTTCCTTTCTCATTAAAGCTGGTTCCGATTCTGAACCCAGAACAGAACAGCTGTAGAAGACAAACTCTCTCATGCTAATGCCATGTTAGCGACGCTTTCTCTCCACTCTGCTGTCGGACGAGCAGAACTTTGACCAAATCTGAGAAACTGAACCACTGAATCCGATAACCTTCATCGCTGGATCAATGTCGGTTTTTGTTGACGGAGACGTCCCGGGTCGACGATCCAATAACCGGGAACCAGATTGGGTCGGAGATGGCGGCGTTTCAGCCGCGCGAGCTGAGAGGTTGAGGTGTTTGTTTATCGCTCAGTGTGACACTAATTCTGTCAATGTCGGGCTTTTTTTTTTTTCTTTTTTTTTTTTCCAGAAGAGCCCAATCATAATTAACTAAGGCAGTGTCTAATTAGGAGCTGAATAAATCCACACAGGAAAGACTGATTGGTTCATTTTCTTCAACCATCCACCACCTGTTTTGCTCGATTCATTACCCAATTTGTTAATTTTATCTCCCGGTTCTAAAGGTTTAATTAAAGGCTGAAGAGGCCAGAGATGACATTTCCAGGCGTCTTTTCCTTCCCCACCTTCAGCCAACCAGGGCTAACCTCAAACATGTCGCTTATGACCCGGCGTGTGTGTGTGTGTGTGTGTGTGTGTGTGTGTGTGTGTGTGTGTGTGTCGGTAAAACAAACAAGGTCCAGTCCACAGGAACCATCACTACAGCTGACGGAGAGCTATTTGAAACGCTGTAGTGACATTTGCATTTCTACGCCACACTCTTTTCCCTTTAGATTCCTGACTGAGCGCCGTAATAATCACGCGGGTAATAATGTATTTTATATATTTGACGGTTGTCCTCCAAGTAAATTACCACCTAGAGACGCGGCTGACAATATTTTCCAACCAGACAGATTAGTAATTACATCGTACAGAGAGTGGGATCATGCAGACCATAAAAAACTGTTTTGTCTGCTCTCTACAGGTTGTAATCTTTTGTCAGGAGCGTGCACGGGGGCTGTTATTTTAACCCCTGGACAAAAAGACATGAACGTCATAATGGTATTTAATTTGCAGACAGCATCACCAAAGAATACGTGCTCTTCATCCTCCATGTTGGAACACTTCAAATGAAAGCTCACTGATAGATCAAGGGTTCAGTGGAAAGAGGAGAAATTATCAGGGTACCAGAGGGAGAAGAAGCGCCTGCCAGTCACTTACCTGTCCGGAAACCCATCTCTTGTCTCTAATAGTTCTGGGTTTTACTGGCGAGGCCCAGCTGACGGGGACCGGGCAGCGCCGCTCGGCTACTGTTGGGGCTCCGGCGAGCGAATGACCTCCGCCTGACTTCCGCCGCCGTCGTGTTTTTGGGTGGTGATGTGGGGGTCAGGGGTGTGTCACTGTCTCGGCCTCAGTGTGCCATGTTAATGATGACCGATGTTCTCCAATTAGATGTGCTGACAGGCCCTAAAGCGCCGTGTCATTAATCACGGGAGTGGCGTGCACAAAGAGAAAATCACACCATGATTTATTGCTCTTCTGCCTCCCCTTTCTCACTCTCTTCCCATCTTTTTTTTTTTTTGTGCTTTGGTGATCTAAAAGGGATACTTGCACTCCTCCCTGAAACTTAATCAATCAGCGTGCACGGCCTCGCCATCCCGAGGAGGAGCTGCAGCAGCCGGAGTGGACGCCGGTGATTTGCGGAGGGAAATGCGTCACTCGTTCTACCGGCCTTTCTCTGAATGTCATTCATATTCCCCAGCATGAATGACACGCACGACAGAAATGGTTCCCTATTGTACCGAGCTGATGCTTTTGTGTGCTTCTGCGTCTTGACGGGCCCGGACGCCTGACTAACCGGAGCTCAGATCTGCAGCTGTTGTGGTCCAAGTCAGGGGGGGGGAAGAGAAAACTGTGGCAATCAGACCGGGGGGAGGACATCTGAAATCACTGTCACATGCACGTCGGCCTGCCCCCTGCTCTGTCGCAGCGACTCACCACGTAGCACTGTCACCTCGCTAACGCACACAGACAGCCCAGGGGGCCACCACCGGAGGGCAGGGGGGCATCAACATCGAGAAGGCCGGGGAAGAGGGGGTGGGGTGGGGGGTTGCAGGATGTGGTGGCAGGGGTAGGAGGAGGTGGAGCGGGGAGGATTTGGGGATTTAAGGCAGGCAGACGAGGGGGGAGACGGGAGCAGTCCGCACTGTACTCACATAGTCTGAATCCGCTTTGGAATCGTAGTATGAAATGGCATTCTCCTGTGCAGAAAAGAAAAGTAAAGAAGAAAGGTGATGAGAGGAGATATAGCAGCGCCTATATCAGGCCCGACCTGCGGCGGTACGCTGCAGAGAGTCATGGTTATATTCAGTCACACCGTTCAGCATGAGAATATAATCAGCATCACAGAACACAGGAGGAGTAGTGTGATGTGCAATGACTGTCATGAGGAGGCGAGAGGAGAGCTGCAGAGAAACTGGAGGATGTGAACGCATCTGGCCGATGCTCTGGTGAATGGCACATGTTCGAACCCGTGTTTGGAACACCGTCGGAACATTCTGTGTGTGTGTGGCGCCGTGGTATGAGTTCAGATGTAACATGGAGCAAAGTGGTTCGCAGCGAAGAGCGCAATAAACTCAAAGTATTACTCTCTCCGGGAGTCTTATCAACCTCAGCTGGTTGTGTTTCCAGTCGAGGCAAACAGCTCTCGCAGGAGGGAAGAAACAGGGAAGAAAGAAAAAAGGAGACGACTTTACGCTAGTTTGCTCTAATTAATGAGTTTCCAGTCGCCAGCTGAAGCCCCAGATCCAACCGAGCTTTTACCCTCTACCTGGCCCGAGATGTGAGCCTCCCCCGCCGCCGTCCTCCTCTCCTCCTTATCTCCCCGTGGAGGCAGGCGTGAGGGCGGGCAGAGGCTGCAGCGAGCAGCGAGCGGCGTCCGTGTGGCCTGCCTCATTATCATGAGGAGGCTGGCTGAGGACGTGCTCTCAAGGGCACCACAGTGGCTGCCTCGCCCTCGCTGGAAGAGCTGTGGTCATGGTCTGATGAGGGAGGACGGCTGACAGAGAGGCTCTCCTGTACAGGCGTAATGAGTCCTGCACAGCGACTGCTCAGCTTCGCTTATTCTCTCACAGATCCTTTGACTGTTCTGCTCCCTGTTTCCGTCTCTCTGTGTTTATTTAACTGGAAATACATGCACACCTATTTCTCTCTCTGCCTCCCTTCAGCATAAAAGCCCCTCTACGCGCTGCGACCAAGGTCTTGGCTGGCCTCCAGTCCTAATCAGCGAGTCAGTCATCAGCGCAGTCCCAAACAAGTCACCGAAGAAACACAGTATGATCAAGACTCGAGCTGACACCGAACACGGGGCGCACGAACCGGGACGCCGCTTGTCTCTTTGGGGAATGGGAGAGGACAGGACAGAGGAGGAGCAGGATTTGCCCCCGTGACACATCTCCTCAACTTACCAGCACTCCCTCTGCCCCTCCAGCTCTGTCAGAGATCAGGAGTGGGGATGGAAGGAAAAGGAGCTGAGTGGAGGGATCAGAGCAGATCGCTCAGGGAGTACACTGGGTTAAGTTGGAGGTTAGGATGGAGGCTCAGGTCGGGCTGATATGAAGGGATGGATTGAGAGGAGAGAGATGGGTGGTGGTGGTGGCAGCGGTGGTGGTGGCAGCGGTGGTGGTGGTGGGTGCAGTGGGGAAAGAGCTGCCAGGGCTAAAAATAGCCCATGCCTCTGCAGAGAGAGAAGAGAAACAGAATGAGTATGAGAGAGAGAGAGAGAGCGAGTGTGGCGGAGCAACAGTGTTGTTGTGTCTGCCAGCAGGATTGATCTGGAGCCCAGTCCTGCTCAGACTGGTCGCTCGCTTCTCAAGAGTTTACTCTCACTGCCGCAGCATTACAACTCATTATTCAGGACTGCTTCCTGTAAATAAATGCTTAGTTCCTCACACCCAAGGGACACGGTCCAGCATCCTCACTCAAACAAACAATACGCTGGAACAAATACGCCACACGTCACCGGAGAGAGGCCTCGGTGTGGATCCAGCTCTTCAAACTTCTCCGTTATTACTTCTCTTTACTGCAGATGATGTGGAAAAGTTGCTTCTATAAACCACCAGGCAGCAACTGGTTTGTCTGGTGCAGCCACGAGACCTCAAACACCTCCAGGAGTTTCTGAACAGCTCCACTGATTACTCTAGAAGAACATCCATCCATCCATCCATCCATCCATCCATCCATCCATACCTTAATCCTCACTAGGAGTCTACCCCAGCTGACTCAGGGGACACCTGGACAGGTAAACAGTCTATCACAGGGCTGCAGAAGAACAGCGTTGAGCTCTCCAGTAGTCAGACAGTTCACCTGTTCTGGTGGCTACTGGAGCCTTAAACATGTTTTGTGCTGATTTTTCCTTTAATCATCTGAACCAGCAGGGCCACTGGTGTTGCATCTGTTTGCACAATGACCCTCTCATTGCTAAACCTGCAGCTTAGCATTAGCATCATTGGTCAAGATGTCGAAAAGATCTAGAAGAAACTCAGGATGAATGTGCAGCTACTAAAGAGCAGCGTGGATCCTACTCATGAGTGCAGCAGCTACAAACAGGCGTGCACAGAAGAGGTCGCTCCACGTTGGCGAGTCCGAGGCCACCGTGACCCCCCGAGCAGCCACCGGGGCGGCACGGCCATCTGCTGCGACTGGTCGCAGGTCTCCACGGGCCCGAGGTCTGGGTTAAACACACATCTGATACAACACCAAGCCAGCCAGCAATTATCCCGCACTAACCTCCACACACACACGGTGTCTGATGTCATGTTTACTCACATACAGGATGTACATACGGACACGCATGCATACGCAGCCCAACACGCACACGCAGGAAGCAGCACACAAGTCTGAGAAATCCCCACCGACACAAAGTCCTATCAGTAAATTAAATCTATCATGCTGAGTGGACCAACAAATTCCAAACAGGAGACAAACACTGAGGTCAGGTGATGATCTCCAGCCCCTCCCCAGCATCAATCTTCCCCTGCTCGTCTCCCACCTCCCTCCTCTCCCACCTCCCTCGCCCTTATCTCGATCTGCTTCCTCTCTTCTGCCTTTGCCCCTCTCTCCTCCTCCTCCTCCTCCTCCTCCTCCCCCTGCCCTGTCTTATCTTCATCTTTCCCAATCTCTCTCTCTCTCTCTCCTCAATACCAGCCTCCTCTCGCCAATTTCAGATTTCAGCAAAAGCAGCAGCGCGTAGGTTAGATGCCTACTGTTGCTATAGAAACCGCCCCTCTGCTCCAGATTACAATGTGACTTTGTCTCCTCGCCAGGTCCACGACGTCGGCTCGGTTTTATGTCCCACCAGATACATGGCTGCCTATCTCCGGCTTGTTCTCCTGCCAGCGGCGTGCTTCCTCGTGCGCCTCGTGTTATTTCAAAGTCATCTTTCGCTTGTAAACTTCAAAAATCCGCTTTTCAGGTGAGGGTCGGAAACCTTTAAAGCCCCAAATTTCATCACGCTGACATCATCTCGCGTCTCTAATCGCGGCATGCCGACCACGTTTAACGGGTGGCGGGGAACGGCATAATCCACGACAACAATACGCCAGGAGGACCTTGACAGATGATTTATCCGCCGAGGCGCCGGGTGACAATGCTGACTGACAAATGGCCGGTACATATAAAAGGCTGTCACATGTAGAGGTACATGCGATGACTGAGTACGGTCAGCGGGGCTAAATCTTTTTGAATTTGAATCCGTGAGCTCTGCGAAGGCGCCGGCTGAGACAGGTTGACATTTGAGCGCGAGACAAGCGCTCCATCATGGGTGGGGACAGATTACAGTCATATTCATATCTCCTCTGGACACCTGCTAATGATTTTATAATTACAGAACACACTCGGTGCCTCCGCCGTGCCCCGGGGTGCACGCAAGCATGCAGCCACACACACACACACACACACACACACACCGACACACACACACAGAGTGCACCTCCATCCTGGCCCCGATAGTCTAGCAATCATTCCTAGCACCAGTTTCCCTAATGGAAGCTGACATTATATCAAACACAATAAAGGATTTCATTTACTGCTCTTCATTAACCCACGCACATCAGCCCATAAGGTACACATCAACACACGGCTCACTCAGCGGGAAAATGCAACCAGAAAAAAGGCTCCACAATGTGATGAGGAAAGTGGCTGGTAAAGTTTGTCGTACAGAGACTCCTGCTCTTATCTGCTCTGTCCAATTTCTCTTCTTGTCTCGTCCTCTGTCTCTGCTGCTGCCCAGCATCCCTGCAGTCCATCTCTGAGTGTCAACCGGTACAAAACAAGGGCCGTTTGAACCAGATAAACACTCTGCAGCCCGGTGAAGCTCTCCACCAACAGTCCTCCACGCGTCACCTCCAAGCAAACAGGTGCTTTACGATTTATACAAAATGACTGACAGCCAATTTAGAAACGCGAACACAAGGACGTCCTCCAAATGAAACCACAACATTAGGAGCTCATTTGTTCGTTCTCTGTAGATCCGGTGACCTGCAGGACGGCGGCGGCGGCGGCGGCGGCGTGAAAAGGTGAGCTCGCCAGAGACCATGTTCAAACACAGGTAAATTAATCAGAGACATGTAGAAATTTGTCGGAGATCTAAAAGGCCTTTAGCTGCTTTGATCTGGAATTGCAGAGGTTCCCTGTGAATAAAATATGAAACCTCGTTCTTTGATGGTGCCGTTTTGATTCTGGCAATTTTACATTTTTTTTTTTTTTTTTCCAAAGGCTCCAGGTATTTGGCCTGTTTGCAGAAATGTGAAGGGGAAAAAAAAAAAAACAGTACGTGGACAGTTGTAGTTATAAAACGTTCCTGTCCAGATAGCAGTCAAATAGAAGTGACTTAATTATAAACTTCTCTCTTTGGACATTTTGATTTTATTTATTTTATGCTATTGCCATGGAGCAGTACTGATATTTGTGCAATTTTTAATTTTAATTTTTTATTTTTTTTAAAGATTTTCTTATGAAAGATATGCCAGCATTTATGTAATTTATTTTAATGATTATTTTATTTTTTTTCTTATTGAAGATATGCCTGCATTTATGTAATTTATTATTATTATTATTATTATTATTATTATTATTATTATTATTATTATTATTATTTCAGATTTTCTTGTTGAAGATATGCCTGCATTTATGTAATTTATTTTAATTATTAAACCGTCAGCATTTGTGTTCCTTACTTGTACAGTAAGAATTATGGTCAATGAAACACTGCTGACGGTTTCATTTGTCATAATAAATGATAACAATGCTATTCTATTTTTTCTTTTCTTTTCTTTTTTTAACACCCACAACTTTAACAGGCTTATTACAAGACCGCTTTAGGTTTTATTGTATGTGTATATAATATACATGAATGAAATGTAAATGTCATAAAAGAGATTTATAATCCATTTTTGGGAGACACCACCACTTCTCTCTCCTCCTGCCATATATCTGAAGGTTTTCTCCTCCAGCATCTCCGTCCTGAAGGAGGCCACGTGGCGCTCTGTCACATCGCTTCACAAATAAATGCAGACATGCTGTTTGAGGTGTCTGGTTCTGGAAAATATGGCTGTTGTCTGAAGCACCGAAGGTTACCAAAACGCCTCTTTATAATGTCAAGTCAATAAAGAGTCAACCAGCATATTGGAAATTAAACTGTTGGCCTGGAAGAAAGGCGAAGTGAGAGAGAGAGAGACGGGGAGAGCTATCGAGCTGAAGTGAAACTCAGATAAAGGAGTGCATGACGGAGGCCTTGGGCGCGGCTGCCTCCCTCTCATTGGCATGCTCTGCGTCTCGGGGCTTTTAAGCGATTAGGGAGCTGCTGAGACCATGGCGTCCAAGCATAGCTCCATGCAGATGTTCATTTGTATGCCAATAAACAAATGTGCCCCCAGATTAAAGCTCCAGCGCACAGTGCAAATTCAGCAAAGTGAACGACATTCTCCATGCACATCTCATCAATGTCCTGCTCGTCTTCAGACAGAGCGGCCATGCCTCCTCCTCCTCCTCCCAGCCGCACTTCAAAGACGCTCGCAGAGATGGGCAGCAAACCAGGAGATAGGAGAAGGAGCGAGCGAGGCCAGGAGGAGAGGACAATTGAGAAAGAGAGAGGACTTGATTATTGTGACATTAAAAAGGCAGAATCTAAAAAAACACAACAAGGCTACGGTTATATTTCATGCCCTCAATGTCGCCAATAAATCTGCAATTTCCGCCATTTAAGTCTCTCTTTGTAAACATCCTGCAGGTCACCCAGTTCTATTTTCTCCTCTTTTCCTCCCTCTCTTTCTCTTTCTCTTTCTCTTTCTCTTGCATCTCTGCTGCGCTGTCTCTTTCTTTCAGAGCCTGACACTTCCCCTCCGTAAGAGCAGTTAAATCAGTCTGTGAATATTCCAATCCCGCGATAAGGCGAGGAGGCTTTGTCCTGCTGCACTCTGGGTAATGCTGCTCTCCATTGTTGGCTGACAGGGCTCCATTGAGGAGCAGGTTTTAACGCTGATAGCATCACCACCCTGCGTGGACACAGTGCCAGATAAAAAGCCTATCCAACATGACACACGCATGCCAACGCCTCCCAAACAAGCCGCCCAATCTGATCATCAGCGCGGAAGCAGGGAAGAGGTGCTGTAACACCAAATAAAGACAAATAAGATAAAACGGGCCGTGGCAATATTAGCGGTATCATTGGATTCCAGAGGGATTTGATAAAGCAAATACAATTATCCACGTCACAGATCTCACGGCGGCCGTGGTCGCGCTGACCAATCCCGGCGCGGCCCGGACCTCCCCGTCCAATGGCGCGGCGGCTCGGTGTGACACCGGCGCACCACTTATCTGAGCTAAAGTGTTTCCAGGTTCCATTTTTCTTGGAGGGCTGAATGCAGCTTTTCATTTCGCGGATGTTTTTCAGCCATTTTACCAACGCGAGTCCACAGAGTCCTGGAAAGCCGCCACCCCCTCTTTACAGGCTGACTGAGAGTGCCCAATCAACAATCAGCACCGGCCAAAGGAAACCTGTTATTTTCGACCCCGTAATCATTTCCATCAGATGCCTTGCTGTCCCTCACAATGACTTTAACATTCAAATGACAAAAGGGAACCCTGCTTTAACATATCTGCAGACAGGCCTCCAAGGACGGCGGGGACAAAACACGCCAACAAACCCGAAAACCGAGACGGCGTCTCTCCTCGGCTGCAATGAAATCAGCCTCTCACCAAATGACAACCTCGCTGCTCGGATGCATCACTTCCCTGACATGCCTTGTAGACTCCAGCCAGAAAGAAAAAAACAAACCTCAGACAGAAATGTGCAGATATGCTTTTTAAAAAGAGAAAAAATAAGAAAAACGAGGCCGTAGATGATGATTACTGCTGATTTACTCCATGAAATGCTTGACAGCAGTGACAGAGCCCATCAGGAGGAGATCATTTCTTCATATTACTTTTTCTGTCCAACCTGTAGGACAACACGTGGAGATTTTTACATTTACAGAAATGCAGAAAATTGTTTTAGAAACTTAAACAAGACCATATTTGACTCCCACCATGAACTGCACCGTCCTTGTTTCAGGTCCAGCTGAGGATTAAAGGTCTTCTATTGGTCACAAACACAGTTATAGACGGTGTAACGTGCAGTGAAATGCAATGTGCACCTGTTCCACACCGAAACATTAATAATAAGATGAATAAGAATAAAGAATAAAACACACAAGAAATAAAAATGTATATATGAGAGGGACAGAAATAAGCAAAAATAAATAAATCAAACTGCCAAACAGTGCAAAGGACACAAAATAAATAAGAAAATATTTTATACATGCATATATACAAGGTGAAGTGTTCTGTCTTTTTCTGTCCTAAATATTTATTTATCTCCTAAAATGTCCAAAAAAAACCAGCTGTAGAATATTTCTTTTCTGTCAATAAACAAATCAGTTTATCGTCTGATAATTGAGGCTCTGAGAAACACGTCTGTCTCTAAACTAACACAGAAAACGAGGTGCTTCACTTTAACTTCTCCTCCATCCGCCTGCTCGGACCAGAAGGGCCTCAAAGCTGCAGGTTTACTCTTTAAAATAACATTTCATGGGTGTTGACCATGTGTTGAAATGGGAAAATCAAGGTCTGCGGCGCGGCTTGCTGGATTTCTCTGACTATCGATTCCCATCTCCCGTGAGGCGGGCGGATCGATCGGTGGGATTTAGACATGGGGGCCACTCTCTCAACCCTCCCCGCCGGCTAACGCTCTGCATCACAGTCGGCCAAACTCCTCCTGACACAAGGCTCACGGACATGCCTCAACTTTTCTTCTTCTTTTTGTAATCTTAGCATTTCTCATTACCTGTCCCCGTCCTGTAAAGCTTCTTCAATTCATCTCCACAATGTCCTCCTGCTTAAGTGCAGAACAGCGAGATTTTTCGTCAAGAGGTGACTCTCGAGGCGGCAGTGAAACGCTATGGAGGGGAGGAAAAAAGCCACAGCAGGGGAGGTGGAGAGAAAAGAGTCAGAGAGAGAGAGAGAAAAAAAAAAATAGAGAAAAGGACATTTCTACCTCGGAGAGCACCACTTAAACAAATTACAGCCGTCTGCAATCAAGAAGCTGAAATTATCAAACCGTTGGGTCACCACAGCAACCGAGAGTCTGATCAGAGATGTGAGCAGAGAGAAAGCGAAGGGAGGCGCCGGGAGAGGAGACGATGGAGCGATGGAAGACCTCATGAGGAGCGAGGAGCCAGAAGTGGAGTTTAAGGTGAACTCCGTATTGACAGAATACTAATTGGTGCACAAACGCACACAAACATCTGCTCGCTTCCTGCTTTCCTTATTTTTTATTTTTTATTTTTTTGCTGTGTCCAGCTTCCACGGAGGCACCAGACACATCTGATGGGGAGGATGCTTCCCTTCAAATGCAGTCAAATTGAAAACTGTGCAGGAATTTCACTCCTGGTTTCTTCTCCCTTCCAGTGACGAGCAGATGGAAGTCCGCTCCATGGCTCAGGATTCGGCGATAACACTGTTTATGAGTTCCATTACGTGCTCGGCAGGCTGCGAGCGCTCTGTCTCGGCACCGCCACGAGGAAGCGGGAAAAAAAATATACTGCTCACAATGAAAATAGATGCCGGTTTTTGTGATTGTACAATGTGGCTATCGGTGTTTGAAATGAGCATTTAAAACGGGCCCCGGATGGCTGTGGTCCAGCCTCCTCCCCCACCTCAGGCCTCTGCCACCGACAGTCTTTTGGTTGTGCCGCTGCCACAAGATGGTTAGCAGAACCATATTTTTATTTATTTTTTTGTCTGCAGATGAATATACAGCTCAGGGAACACGGTGCAGGCAAAACCACGACGGCCAGCGTATGAAACCATCACAGTAAACACCACTAATTATTACACTGTTCACCAGCAGAAGCCGTCACTGTTTATTATTTATCGGTGTTACTAAGGATTCGATGAACAGAACTGTCGATACCAAACACAACAAAGCCTGGAGAATCCCATCTCTCCCCGTTTCATACAACCAGAGACGAAAACAGGTGTTTGGCAGCATTTTCAGACAGCCAATGAAAATAAACGACAGCATAATGTCGCAGCAGTAGTAATAGTAGGAGCATAAAATCACCATGTGGACGGCAGAGAGCTCAAACAAAGCCAGAGCCAGGCATCCTTTCATTTCTGTCTGTTTTACCAGAATCTGAATTTGAATCTGTCCAAAGGCAGCCCTCGTAAGACTAATGTATTCTGTGGCTAATGGAGCCGGTAGCTTCGAGGGCTGGGCTGAGAGTTGCCACAATGATTCTCACTCATTTCCTCTGAAGGGCCAATTATCTCAAATAGAGGCATTATGAAAGGAGCCGAACTTGGTCAAGTGAACAAACCCCCTGCAACTCTCGCTCCCGGCACTTCAGGTCGTGTCACACCTCTGAGGGGACCCACTGTGACTTTGGGCCGGTTAATATGGCTGAAATAATGGCTAAATATAGCTTCTATTGATCCCTAGGGAAATATAGGAGAACATGTCAAACTTAAAGAAGTGCTTAAGGATACTAGAGACCACCACAGACTGTAAGACTTGGAGGGTAAATAGTGTAGACTACAGTAGGTATAACATCAGCCACAACATAAAAACCACCTGCTGAATACCAGGTAGGTCTCTGACGAGCTGCCAGAACAGTGTGGATGTTGGCAAGCGGATCTTTTGGATCCTGTAGGTTGTGTGATGGGGCACAACCTTGAGGCGTTCAAGACGTCGTGGTGTTCGTGCTGTTTTCTTTTAAGAGAGTTGGTCTGCAACGACCACCAGGTGGGCGGGATGTGTCAAAGTAGCATGAATGCCAGTGAAGAAGGTTTCCCAACACTTCAGGTCATGTCACACCTCTGAGGGGACCTACTGTGACTCTAGGGGGGTTAATATAGCGTCTATTGATCCCCGCTAAAGTCTAGTAGAACATGTGCAGTATCAAGCTTAAAGAATTGCTTAAGGACACTAGAGACCACCACAGACTGTAAGACTTGGAGGGTAAATAGTGTAGGCTATCGTAGGTATGACATCAGCCACAACATTAAAACCACCTGCTGAACACCGGGTAGGTCTCTGACGAACTACCAGAACAGTGTGAATGTTGGCAAGCGGATCTTTTGGATCCTGTAGGTTGTGCGATGGGGCTGCCGGGGTTAAGGATTGTTTCAGCTCCATCAGATTGTGGAGAGTTTGGATGCGGGTCAACACCTCGAGCTCTTTGTCGAGTTCCTTGAGGTGTTCAAGATGTCGTGCTGTTGCCATAAGTGGGTTGGTCTGCAACGACAACTAGGTGGGTGGGATGTGGTAAATGAATGCCACTACAGAAGGTCTTCCAGCATTTCAGGTCGTGTCACACCTCTGAGGGGACCTACTGTGACTTCAGGGGAAGTTAATATGGCTTCTATTGATCGCTGCTAAAGTCTAGGAGAACATGTGCAGTATCAAGCTTAAATAATTGCTTAAGGATACTAGAGACACAGACTGTAAGACTTGGGGGGTAAATAGTGTAGGCTACAGTAGGTACAAACAACAACATTAAAACCACCTGCTGAATACCAGGTAGGTCTCTGACGAACTACCAGAACAGTGTAGATGTTGGCAAGAGGATCTTTTGGATCCTGTAGGTTGTGCGATGGGGCCGCCAGGGTTGAGGATTGTTTCAGCTCGATCAGAATGTGGGCAGTTTGGATGCGGGTCAACACCTAGAGCTCTTTGTCGAGTTCCTTGAGGCGTTCCTCGACTAGTTGGGTGGGATGTGTTAAAGTAGCATAAATGCCAGTGAAGAAGGTTTCCCAGCACTTCAGGCCATGGTACACCTCTGAGGGGACCTAAGGGGTGGTTAATATGGCTTCTATTGATTCCTGCTAAAGTCAAGGAGAACATGTGCAGCATCAAACTTAAAGAAGGACACTAGAGACCACCACAGACTGTAAGACTTGGGGGGTAGATAGTGTAGGCTACCGTAGGGATTGTATGTAAGTGTTCAAAAGGTGCCAATGGACATATATCCCAGCCACAACATTAAAACCACCTGCTGAATACCGGGTAGGTCTCTGACGAACTACCAGAACAGTGTGGATTTTGGCAAGAGGATCTTTTGGATCGATGGGGCCGCCGGGGTTAAGGATTGTTTCAGCTCCATCAGATGGTGGAGAGTTTGGATGCGGGTCAACACCTAGAGCTCTTTGTCGAGTTCCTTGAGGCATTCCTCGACTAGTTGGGTGGGATGTGTTAAAGTAGCATAAATGCCAGTACAGAAGGTTTCCCTGCATTTCAGGTCATGTCACACCTCTATGGGGACCTAAGGGGCAGTTAATATGGCTGCTATTGATCCCCGCTAAAGTCTAGGAGAACATGTGCAGTATCAAACTTAAAGGAGGACACTAGAGACCACCACAGACTTTAAGACTTGGCGGGTTAGCACGTGGAGAGTTTGGATGCGGGTCAACACCTTGAGCTCTTTGTCGTGTTCCTCAACTAGTTGGGTAGGATGTGTTAAGGTAGCATAAATGCTAGTGCACAAGGTTTCCCAGCACTTCAGGTCATGTCACACCTCTGAGGGGACCTACTGTGACTTTAGGGGGGTTAATATGGCTTCTACTGATCCCCGCTAAAGTCTAGGA
Source organism: Stegastes partitus (assembly GCF_000690725.1). Classification (NCBI taxonomy): domain Eukaryota; kingdom Metazoa; phylum Chordata; class Actinopteri; family Pomacentridae; genus Stegastes; species Stegastes partitus. The sequence continues at coordinate 254,074 of NW_007577745.1, forward strand.
GAATCTGGGCAGTATCAGACTTAAAGAAGGACACTAGAGACCACCAAAGACTGTAAGGATTGGCGGGTTAGCACGTGGAGAGTTTGGATGCAGGTCAACACCTTGAGCTCTTTGTCGAGTTCCTTGAGGCGTTCCTCAGCTTTTTTTTTGCTGGAAGACGCCGTGCCATTAGCGGGTTGGTCGGCAACAACGACCAGGTGGGCGGGATGTGTTAAACGAACGCCAGCGCACAAGGTCTCCCGGCAGAACGCTGCCCGGTGACGACACGATCAACATTATTCACCGTCAGCGGTTGTAATGTTGTGGCAGATCGGCGCACACGGAGCAGGAAGGAGGTCACATGAATACCGCTGTGTTATGTATGAGAGTGGGTGGCTGAGTGGAGATGAAGAGACGGAGGCAGGCGGAGGAGGAGAGAAAGGAAAGGAGAGATTGTGTTGTCCTATGATGAAAGGCTTGATTGATTAGAGAGTGATGATTGCAGTAAATGGCCTGGAAGATGGTTCCATCTCTGTTTCCCGTTTTCTCCATCTCTTATACCTTCTTCTCTCACTCACTTGCTTTCTCACTTACACCTCCCTCTCTCCCTCTTTGTCGCCCTCCTCTCGCCGGTTTCATCATGGCAACCCATCAACCGAGTGCCTCTCTCTCTCTCCTAATGGCACAGCTATTAGCGCTAATGCATTTCAAACGTACAGCAGCTGCCACATCACGATCTGAATGAAAGGACATGTCTTCCTCCAATCTCCACAATCTCCGTCCTTTCTTTCTTCCAACCTCGCGCCTCGGTTCCACCGTGGGGCGCTCTCGTGTGGTCATCATCAGCAGCAGCCTCCGTGCGAGCGGCTAACGATGATGTCGTTAATAATATATCGCTGATCATGTCATTAGTTTGAAAATGATTTTAACCACAGACGATTTTTCTTTCTGTGAGTTTAGCGGGCTGGTTGGGTTTCGCCAACTCTCACAAAAACCAGTCGACGCCATTTTATTTATTTTTATATATATCTCCGTGGAACCTTATCGTCGTCACCCAACGGGGTCAGCGCTGTGAAACGCATCTTTAAGCCGACAGCAACTGATTTCATAGCTCGCTGGAACACAATGCGGGCTTTGTTCTGGCTGATATGGCAAACGTCCAGCATGCTGCACAATTATCATTCCTCTGGAGCTGCTTCTCCGACCACCTGATGAGCTCAGCGTCCAGCTCTGTGATTGGACGGCATCACTTCTTAAGAGAAACACTCTTTAGCAGCTACGACGATGTTTAGCAGGTCTTTACTGTCTCCAGTTTGCTGCGCTTGAACAAGTGCATACATCCAGATTTTAGTGCTTTTTTTTCAATTAAATCAGCTGCTTGCTCTGGAAAATGAAGGTTTAGACATGAACAGTGAGGCTGGAATGGAAAATCAAACCAGTGAAATGAAAGA
>NW_007577745.1:257915-262063 GCF_000690725.1 Stegastes partitus
TGATTGGCTCTTTAATAAGTTAACTCTGTGTGGGAGTCCACAAAGGAACACGATAACTTCATCATCTCATCAGTCAGCTGAAGAACTGAACATTAGCCGACGAAGGAAAGATTCTCGGAGCCATAAAGTCTGTTCAGTAATTCCTTGTTTGGGACACGTTTTTGCATCGTTGTGTCTCAAACGTCTAAATGTGTTTCTACATTAACATTTAGCGTGAATCCATAAATCCTCCCACCGTGGCTTCAGTAGCTGCTGCTGCTGCTGCATTCGCTGGTGTTCTGGGAGAGAAAACATTAAAAGCAGCAAAGCATTTCTACAACTGCTTTGAACTGGCACACACCAAGGTAATCACACCACCGGGAGAAATGACTTTCTCCACAGAAAAGCAGTTAAATGGCATCCCCACACATTCGGCTGTGGTCAAAGCCGTGGGACCCGCCATTGTTTCATGACTTGATTCTGAAATTCAAAAAATTAGAAGTGAGTCAGACGCTGATGCTATTCGCTTCGGCTGCCAGTTTTCATTTCTACAAAACAAAGGAGAGTTGTGATATTTGGCTCCAAAGTTGCTGCTCCTCTTTTGTCCCTGTGAGAATTGCAAAGCAGCTCTGAAGCGACGGCGGGATGCCTCCGTCGCCGGCACAGCGGCGGAGTGTCACAGAGGGACGGGCACCTGACCTTGAGAAATCAGCGGCAATCCAACACTTTAATGTCTATTTCACACACCATTTCATTCGGATGGATTTAAAACCCTGAACGGCCATCTCCACAGTTGTTACGATCAACATTTTGACATCCATAACGTCCGGCGGCCGGGATGCTCGGACGCCGGCTCTGCGGCTGCACCGTGAGGGGGGGTGTGTGCGTGGGAGGGAGAGCCGGTGTGGTCTTCCCATCGCTACGGTAACAGCTGCGATGGCAGCCGCTATGAGGAACAGGCGTGTCATTGAGTTTCGATGATGTCACCGGCTTGGCGCGGCGAGCAGATGGGCCGGGCCAGGTACAGAACCTGCCGTTAGCAAACACATACCAATAAATACCGGCTCGAACACAAACAACCACATTATGCTTTTCCCGCGCACACACACACACACTCCATCACGTCTCTCATGCATAAACACCTTTTCTCTGGGTTTGACAGGCTGCTCCACCCGCTAGTTTAAGATGCGACACATTCCTCCTAATATGCCCAAAGAGCATGCAGCCCTAATCTAATTACAGTGTCAGTCAGCAGAGTGTTCACCCAAAGAGAAATTAGGAAAGCACAAAATCTACAAACAGGAGAAAAAAAAATAAAAAAATCTCCCTGCAAGCATGTGGCATATCTACCCCCACCACCACCGCCGCCCCCTCTTTGTGATGTTTTTTAATGGTTTCACAGTTACCCCTGCTGAGATTTATTACCTGGCCTAATTATAAAGGCAAATGAAATCAGTTCGAGACATTATGAACAGAGAGCCGCTATTAGGATTCATTTGCAGTATTTGCAGCCACAATATGGTATATTCTGTTTGATAAGGAATAAAGAAAAGGTATATGAGCGTGATCGAGGGGCAGGAGGGTGGGACAGAGAGAGAGGTGGAAACAGAGACAGAGGGTTTTGTTGGAGGAGGGGTGGATTAAAGAGAGTGCTGGCTTTTCCACTCGAGGAGGTATCGATGCCATATTGGATGCAGCTACTTATGAACAGGTGTGCTGTGTGTGGTCACCGTGACCCGGGCTCCGCTTCCTGCATGGCTACACATCCGATGGAGGTGTACCGGAGCCGAGCGGGGAGAGGCAGGCGTCAGCCCCCGTCGGGTCTAAGAGGAAGGGACGGTCGCACTGCAGACCGGCGGGCGGGCGGACGGGGATGCAGCCCAAGACCACGGCTTCAGAGTGTAAGCAACCATGAATAAAAATGGACTTTGCAGGGAAGTAGGGCTCATAATTATTCGTTTTAAATCAGTTAAAGCCTTTTCTCAAATATCCCCTAGGAGGCGTGGGGTTAAGAATCCATTTGTGGGAAGTGTACCATGACAGCGAGCTCGTCTCCCTGGAGACAGAGGATGTGACAGTGGGGAGCGTGCACGTGGCGGGTGAGGCTGTATAGATCTGTATATGCATGTGTGTGTGTGTGTGTGTGTGTGTGTGTTGTTATGCATGTGGGGTGTTTGAATGTTTGCAAATTTGAGAGTCAGCAGAGCACACAGGCTCACGAACACGCCGTGTTTCTGCTGTTTCAGATTTCAAGAGCGGATCTGGAGTGTTTTAAAGGTCAGCTGCAAGAGAACACAACGCGATGCTCAAGTTGCTCTGACCTGTGAAACAAAGCAGACTGGAAGCTCCCAGATAACACCGCAGACCACCAAAACAACAGGAGTGAGCGGCTTCAGTGTGGCTTCAGGGTTCTGTGTGTGTTTTTATTATTTTATAACCACATTGTCTCTGTGATGCTGATCACATTGTCATTAAAGGGTCACAAGTAAAACTGTTGAACAGACGGGAAACGGGCAGATGACAGGAAGATAAACCAGTCTGCCTGGAAAAGAAAAAGGGGAATAAAGACAGAAGGCATCTTGGGAAGCAGGGAGAGGAGCGTGTGTCCTACTTTACCGTCACACCGTCCTGCCATACGTGCTCCTTCTGCAGCAGCTCCGCCTCCTTGGCCAGTTTCTACAAGGAAACACAGAAACAGCAGCAAGTGTGAGTATCAGGAGTCAATCAGACATCGATCGGTGTGTGTGAACGACGGGGATGTTGACCTCGTTCCCTACAAACACCAGAACGGCTGCAAACGAACCGCGTAATTCAAATGATCGAGCCTGAAACAACTGAGTTAGTCTAAATGAGAAAACAGCACCACATTAAAAACAGTTTGTTTTGAAAGTTGCACTGGAAGCTGAGAAATAATTCAGAATCAACAAGAGCGACTTTTAAAAGAATTATCGATAAATTATTATTAAATACAAACTGAAACTGAGGGAATTTGAAGACCATGTGTTGAAAATGTCCTTATGAACACAAAATGACTAAAATGAGACACAAACTCACCACAATGACCACAAAAGAGACATAAAACAACTAAAAAGAGACACGACATCGCTGAAATAAGACACAAAACTACTGCAACGAGGCACAAAATGACCACAAAACACACAAAACAATTTAAACAAATAATAAGACACAAGAAGAAAGATGCAAAATGACCACAAACAACGACAACAGAATAATTAAAATGATCACAAAAGACACAAAACAACTAAAAAGAGACACAGCACAGCTAAAATAAGACAAAACGTGGCACAAAATGACCACAAAGAACACAAAACAACAACCACAAGACGCTAAATGATCCCAATGAGACACAAAGCATCTAGAAAGTCATACAACTTAGCTGAAATAGACACAAAACTACCAGACATCCGCACAAAATGATGACAAAATAACCACAAATAGACACAAAATGAAAGAAATAAGATGGAAAATGACCACAAAGAACACAAAATAACTAAAATGAGACACAAAATGATCACAAATGGACACAAAACAACTAAAAAAAGAAGAAAGAAGATGCCCTTGTGTATGATAACTTGTACCAGTAGCTCCAGCTCCGGTCACTATCAGTGAGGTAAATCCACATCACCACACTTCCACTGACTGATCTTGACATTTGCAGGTTAGCTGTGTGTCAGCTGTGAGCACTGACTTGATGCAGAGTATTGACTGTGCACATGATACCTCAGACACTACCTAAGCTTTTCCACTCAGTTCTGAAGTCCTAGCACCTTCCCACAGCTTCTTGTTTTCACTGTATATGTATTTAAACCATCTGCGCAGACACATTGAGCTCCTCGCTGTCTGATTTTTAAACATGGCGTCCAGTTCACAGAGCAGGTGTAAACAGTAGTTTGAGTGAATGTTAAAGTCTCTTCTCACTCATTGATTAACTCCTTCCTGCCTTAAAACGCACCAGGTTACAACGGCTTCCTTTAGAATGTGCACATCCATCCCATGCAACCGTCTGCAGCTGAAGCACACCAGCTCACCTCCGACACCAAACAAACGGCTCCACATGTCACGATTACAAGTTGCAGGTCGACAGGATTGTTGTTTGTTGCATAAGAAACTCCTGAATCTGTGTTCCTGAGACCAGTTTGTTTGGTTCG
>NW_007577745.1:263309-286614 GCF_000690725.1 Stegastes partitus
GTCATAAAACGTGCTTTAAGAGCCTGACCATAGTCACCGTCATGTGGCTCGTCCCTGAAGAAGCTCACTGTATGTAGGTTCCTCACACAGGAAGCCATCCAAGTGGCAAATATGGTGAAGCCCTGGAATCTCTCTCCTTCCCTACAGCGCTTCTCCCCCGCCTCCCCCGCCTCCCTCCCTCCCTCCTGCGCCTCAGTATCTAGGTTTTCCCAGGCCTCTAGGGGGCGATCTTATTTTGGTCCCAGAATAGTGCGATCAGTCACCAAGTCTCCAGGCGCTAAAAATTACAACCCCTATTTAGACCCCCGCCACAGTGAAAGCTCATCCATTCGTGGAGCCCCACTGAAGGAATCCGTCCTCGCCGCCACGAGAGGCTTTTTATCGAGCAGAAACACTCGAGACGTAAACCCTCATTATGATGCGAGCTGTCCTATTTCTATTAGGAGACCCGCCCACCTCATCTCAGCAGACCCTCCTCACCTCGTCTCAATGCACACGGCAGCCTCGGAGCATCGAGCGACGCCGCGTTGGGACGTCGTTACAGCACGACGGCGATGCGATGTCGCTGACCTCATTCGTGACACGTTATGTCAGAAAATCAGGATCACTTCAAGTGTTTTGTGCGATTTTAATCACCTGAACGAGCCTTAAATAAGATTTCATTCACTTCCTAATGAGACAATAGGATCTAATTAGCGCGTTGGAATTATTACCAAACAGTCCGTTAGAAGCGACAGCGGCTTTCTGTTAGAGAGGGTCAGCTTTGCCAAAGGGCGGCGCCGCGGTGGCGCTAATCTCCAGACGCAACTATCAACACTTCATTATTCAATTTGGGATAAACTCAGCAGTTAAATTAAAGCCACAACAGCTGCTACACAAATGTTTATATCCTTATAGTAAAAGTTCTTTTTGAGGATAAATAAGTTGCTGAACAGTTTCTTTCCTCCACCCGCTTTCATGATCTATTATCGAGCCACCCTTTGATCCCTTTGGCTGAGTCTTTTTCTCAGGATTTAATCTGTCAGTAAGAATCTCTACTTTGTCCCTTCAGAGAATCCATTTCTCTCCCCTTGAGTGGCCGACACATCTTCTTCTTCTCTTTTTTTTTGTTGGTGTGTTTCTGCCGGTGTGCCTCCCTCCTCTCCGCCCGGTAGGCCTCACCATTTCTCCGGGACCCTATCTCTTCCCGAGCAGCTTAATGCAGTCCCCGTGCTCCAAAACAGCCATGTGTCTTCATGTGTCTCTCCTTCCTTCGTGTTGGCCCAGATGGATGGGCAAAACAAACAGCCAATGAATCAGAGTGAGAGATGTGGGAAGGAGGGGGGCAGGGATATATCATCTATGCTGGTGGCTGGAGCCCAAGCAGCTTAGAGCCCTGGATGAGCATAGTGAGATCAGCACAGTACAGCACAGATAAGCTGAGTACAGGCCCACACAACACAGAAAATAACACCACAGCGTACAGGCGCAAATACACCGCCAGAGAGAGTCAACAACACGCAGCTTTAATGTTATTGCCATTGTAACCTTGACACAGAACGCATCGCGTGTTGGCCCGTTTGTCATCCAGCCTTTAGGCAAGGTCAAGAACCATAAGCACGGCGCTGTAATGGATAGTGGCGTGTGAAGCGCCCACAACGGGGCCGCGGCCTTAAACAGCGCACAATGGAAGCTGTCGACGATGCTAATGCTGTATGTAATAGAGCAGGTGATGGAGTAAATACAGTCGAAGCTGCCTCACCGTGAACTCTCAGAGCCAGAAGACAGCAGCAGCTAGAAAAGGAAGGAGAAGCTCAGCGCGAGACGATTAGGATCTTTAATATTTATAACTGTTGGGTTTGCTCTGTTCCAGAGGGGAGCGGTTTAATCACTCAAAGTCATGTTATTTCTGAGGGAATGACAGCACACCGGGGACGGACGGCGTCATGCTGCGGTGAGCGCCGACTCGACGCCGGGCCGCCTGCGTGATTGCTGCCGCCTGTTAGGCCCTTCCACTGAGCATTAACTTAAAGGGCACTTGACACACCACATTGTCGTCGGTGCGATCTGGAGGGACTCTCCAAACCGGCCCTGCAGTGTGTGTGTCTGAGTGAGAGGGCACTCGAGAAAACACGACACGGACTGTACATGTGATTGCAAGCTTTGAATAAGGCACTCGACATGTTCCAATCCACCCCCTCGGCTCGGTTTCTGCCGACGCTTAAGTCACCTTGGGGACCAAAACACTGTGAAATGACTCTGCCGAGGTCACTTGACCTTCTCACAGCGGCTAATACAGTAAGGAAAGACCCTTTGTACATTTGGATTGGCTGCCGTGAACGGTGGCAGTCGTAGCGGCAGGCCGCTAAGCTCCCAGAAAAAAAGACGGCTAAATATAGAAGCGTTTTCTTGAGGGTCCTTCCCACAATGTTGAATTAAATATCTAGATGCAGCATCACGGGAACGAGCATCTCCGTATCCACTGACACACACACGTGATCGGGAAGAATCAGCGGCGGCGGCGGCACGCTTAGCTGGAGGCAGTTCAAAGGACATGACATCTGTGGACGGCGTTGTTTCCACGGAGGCCAGACGAGGACGTAATTATCAAGGAGCATTCAAATTTGAGCGAAAACCGCTGTGTGTCACGGATGCTGACGAATTCTTGTCACATCGAGAACTGGCGACTGTGTCATGGCCTTAAAAGCAGCTCAGTGTGCTGTGGTAGTGCAGAGAGAGGCAATGTCATGCAGCGGTTGGTCCATTAGGGGGCAGCAGACTGAGGACACCAGCGAGCGGCGCCAGCAGCAGCAGCAGCAGCAGCAGCAGCAGCCAGTGGAGCCTGTCAGAGTGAGAGCAGTCTGCTTTAAGCTCTTCATTCTGTCTTCTCCACTCGGCCGGGATTAAGGCCAATCATAGAAATCACTGAGTCAGAACCGTCCCACAATAACAGATGGAGGGACTTTCCACTCCAGAATTTTAAAACATCACAGACAAACTCACTTTCAGTTCGCCTCGCACCCTTACCGCCACCATCCCCCGCCGCTGCCGCCGCCGCCGCCACCGCCACCATCTTTCATTCTCGCACCATCCTTTTATGTCTCCTCCTCGCTCGGCTGTTATATCCTGCCATCGTATGCCGTACTCCATTTCTCTCCATCTGTCTCAGTTTACTGCCCCCAAAACTTTCTCCCTCCTCTAACGCCGTATTAATTCCAACAACACAGTCACAAACCAACTTCAAAACAGTTTAATTGACTTCACAGGGTGCAGCAACGTACGATGAAACGGGAAGAAGCTTGAAAACTTCTGGCGTGTTTTTATTGCACACTCGGAGACGAGAGGCCGACAGACTTGGAGATCCAAAGTGCCGCACCGACGGCGCCGATAATAAGAAGAGACTCTCCTCTTCAGAGTGGCCAAACAATGTACAAGTCCATAATGAGGAGAAATAATGACCCTTAATTCCAGGTCCCTGGCTGGTTCGATACTGGCAGCTGGGTATTGTAGTCCTTATTAGCTAACTCTGACAGAGGATCTGCATGGATGGGTGGGAGACCCTGTCTTTGTTCTGTGATCCAAAGCACCCTGTGGCAGGCCCGTTCGCAGAGCCACTGTGTGTAGTGCTATTGTAGCATGTGCTGAGATAATCCCTGCCTTTGTTTCTCTCCCATAATCTTCCCCCACCACAACGGAAACGTTAACACTTTCTTTTTCGCCCCACTCATGGCAGCACATTCCCAACTCCGCTCGGCCCGTTTCCACAGAGACGGAGAATCTGGGAGATGTGAACTGTCACCTACCCACAGCAGCAGCAGCAGCTTTTCAAAATCAAACACCAGCTTTTCCACACTCCACACAGAAACACCACGTTTTCACAATAGACTGCCAGCATTGTGCCGAAGCTTCTGAGACAAAAAAGGAAAAAAAAAAGGCAGCTGTCTTTACTTTGGAACAATACAGAAGCAGCGTTGTCGTGTGCAGCGGCTAAACTCGCCCATGACGGTTCTTCAGCGCTGCGCTGAACGTAATCGACCTTGATCACAAGCTCTTGTGTACTAATCGGGGCACTTTTAAGTTTATAATATGGATATAATCAAAATACGATTAGGAGCAATGTCACGGGAGCAAACGAGCTAATCTAACATATTACTGGCTGCTGAAGTATCTCCATAAAAACAATTCCCACTAAAAACTAATTCTCCTCTAATTGGGATGCTTTTGGTTTCATCTGAGATACTCCACTCAAAATAATACGCATTTCACTCATTAAACCGCAGCGCCTTTGAAGCTAAGTGGCAGACTCATCATTGCACAGAGCGAGGCCAAAGACCATCGCGCTGCACATTATCGCTCACTGGAGGAAACGCCAGCGTGGAGTCGAGTGAACCTCCTACGGGTTGAACAGCGCTGCCTCTGTCACCGGAGGTACACATCAGCATGTCCACAATGCACACATCGTTTAAATCACATGCAAAGTTCAAACAAGGTCAGCGCAAGAACACGGCGGTGAGTCAATACAGATGTGCAGCTCCTACATGCAGAGGCCAGCAGGGGGCTCAGGGTGAGCGTGCAGGCGGACTGGACGGGTCCAGGACGGGCTCGGTGACACGCCAGCGTCTGGCCGGTCGGGCTCACTGTCCATTGTCTGACAGATAGTCACAGACAGCCTTTCCTGCTGCTGCTGCTGCCGGCATCAAGCAGACGACGGTGAGATGGATTCAGAGGAAGGGGGGCCGGAAAGTGACATTTACAAAAAAAGAAAAATAAATAGATTTAGTCTCTCTCGCCTCAACCTCGCAGGTGACTGAGAAGGAGAAAATTGCACAGCCATTGTCTGGAACAAGCGATAAATAAAATAAATAAGTCAAACAGAAGAGGCCCGGTGACATTCCACTAGAAATAAGCCGAGCACACGACTGCGCTTTAACAGGTGTGTGCTTGTTTCGTCCACCTCCTCCTCGGGCCGAGTGGGGAGGAGACGCACGGCAACGATCAGAGGGGAGATTGATAAATGCAAGAACGCTGCGACACAAAGAGCTCCACTCGGCCGCTGTATCTGCTATCGGTGTCAGAAACTCCACACACACGTGAAGACGCAAACGTACGGAACGAGCAGGAAACGATAAAACTGCTGAACGAAAGCCAAGCGTGATTGTTTGTAACTTTCAATCACCGCTGGCCACATACATCCAGCCGACACCTCTCAGACGTATGTGCGTACTGTACACTCGCAATCAAATCAAATGAGCCCTCACTAATCAACAAGCAATCAATTATGCACACATTTGTATTCCCGGTGCCCTTTCTTTGGCGGATACGCCGACTGCTGAGCATGGCGGGAAGGAGTCAGACGTGTATTGTTGGGAAACAGAGACCAGTTTGGCAGCGATGGTGGTGGTGGTGGTCGGGAAATTAATCCAAAATAGTTCCTGTCTTGTCTTTACAGTCATCGGTTTGTTTCATGCGATCACCAGCAGAAAAGACCAAGTGATTTGTGGTAGATTTAAGGTTGGACGCTGGTGTCCGTTAGCGTGAAGGACTCAACCCACACAGAGGCTACGAGGACGGGCTAGCATGCTGCCCCTTCGTCGATAATGCTGATTGATGGAAGGTTGGCTCAAACTGGAACGGGTAAAGGCTCCTTTCAGTAAGGTGACCAACGCTCATAAACACTGGCTGTGAATGCTAACGCTAACTCAGTCTCACTCCGCTGTGGCTTCTGTCTTTTCCAGGGCAGGTGCAAAAGCAAAAGGGGCAACAAACGAACCAACACAGAGACCTCCAACAGGTCTGAGGAGCTCTGCGTTGCTGTAGAATATTTCAGCCTTTGGTAAATGCTCTGCACTTAGACAGCGCTTCTACACCAATGGCGACAGAGCTGCCTTGCAAGCTGCTGCCCGCCACTGGGAGCAACTTTGGGTTCAGCGTCCTGCCCAAGGGCACTTCGACTGTGGAGGGCATCGAACCGCCAACCTTGCAATCAGAGGACAAGCCGCTCTACCAGCTGAGCTTTGGTGATGATGAGGATGAAAAAAAACCTGTACAGAAAACCCACAGGAGGAAGAGAGGCGGCTGATTTTTCTATTTCTTGCTCAGAGCCACACCAACATCATCCCAGTCCATCAGCTTAGCGCCCCGTCTCGTCACCTCGCCGCCACCGCAGCCCCGTCTGCAGTTCAAGGGCAAACCGTTTACGTCCATTTCTGCCCTTCGCTCAACCAGCCCCGCTCGTCCTCGCAGACAGAAAGAAGTTCAGGACATATAAAGACTATTATTATTCAACTAAAAGGTCGCGATGTGTTACCAGAAAACACAGTTAGTGATTTGTTGCGGATCTACTTTGCAGCTTCTCCTCCGTCAAACAGAAACGGCGTCTGACAGAAGCGCTGTCAGAGCGCCACAGAGCCCAGCCACAACAGTTGGTGTTTGACAAAGTGTATCGCTGACAGTGTGTGGCCAGTCGATTGTTCAGGATTCACACACACCAGCACACACACCTTCACACACACACACACACACACACACACACGTGTCCTATCCAGTATTCCAGCAGACATAAGAGAGGAAAAACATGCAGACACGGCCGTCTCTCAAAGCAATTACAGCAGATTGAAACCAAATTAAATTTGAAGCCTAGAGCAACACCAGCGACTGAACGTCTGTGACAGATATGACAGGGGAGGAGAGGGAGTGCTGCGGGACCAGAGGGGTGGAAGGCATGATGGAGAGAGCGGCAGGTGTGGGTCACAGAGGAGGAGAGAGCTACTCGGAGAGGAGAGGCACAAGTAGGCCAGGTCCCACACAGAGAACATCAAGAGTGAACTCTGCCACCATTTAAAAGCAGCGAGCAGACAGAGCTCATCCACTAAAACCTGCATCTTCTATATGTGGCTGCAGATGCTTTTCAAAAGCACACCATATGTTTTTGGATTGATTTTCTGCCTTCAGGGCAGCCGCCGGTTTGCAGTTGCTTCAATATGGAATCAACTTGGTTTGCATTCATTACGGAGCAGAATGAACCCGGAGACTTTAAACTGGCTCCAGGCTTCGTGTCCACACCGACACGTCCTCGTCTCTAAACAGCGTTTTAAAATAAAAATGATCTCCGTCAAGTTGAGCATTTCAGAAAGAATCTCCTTTCATACTAACATGTCTGAAAATGCAGATCACATGACCATCCACATACATCGAGTGCCGGTGTGCACAAACCGGGGGTTTCCAAGCAGACAGTTTGTTTTAGTTGTAGAATCATGTGATGAACTTATGTGGCCTATAGGAGGGTGAAAGTCTCCATCTTGGAAATGAGGTTTCCAAAACAGTGAAATAAAACTGGATTCATGTGTGGATGAAAAAGCCAAAAAGCATCGAAAAAAATAGAATTTAAAAAATATCCACATGTGGTGCCGCTAAAGCTCATCGGGTTGAGCTGGTGTCCCATGTATACGGGCTATAGTCCCCAACGGAGTGGTCATGGGTTCAAGTCCTTCCCTCATTCTTCTCCCCCACTTTCCTGTGTCTCTCTCTGTCCTATCCATCCATCCATCCATCCATCATCTCTACACCTTAATCCTCACTAGGGTCATGGGGGGCGGAGTCTATCCCAGCTGACTCAGGGTGAAGGCAGGTTCACCTGGACAGGTAACCAGTCTATCACAGGGCTACACTTAGAGACAGACAACCAAGCACACTCACATTCACACCTACGGACAATTTACAATCACCAATTAACCTCAGCATGTTTCTGGACTGTGGGAGGAAGCCGGAGAACCCGGAGAGAACCCACGCTGCACGGGGAGAACATGGAGACTCCACGCAGAAAGATCCCGGGTGTCCTCACCGGGACGCCAACCAGCGACCTTCTAGCTGTGAGGCAACAGTGCTAACCACTGATCCACAGTGCAGCCCCTGTCCTGTCTAATAAAGGCAAAAAAGGCAAAAAAATATCTAAAATAAAATAAATCCCCACGTGTGTGAAGAAGATCGGCATCATTAGATGTTTTATCGCCTTCATCATAATACATCTACGAGACGACTGCAGCCTCGGCTGTTAAACATCCTTTAAATGCAACAAATGACTGAACTGACTGTTCAAATCCACTCTGTCGTCCTTCTTTCTATCCAGCAGTTTATTTTCCAACTATATACTGAATTCAGTGATTTTCTGCAGCAATGAAAACAAACCACAACAGTGAAGGCACAAATACGACCAATTAACCTGCAGCATAATCCATGTGAGTCGGTTTGTAATGAAATTAATGGAAATGGCTGCTAAAAGTATGGAAATCCCTCCATACAGTGTGCTTTGGGACACGGAGCAATGGAACACTATATTATTAGAAATTAATGGACTAAAGCACCGACATGTTCCTCTGAAAACACACCGTGTGTCTGAACACACGACGCTTCATCTTAAATGTCATATATATCAGTAATTATTTAAAATGACAGCTTGAGATGGAAATAAAAGAAAAGCAGCAACACCACAGCCAATAAAAGCACATTATTTTAAAAACCCTCGCGCTGCAGAAGTAGAAATATACGATAATCTGTGGACCATTTAGCAACCGCAAACATGTGCTCGTTGCAGGCATACAGATTAGCTCAGTTTCCAGTTCTCCACAAGATATCATTTCTCCATTTTCATTATTCTAGTCCAAGAAATGACAGGATTAGTTGTGGCGGCTTTTAAACATCTGATGTTATCTGGCTCTCCTGGGTGAACAATTAATCCCCCTCACTTCCCTTCTTCTCGTCACCCTCTCTCTCCCCATCCAGGCTTCATCTCGCCTCCGTTTCTCTGCTCCTCTTTTCTTCTCTCCCCCCACCACGCTGTCTATCTCTCCCAGAGGAGATCCTTCTTCTTTTTTTTTTTTGCTCGAGAGAAATGAAGCTAAGTGGCCTGGCATTTAAATACCTACAGCGTGCTGCGGAGCTATGTGAGGGAAGCACACAAAATGAGGTTTCTGTAATCACTAGGCAGCGGCCTTACAGCACATCCAGCGTTCACGCTCCTACATTTACCACGTCGCTGTCTTCTCGCCTCTTTGGTCGTGTTTGTAAATCCAACTTGAAATTTCCATTAGCAGAAACAATATTAGACGGATCTATAATCAGGTGGCAGCTACGGTGAAATCTGAAACGATAATCTGCCACAGTTTCCCGTCAGCGCGCCTCCTGACTAACAAATGAAGGACATCGTCTCTGTGTGGAGAGCGAGTCGCTCGCAAGCAGGTTTCATGTGTAATGCAAATAACATCTGGCTAACAATGTAAATGTTTGATCAGTCTGCTGCGTCTCCTGCAATCTATACTCCTCAGCCGCCGACAGATGATTCGCTGAATATTCAACAACGAAGCGACGGCGCTCAGAATTCACAAGTGCTGCGGCCGATTTCGTATGCAAGATCTCCAGCACCAGCCAATTTGTAAAAACAGAACAGGAAATTCAAGAGATAATTAATAAAACATGTTGTCTGCAGCACTGTACCTGGAAGCCCGTTAACGGCACGACGTGAGAGCTGCTCTTTCCTTTCAAACTATTCGGATGTTGATTTGAGGAAAGAATCCCGGCGCTGTCTTATTATTTCAGTGGATAGAGTCTGTTTTCTCTGAGCTGCTGATGCATTATAGTGACTGGTTTTTATGCATTATGTCTTATTTTATTTATTTCTTTTGGCTGAAATATCAAATAGACTTGAAGGTACCATCCAAGAAACATTTACATTTAATTACACCACACTGTAAATCTTGGAGCTGATCCATACACATATTTATTAATTCACAGATGGTAAATATGGACGATACAAATGTTTGCTATCAGAGCATTTTCTTCCCTATTCAGAATCAAAAAACTGCATCTTGTTCATCTATCACATGTAAACACGCAGCAGCCGGGTGCACTCGTCACGTCCACCGTCCTGCCGTCACACAGCGAGGCGGCGAAACGCTGCAACTTAGCAGAAACACAACCTCGCTGACTCACGGATGCACCGGTGCCAAGTGTGCCACAGCAACATGTAAATAAGACACCTCTCCTCACTTCTCATTGATTAAAACACTCCGAATGTGCTCATAAATCCAGCTTGATAAAGAGAACGATGACAACAAATCATGATTACAGTGTGGGAGCGACTATTAAACACCATCAGTCAGCGTAAATAACCAAAAACAACAACAAAGTAAACAGAGGCATCCAGCCAGCCGCCGGCTCTGAGATGCACATCATGTCACAGTAACGTCTTCAGTGTAAATCCATGCAGGATGCTGTTGTTGCTGCACATCGTCTTATTCTCTGTCTGGTGGCAAACGTTGGTGTGAAAGTGAAGAGAAGAGGCAAATCCTCTCAATAACCTGGAGTTCATGCATCATGTGAAACGCTGGTTTAATCACTGGTTCTGAATTTTATCGTCCTCTTGAGAACATTCACACAGTCGCTCTTTTTGGTGAAACCATGTCGAAGATTTGATTTGAAACTACTGTTGACTGAAAATAAACAGACGCACGAATGTCCCGGAAGCAAAAAAATAAAGGAAACGACACTCAGGTCGTTTCTTCTATGTTTGTTCATTTGTTTGTTTCCAAAAGACAAAAAAATGCAGTCGTGACACTAAATATAAAACCTTCTTCTATGTCAGATATCAAGGCTGTGGGATTGTCCAGACGGAGGTCCAGATACGAGGAGGGCTTGATGCTGGAAGGCTCATTAGTTGTTCATTATTCTTCATAGTTGTTATAATAACTAGTAGGGCTGGTCCCAATAGAACTTTATGCTCTCTGGATGTTCAGGCCCATTTAATGATGAATATCAGAACATTCTGTGCGGTCGGGGTCCACTTCCGCCCCGGGGCAGCGCTCTGACGGGGTGGAAGTGTCCAGAACACACAGGCAGTACTTGGCTGCTGATGCTAGTTTAGTTAGCGCTCACACTTCTGTTTCCTCCATCGGTGGCGGCGGGGGAGTGGCAGATACGCTCCACCGTTACCATCCATGTTTACTTCCATAAACACTGAGCACGCTCGCTGCGTGTGACGTCGTCGTGTCCTCTTGTGCGCATGCGGGACACTTTTGGCTCGTATGAAGCTCACACAGCAGATCACATACAAGTCGCATT
This sequence comes from Stegastes partitus, assembly GCF_000690725.1. Taxonomy (NCBI): domain Eukaryota; kingdom Metazoa; phylum Chordata; class Actinopteri; family Pomacentridae; genus Stegastes; species Stegastes partitus. Next base: position 274,401 of record NW_007577745.1, read on the forward strand.
GAAGTGGAAACGTGAAGGAAGTCACAAAGAAATCCTCATTGAGCATCAAGTCCTGCAGTGTGAACGTAGCCAATCTGTGGGATTGTTCAGTCAGATAATACGCCGTCATCCTGATTGGTGACATTAAATGTCATGTCGGAGTCACAATCCAAGGCTGTCGCTATGTTAAGGCTGTTTTTATGGGTTCTGTTGGTTTTTCCTATAAACTGTCAGATAGCAGGTTTAGGATTGTTAAGGGTTGGATTATCAACGACTGTAGACAGTAAGTTGATTACCGACGGCAGCGGCTGTGTTATGTCATGTGAGAGAGGAGCTAATTTATGCTGACCACGAGGAGGAAAAAACAGCTCTGGATAAATGAACGAGCAGACAAGGGGGTAGAGCCCAGGGCGTGCTACCAAATCTAATCAGACTAATAGGCTGAAACGCAAATATTAGAACTTGAATTATCACTTTTAAGCACAAGCACGCACCGATTCACTCACTCAGCAGCAAAGTTTGTCAGGCGTTCAGCGCTGTTGAAGGGCAGAGGATGAAAATACCTCATTTAAATCATTCCACAGAGAACAAACTCATTTTCGACACACACACAGCAGCAGCAGCGGCGGCCCGATGCTATATTCAGCATCATTACAGACTAACATTGGTCAAAGATTACACGGGGTAGCCCATTCTGTCTGTGTGCATTGAGTCAATTTTCTAGATGGCATTTTCAGTTTCTCATTACCCCAGTGGTATACACGGCGCAGCTTTTATCTCACCTGTAGCATCCTAAAAATATCTGCTGTTAAGGAAACAACATGCAGCTCGGGAGACGCCTACATAAAATAAAATAGCAACGTGAAATATCTGGAATTGCCCAAAAGCCCCTTTGCAGAAAAGGAGAAAATGGCGAAAGATAAAAAAGAGGTAAAGTAGATGAATTTAAAAAGCAAAAAGTGTGATGGAGGCAGATAGAGAAGAAGAAGAAGAAGAAGAAGAAGAAGAGAGGCAGGCAGGCAGCGCTGAAGCAGTCTAACCTTGACAGAGAGCATCTTCTGACAAGCATCTGCCTCCTGTAATAATTTAGAAATAATCTCCATCCACAAAGGCCCAGCAGTCTGGCAGAGTAAATGCTCTGTGCCTGATCGATCACTCCGATTCAGCCAGCTGCCGGTCTCGGTGTGCGCAGGCCTAACATCGATCTCAGCCGCTCTCCCTCTCTCTCCGGCGTCGACAGGAGGGCGGGCGATAAAGAGAGGACGGGGATGAAAAGGTGAGAGAGGATGGAGATGGCGGCAGCGATGCCAAAGTGAGAAAAACAAAACGGGGGATACAGATTCGAGAGCTGATTTCAGAAACAACGGTGCAGAGTAAAACTGAAAATGGAAGACAAACATTTTCACAAGAGTCCAGACGGCTCTGCTGCTCCCCCATGATGCTCTGCTTCACCACAAAGGTCATCCCCCGGACAACAGACGGTCCTTTTGTCCAGAGTTTTTGGAGGTGCAGCAGGTGGCCACCCAGCTCCAGACGAGAGGAACACACACTGCTGCACACATCCCATCAACACATCCAATTACCGCTCAGCGTTGTGACAGCATTAACCGCCACTGTGCATTTGGCCCCTACCAATTAATTGACTTTTAAATAGTCTGCCATTAGCACCAATTTAAATGAATAGATGTACTCCTCCGCCTTCACTTAGTACACTTTGCCCCGGCTGCCTTTAAGAAGCGGCGCCGCCGTGTCGCCTGAAATGGCAGTGTAGACGGCGAGGTGTCCTAACGGGGCGAGGACAAAGTGAACCGGGTCGCTAATAAATGTCATTACCGTGCATATAGGCCGTGATTACAGTACCCGCGCCAGATTAGACGTTTCCACCAAACACCTGCAGGTTCTGTCGGATGCAATGTGACGACAATGGAGGAATCTGTATTATTGCAATTAGTGTTGAGCCACCAGAGATCAGATGAAGTCATGAACATACTCATCCAGGTTTGTTTCTGGGCTCTGAAGCTGTTGTTGGCATCACTGGGCAAAAACTCCACAACAACTATATTCTAATCCCAGAAAAAACTAGACTTCTGCATCTTGCTTTAGCCAATCACAGGTCTTCTCACACACAGAGGGTATGGTAGAAATTACCGTAATGTCCGGACTATAAGCCCCTACTTTTTTCACATGCTTTGACAACAATGCGGCTAATTTATGGATTTTTACGAATTTGCCTCGAGACCAAAGTGACATCGAGAGCGACAGAGAGACTGAGGAAGTGATGAAGTGATTCTGAGGCTGTTCCGACACTGAAGAAGACGACTTTAGTGGTTTTAGGAGGAAGATGAAGATAGCGATCAATGAAAAAAGCATCTACGTATTTGTGTATATTACCGGTTTAATTAAGTTTAAAACATCTTTCTGTGTAAATATCTCATCTTTTAACGTGGACACCTGCAGCTTAGAGACAAGTGCGGCCTGAATATGTACAAAACTAGTTTTCTTTTTAAAGTTAGCGGGTGCGGCTTATATTCAGGTGCGCTCATAGTCCGGAGTTTACGGTACTTGTATTACCCTGAATAAGAAAACAAACACTCTGCTGGGTCGTCAGTACATTTTATAATATATATACAATACAGAGAATAAAACTTATCATCGCATTGAGACGAGAGCGCTGACTTCTCCGTCCACCAGAGACTGACAGCCTGTTGATGACGTGAACACAAACTCTTTTCCTCCTGCCGCAGGTTGTAAACAGGTTGTAAGTTGAAACCTTATCTCACAGCTTTCATTTCCATGTAAAACTCCAGCATTCTTCAGACAGAACAGCCTCCTGGAGATAAGACTGAGGCGTCTCCTCAGAAGAACCCGAGGAGGAGCCTCTACAGACCTGAGGAGACCTTCGAGCTCTGTTTCTAGGTCCTGCTGTAGAAACATAAGCTGTCACCATCTCCGAACAATTAAGTAATAGAAGATTATTAACATCTAAATAAGTGATGGTGTACGATGCATTGCATGAGGTGGAACGCTGCAGCGGCTCACATGGAGGGTTTTCATTGAGTTTGTCCAGAGTTTGAAGCCCACGTGAAGTGATTGCTGCTTTCAGCTTGATTATCTGCTGCGATGTGAGGGGTTGACCACAGAGACTGAAGAACTGCAGAAGGGCTGTGTTTTCAAATCTGGCCTCCACTTTTCTCCCAAAACTACCACAAACTCAAGCCGAAGAGAAGGAGTCCAGGCGAGAATCACATTCTGAAAAAACTTCTTACTTCTTGAGAGACAAAAAACTAAATAACTGTATCTATAACTTACAGTTTGTTCACTCTCTGCTTATGAGTGTCAAAGTTATAGCATTTGGCTTTATAAACCATTTATAGAACAATTATATGCCTACAAATGATAAATATGGGGGACATAAAGTGTCTCAAATATTTATCATGAATCAAGTTTTCACTACTTTACAGCCTTTGCGATTTCTTTAAATCCATTAGAGGCTACTACCGTAAATTCCAGACTATGAGCGCACCTGAATATAAGCCACACCCACTAACTTTAAACAGAAAATTAGTTGTGCACATATACAGGCTGCACTTGTCTCTAAGCTGCAGGTGTCCACGTTGGAACATGAGATATTTACACAGAAAGATTTTTTTTTTACTTTTAATTAAACAGGTAACAAACACAAATACCGTAGATGCTTTTATCTGAACAGTTCCTGTAACACGGCTGGTTAAGGAAATAAAAACTACAGCAGCCTACCAGGAAAAGTCACTGACTGCTATCTTCATCGAGGCAAATTCATAAAAATCCATAAATTAGCCTTCACGGCGCTCAAAGCGTGTGAAAAAAGTAGTGGCTTATACTGCGGACATTACGGTAATTTGAGAATCCTGATGACACGTTTCACAGGAAACTGTTTGAGTTTGTTGGATTTCCGAAGAAGCTCTTAATGCGAAACCTCCATGTTTGATAACGTGACGCTATTCAGTACATAAATGGTACAGTTTGGGCGGAGGAGGGGGTCAAACGGTAGCGGCTTATTGTGATAAGCTGAACCTGAAGCTTGTAAGTTTGTAATCAATGATGGGGATTAATGCGTATCAGAAAGAAGAAAAAGAGCGAGGTTGCTTTTATCTGAGGTCGCCAAGATTACAGGAGCAAAGGACGAAAAGAGAGAGAGAGAGACGTGGAACAGGAAGCAGAGTAGAGAGGGGGCGAGATAATTATTATCACAGAGGTGCTTTTCCAAGGTCAATATTTGAGATTCTCCTCCACTGTGTCTCTGAAGCGTAACACCCCCCACCAGCCTCCCCACAGCGCCTCCTCTCCTCCCCCCGCCGCCGCCGCCACCGCCACCGGGCACGCCGCTATCTCCCCTTTCCCTTCTTCTCCAGGTCCTACGCCTTTCCTCTGTCACTCATCCAGGAGAGGAAGCCGGTGTCCCATCCCCCCGGCCGCTACCCCCGAATGAGCCCAAGCCATAGCCGACAGCCACCATATAGCCTTTCAAACACAAGGCGAATTAAACGGGCGATAAACAAACCGACGGGCCCCTCTCTCTCTCTCTCTCTGTGGAGCCACCTGTCAGTCAGCCGGGAAACAAGGTAACTGGGCATCAAACCACATCTCCCAGCCGCTACTTTGCCGGCCTGTAAGGAAAAACACCTGCCAATCATGAAAAGTGTTGGGTCATTATGTTAAGACAGGCTGTAACAGGCTGACAGAGTTATGACAGGCTGTCAGAGCTCAAGACAGTAGGGCAGAAATCAGGGACGAGGAAGAGGAGGAGGGCCGGCGGGCTGCAGAGGGGAGGCAGGTGAACCGGAGCCTGACAGCGTGAACCCAGAACTCCTCCCGACCACCGCCGCACATCATCAGCATTTAAGCTCACTAAGGCACGGACGCTTTAAAAAATATCTGCAGGAGGAGAGTTAGAGGAAGACTCACAGTTAGACGGACGTTAGCGTCTTTAGCCTCCTTTATGTCACATTTCATTGGACAGGGGAGTTAGAAAAGACTTTAGATGCTTTAAAGTTGAGCAGTTTTGTGAATGAAGGCTGATGAAGATCCTCCACATACGTCTCTAACCGGCACAACACCAACACAAGGTGGTGGACGGCAACCAAATGGATAAATAAACTGTTCTGACCAATGATAGCACACTCTGGTACTGTTGGTCCCAACCAGGGACCAAAGAGTTGAAAATTAGCTTAATGCTAAACACTCTATAAGCAAAACATCACATGTTTTCTATGTAAAAAAGCACAATCCCTGATCAAACAAATACATAAATAAACTTCTAGCTGCTGTGTTTTAATCTGGCTGCTCAGCCAACATCACATTTGATGAAACACCTGCACCAACGATTAACACGAGTCTAAAAACACTGAAGCACATTAAACAGGAAGAGCAACGAGAGGCGCTTTGACAGTAAAAAAACACAAAAAAAAATTTCCTCAGACGAAGAGATGACTGAACAATGAAGGACCAGAGTTCCAGCTCCAGCAGCTGTGCTGTCTTAACAGTTTTTTAAATAAATGTAAATACAGAACAATGCTTTATGTCTCATTCTGTCATTTAGCAACACGTCTGATATCTGAACTGATGCTGTTTTATTTAGGCTCATAAAATAAACGAAGAATATGGATAGAAAGCGTCTCTGGTGTCAGGTTCTGGCTGCTGCTTTCTCTGGTTTACATGAATATCTGTAGACTTTGAATGCAGGAACACATCTGAAGACGTCAGCGAAAGTGATTCTAAGCTGCAACCCTAAAAATTAAAAATCAAATTGAATCAAATAATAAATCTCATATCATGCTCATATCTTAACCCTAGAATGTGCAACACCAATCACACCCCACACACACACACACACACACACACACACACACACACACACACCCCAGCAGGCAGCCTTTGGGCCTTTGCCTCCACAAATGTGCTCTAACACCAATAAAAGCTCTGTTACTTTTCCGTATAACCACCACTGCAGACCAATGCCACGGCTGATCTGAGGCGATGCAACAAGCTGAGACAGACTCTGAATGGCTCCCACTTAAGAAACAAACACAACAGAAGAGAAGTGACAGCGCAGCGCAAATGAATGCAAACTTGGGAGAAATGGAACGGAGAGAATAATTCAATCTGCAGCCACCTCCTCCAGTCAGCCGAGGAGAGCCGAGCGGAGGGGAAGGCGAGGGGGAGGACAGAGGGCCGCCATGCCTCTCTCCCTGGGCAGGGCCGGGGTGGCAGCCGCCCAGATAAGTTGGGGCCAAGCAAAGATTAACTGCTTGCTCTGATGGAGGAGCAAAATAAAGGCGAGCCGACCTCCGATTCCCTTGGCCTCTCTGCGTGAGCGTCCTGACTCGGTGGGGACGAGCGGTCGGGATTGTGTACATTAACCATGATGGGAATTTCTAAGCAGCCAGCGGCGGCCCAGGCAGAGAGGAGCTAATGTCACTCCTCCTGTGAGGAATAGGAACCGCATGACCTCTCATATCCTCTCACACTCGTCCCTGTTTTGTCTTTCACCACGAGTCCAACTTTTCATTTCCCGCAGTCCTTCGCTGCACAGACGTACAATAGACGCACCTGCAGAGCTCTCTGAAGATAACTTCTAATTGTCTGAGCCCATCCAAACGTTGAAGGCATTAAGAGAAGATGGAGCTTCTGCCGGGAAAACTGAGCTGGTTTGCAAGAACCGCCGTGAAGCTGATCTCTTGGATCATTCCAGTGTGGTTGAGCTCAAGCGCTAAAGCTCTGCAAAGAGAAGATCTGGCCTATTAAAGCCAGAACCTTTTTCTTTTCCCCGTCACGGCCATCTCCAGTTAGAATAGGTTGTTTGTCTTTGTGTTGAATATGCAGAACACTCGACAGAAACACGACGACACGACGCCCCTCATACGAGCCGAACTGAAGCGATATGACCCACACAGCCTGTAAGTCCAGATCTGATCCCTCTGAACCATCGGGTCCAAACCTTTTATTGCACCTCGGACTGGTTTTAAGCAAGAACATTTTCTATGGACTGGTCATTGCACACATAACAAAATGTAATATTAAAAGGTTTCATAAACAAATAAAATTTATTTTTATTGCTAAATATGTATTTGCTTTTTCTTCTGTCCTCGTCTCTCCCTCTGTCCAAAGAAGCTCTCCGGAGACGTTTGTTTGTTTGTTTGTGTGTTTGTTTGTTTTTAAGTTATTTTGGCAGCGGTTAGATTTAACAGCGAGCATGAAAACTGACAGTCTAGTGCAGGAAGCGAGCACAGACGGAAGTGATGGGAAGACGAGATAGTCGCTTTCAAAATAAAACACCCTGCAGACTCCGCTGGAAATAAAAATAAACCAATAAAATGTTTTTATTCTTTCTGTGCGGCCCAGTACCCGGTTCTGGACCGCTGCTCCAAACCATCAATACGTCATCTTTTAAAAGCAAAGTTTAACAAGTTCTGCTGCCAATAGAAAATCCATGATCACATCTTTAAGTTTTGAACACATTTTATTTGCAACACCACTTTTTCAACGACCACAGTGACCCACATGCCCCTCAGGAGTCAAATAAATGCACTTGTATAATCATCACAGATCAACAAGACCAAATAAATATGAACTGTACGGACTACTTCTTCAGTCATGTGGCCCATAATGCCACTGGTGTTACCGTGGACTGGTGTAACTGCTCCTGTCTTTCTCATTATTACAACAAGAAACCACGTTACTGAAAGTGGAGAATCCAGATCATCACAGCCGCTGAAACCTATTTGTTTTAAACATATTGTTCTTTATGAGACCTCAGGCAGCAGATGATCAAAGTCCAGCTGATCTTTGGTGTTACAGTAAATCAATCTGATTCAGTCAGATCTGTACGAACACTGAGCTTCTCTTACTGTCTGTGATCTAGATGTTCCACTACAAAGGCTCTGGTTCCACAGCCTGCAGAGGATGGAGGAGGGTTCTGACGTAGCAGCTGCATTTTAAAGGTGTTTTTATAGGAACCACGTCGTAGAAATGTAGTAAAAACGTTCCTTAGTTTCTTGCACTGTGCATCAGGTTTCTTTATTCTCTGTTGATGCTCTCAAAAGCTTCCAACGTCAACAGGATCAAACTGATTTATTTGTCTGTCTGTGCACTCGGCAGACAGACGAACTCTTGAGCCCAAATCCTGAAACCCTGTTGAGGAGACGCTTGCTGTTAGATGACCATAAATCTGGTGCGTGTTAGCGTGTGAGCATGTATATGGTTATGTAAGAGCCCCATACTGTGAAAACAGCCCTTGTTCTCCTGATCAATGGTCTGTCAGGAGCTAACAGCTCGTTGTCAGGACACAAGCCCATTATTTGCCTCGTCCATTCCACAAGGAATAAAAGAAGGGACTCGCTCAAGCAGAACCCGACTCTCCATCACGCTGGAATTAAAGCAGGGCTTTCCAGGGTCAGAGGCAGGCTATGGATATGAGACAGGGATTATTTACCTCCCCACCAATAGCCACTTAATCCCTACGAGCAACATCCAGCTTCCCACTTCTGATCAGCGAGAAGGACCGTCTCAGTGCCAGACAGTGAGAACACTTCCATTAGAAATAAACTTTTATTAATACTGAGCCACTCGAAGCGGTGGTTAGATTAATTAAATATGGAATATAAAAACCCTTATTTCCAGCGTCTAGTGCGGTTTGCATCCACAGAAGTCTGCGCAGCGACTTCCTCCCGTGGGAACCCTCTCAGCTGATGATGCCGATAAGAGAAACTGGCAGATAATCGGCGAGGTGATGAGGAGGTGGAGGGACCTGATGGGATGGAGGGCCGGGGAGGAGTGGAGGTGGAGTGGATCCTGACCTGCTTAGGACGACCAGCCGTAATGACGCATCTTTATATAAAATAATCACCTGCCTTTCTAAAGCGGGGTAAGAATAGCAAATGACCACACGGTGCTATTTTGTCTTTGAAAATACAATTTTCTATTTGAACAAGGCTTTTTTTTTTTTCTTCTTCACGCAGCGCTTATTCCATTTTTTCCAACACACAGTGGTATAACATTTTCTGTTTGATTGCTGAGGCGTTTTTCAAAAGCCCCTTTCATAAAAATGATCTTTTTCAATTGTGCCCTCTAGGAAAGAAAACAACGAACAGACAAGAGCGCTGCCTCGGAATAGGAAAGGGGAGAAAAGTCTGCGTTTTAGCACCGCAATTCAAGATTCAAGTGTCTCTGTCCTTTTCTCTGCAGATACAAAATCGCACATGGGAGACTAGAAATATATGTTTTATGCAGCTCGGAGAGACGGCTGCATAAAAGCACAAAGCAGTCATTTCTATTCATTTGTCTCTGGCTGACGGGGAAATGAAGGAGTGAAGCAGATGCTACTGCTACGTGAACAAGTTGCTTAAACACAGAAAGCATTTCTCCCCTTTCAAGAAGAACTTGGATAATTAGATGCTGAATCAAACCCCCCCTCCCCCTCCCCCCACCTCCACTTCCTGCCTCGAACCCATATTGTCACTCAAATGAATGATTTCCAGAGCGGCAGGAACACAGCAAAAAAATATAAATCTTCTGCTGTACACTGACATTTGTTTAGGAGGAGGGAGGAGGGAAAAAAAAAAACAGCCGAGCATTCAAATGGAGCCGAAAATTGTACATTCAGAACTAAAATAAATGTGTGCATTGGAGATGTGAAGGAAAGTGCTGGAGGCGGCGTGCTGCCACGACGCAGATCAGGTTCTGACATTTTGTCTAATGTGAAACGCTGCCAAGGAACAGCGGGCGCGATGTTGTGACCTTTATCAGTGGAGTGATGGAGTGACCCCACGCTATACGTACAATAATCCACAGATACAACAATCTGCTTTCACAACGACCCGCCCCGGCGCTTCTAATGACCTCCCGCTCTGCTCGTGTGCATCGGCGTGCACGTGTGCGACGGCCGCTGACCTTCCGTAGTGGGCAGCGGCACAGCGACGCCGACGCAGGTGTTTGCGAGCGTACGGGTGACTTCTGCTTTGAAGGTTAAACAGGCGATGCCTCAGCAAATTCTCTCAAGGCTTCCAAGAAGTTCGTCTGCCATACGTTGGGCGAGGTAAGTGTGTCTGTTCATGAGTGTGTGTGTGTGTTTGTGTGTGTGTGTGTGAAGTGTAATAGCTTTGCCGCAGGTAGTAACAGATGGTTGCTAATGGAAGTTCATAGATCTGAATGACAGGGGCCAGGGGATTGGGGATGAGATTATGGGAGGGAATGTGTGATTTAGAGTGTGTTTGTGAGTTTGTCTGACTCGTATGCACAATTAGTTTATAAAGTAGACCAGCACCGAGTGTTTCTAGTCCTCCATCCTGAATGGAACATGATTACATCATTAGGACAGACCGTCATGTGGTTTGGTGCAGATTTTCATGGTGCTAAGAGAATTAATCTGAATAGTTTTGGTGATTAATTTTTGCTGTTTTCCACAATATATCTCAGAATTACTGGAAGTCTGTTGGACCTGACCACCACCATGACATCTGACATCCAGAACAGTTTGTAATAACTCTGAGTATCAGGCAGCACTTTTAGTTTTGTTGTTTTTTTGACCAAATACCATTAAAACTAATCGCATTTCCAATCAGCTTTGGTTCCACTTGCTGTGTTTAATGGAGGCTAACTGGGGTCAATGCAGGTAGCCATGTTTAGAGAGTGAAAAAGTTCCCCAATATCGATGTATTGGTTGATATCCTGTATATATGTAAACAAGGATCCATCCATCATCTCTACACCTTAATCCTCACCAGGGTCATGGGGGGCGGAGCCTATCCCAGCTGACTCAGGGTGAAGGCAGGTTCACCTGGACAGGTAACCAGTCTATCACAGGGCTACACTTAGAGACAGACAACCAAGCACACTCACATTCACACCTACGGACAATTTACAATCACCAATTAACCTCAGCATGTTTCTGGACTGTGGGAGGAAGCCGGAGAACCCGGAGAGAACCCACGCTGCACGGGGAGAACATGGAGACTCCACGCAGAAAGATCCCGGGTGTCCTGTGAGGCGACGGTGCTAACCACTGATCCACCTTGTGAACAAGAACCTCTGACTCTTCAGCTGTGATACATACTCTGCTAATGCAGCTGGACTCTGGTGGACAAACTGGGTGATGACACTCTTTTAAAATACCACAAGCATCTTGTTCTGCATAATGTTCTGTAAAATAGGAAATATATATTCCGACACCGATATATCTGTGACAGCCACAATCAGCTGATAATATCTAGCTGGTAGTACTTTAGTGTTGAGTCCTAGCTCGTGCTAATTATCTCGCTAACGTAGGATCAAGCTAGCCAGTTAGCATGCTAATGTCAGGGAACACTTCACCTCAGTAAAGCCTCAAACTGGAAACATCTGATGTTCTCACTTTTCATATTAAAACTCTGCATGAGAGTTGATTCTCAGTTTGATGGTTGATGTTGATCAGTTATCAAGTCATTCTGTGAAAATCTATCACTGAAATCTATCAAACCCGACTCTGACTTAGTGTTTGATTCTGTTAACAACATTGAAGATATATATATAAAACGCCAACATGAATCGTGTAATATTATATTTAAAAAGAAATAAAAAACTGCCCCACCATCTCTGCATAAGTGCTGCATGCCTACTACATCTACAGAAACGTGATGTGCTTCTTGCCAATCAGTGCACGCTGCAAGTTGTAAAGTTTTCTCTTCTATTTTTACCCAAGTAGAGCTCGGCCTACTTCTCCCGCTCTTCCCTAATGGGACCTGAGAGTTATAACTGCCTCTCCAAAGGCCTACAGGAAATGGAAAACCAAATTACTTTGTTAGACTCTCCTCTTTAATTTAGTTTCTTCACTTCCTTGCAGTGGTGCCGGCGCTGCGAGGGACAGAGTTGTAGTCTGAAGCCGCGCGCTATCTGCGGCGGCACATGTACAATGTTCCATGCGTGTTAGAGTTCTGGCTGCCGATTGGGTTCATTAGTTATTCCGACCATCTGACCTCCCCACAGCACCGCTCAGGCTCAGTCATTATGAAGCCCTTGTAATTCATTAGGCTTCCTAAATGAACACAAGCCATACCGAGGGGTGCTCGAGATTACCGAGTGGCACGCCGCGCCTCGGGGAGGTTAATAGTAAGTATGTGGGTAAAGTTTGAACAGCGTGATGGGGGCAGAGGTGGAGGTTAACAACTACCACCAGAGCAACAGCAGGAGGGAAATAAACTGCAAGGAGAGAAAATACAAGACG
>NW_007577745.1:287554-289194 GCF_000690725.1 Stegastes partitus
TTATGCTTCTATAGAGGAGGATTAATTCAATACTGACGGTAATGATGAGCAAAGCGTACCTCTTGCAAAAAAGAAAAAAAGAAGAAAATCAGTAAGTGTCCTCCAGAATTAGGACTGAGGGGAACGAGGCTACGGGGAAATCTCACTCCCACAGAAAGTGAGAGACAACTCCTTCATTTGTCAGCGCTTCACGCCGACAGGAGGGACATAATCACTTGCTGCCGGTGGTGTAATTCATTGTGGGCACACCAGCTGCTGCTGTTTGGAACGGCGGCAACTTAGAAACTGAGTGTTTCGAGTGATTTAGAAAGCTCTTTTAAAGGATGTATACAGTTCAATTTACAGGCACAGCGGGACACATACAACACAACAAAGCAGCAGCGATGGCTAACTGACTGAAAAGAATCACTGGCAGCAGCAGCAGCAGCAGCAGCGCAATCAGTAACCAGCTCAGACAAAGGAGAGCCTCACTTTACTAATCCTCCAGCTCTAGTACCCTCCACCTCCGAGGGCCAATCCAGCGCCGAGTGACAGCTCTCACTAGTTGCAGCAGCTTCAGGAGCCTGATTTTTAAGGACTGGTGGGCCTTTAAAAGACCGACGGCTAAATTTAGCTGTTATAAATTGGTTATTTGTCCCGGATGCCGGTTCAATTAAAGCCAGCCGCTGAGGCGTCGGAGATCTCGCTGGGATGACGACTCAAGTCATCAAGCACACACTCGGAGAGGCTGGTTAGTGTTCGTCCCTGAACAATAATTAAACTGTTGATCTGTCTGCGTTGTTGTTGTTGTTTCTGGGCCCACCGTTAAAAGTGTGACGTTCCATTAAAATGACAAAGTGGGTAATTAATGCCTTCTCGTTACTCATCCCGTCACGTTTCTGTGACCAGGATGCTTCTGTTGGTCTCTTTGTTTTACATGTTGGTCCCCGGTCAACCAACCAGAGGCTTCAAAAATAGAGGAGGTAGAGTCTGAAATAGTTTCCCGCTTTGTTTTTTTGTGCAAGCGGGCATCTCATCAGCTTAGCGTTCGTCTTCAGTCCACGTCTTCAAAGCTATGGTTGAAAACTACGTTAGAGACGCAGCAGGAGTAATTACCCCCATATGTAATATCACTTAATTAAACTATAGCTCAGTAACTGCATTATTGCTAATCTGACAGGGAGAATGTTTCCTCTGATGAACAGATAGTTTAAAAAAAAGACTATATTTAAAATACAAACCTCTAATTAGAAACATGCAACAAAAACGAACACGTCTGTGAAACACAAGGTAGAAAACCTGTAATTTCCAATCAGCTTAACTGCATAGACGTGGTTATAAAATGATCTGCAGACACCAGAACTTTCTCAGTTCTGGACCGGTGGGCTGTGTGCATGTCGGCATCACAGCTCCATCTGGACCTGACAAGAAGCGCCAGAAGAATTTAAAAATTGATTGATTGATTGATTGATTGATTACGAGGCTTTACAACAACTGAAAAGAACAAACTAACAATCAGCTGATGTGCAGCAGGATGTAGGAGGTGAACACTGAGTGACAGTACCACTGATCAGAACCACTACGGACAGGAAGTCACCTGGACAATGTAGTTCTGAGACACCAACAGGATTCAGACTCGGTGCAGGTGTCACCAGTGGAAG
>NW_007577745.1:290355-291484 GCF_000690725.1 Stegastes partitus
AAAAAAAACAAATGCCTCCGAGGAACTTTAGTTGCAATACGTTCCTTCTGTGGAGCCTCATTATAGTAAATCTGAACTGTTAGTTTTTAATCTTACATGAGAGCAAACACTCACTAAACTGTTATAATTAGTGTGAGGTGAAGCAGTTTCTAATCATTTGACTTTTAAACGACATGGCATCACCTCAGCTCACACCGAGCCGTTGAGTTGTTGTAACTCGCCGTGTGGGTGTTATTTTTGGGGAAAGAATTCCACTTTGTTTGTTCGTCACAGCGAGATATACAAAACTGTCAGAGTGAGTGACTGAAGAACGAGGTCATGAGAGAAGAAAACAAGCGTCTGACCAACAACCTGCTGCTGCGTGATAACTGATCCGTGGCAGCTACACTTCCCTCCGTTTCCTGGGTGAAAACACTAGTGGGTATTTCAAATGTCATTTCTCAGCGGTGGAGAAATATCAGCGTACCGCGGGGGGAGCTCGGTGTGAGCGGGTCACAAAGTGAGTCGATCCAAATGTTCACACCTGTGTCAACACGTGCACGCTGGCGCCGCTTCCAGCACGCATGTTGACAGAGCGTGCCACGCGTGAGAGTCGCCGTCTGGCTGAATTATTAATGGATGTAACGTGATGACAGACGACTGGGAGCGGCCCGGCCCTCCCCGGCGCTGACCCGGCTGCGTCGTCTTGTTTTCCACGGTGAGGAGGAGACGCAGGCCCACGCAGGCTGATTGATTAATTCTGTCAAGCACACTTTTGCTGTCCCTGCACAGTGTCCGGTCCGAGCTCTCCTGCAATCTCTCACAATCACTATCAGCATGACTGCCAAGTCACAAAACATCTCCGTCATCTTGGAGAAGAGTCCAGCCCGTCCACCGTCCACCATCTTCCTCGGTTCACATCCTCTCCAGTAGAAAGCCTGCTGGTCGTGGCCCATCGTGAGACTTCAATCTCTCCTAAAACTAAACAGCAACCAGGTGTGTTCGCTGTAACTACTGAAAATTCACTTCCTCAGTATTTCTTAATTATTTCCTGACATGTATGACTCGACGTACAGCTCGCTTACGGTCTGTTAGCTTTCTATGTGACAACCAGGAGACGTCCATCTGCTGTGGAACAATGTGACGGGTT
>NW_007577745.1:292349-296790 GCF_000690725.1 Stegastes partitus
AAAACAAAACAAAAAACCAACTGCCTACCAGCAGTTTTGTGTTTTCACACTTTGAATGCTTGTTTTTTATCCACTGATACGATAACTGGTTTAACTGCTGATCCATGCAGTCAGCCTCCGTCCACTGAGTGCTAACTGATGGCGAGGACAGTCTCTGAGCTGTTTCACGTTGATGTGTTGTGATCGTCGTACAGCAGCAGTAAAGCTGCACAAACGGACTTCAGGTGTGAACATCACAGGTGCGACTGCGCCACACGTCACTTTATTTTCTGGTCGATGAGATATTTGTCGCACATCCGCCGTCGCCGCGCTGCACACGACCTGGGAGTGAATCATATCTGTTTATGTGGGTCAATCTTCTGCTTCTCCAGAGCGCTGAAGTGAGCCACGGAGCACAGCAGGTCCGCTTGTTTAACTAAAAGGCCTCCGTGTGTTTCCCACTGTTTCATCTCTACACCTGCTGCCTGAGCCTCCTCGCTATCGTACTGGTCGGTATAATTCTTCTGCTGTATTTTCTAAAACACATCAACCGGACCTCATTCCCATTCCTCCAGCCGCCCGCCTCATCTCCATGCTTTGGCCCTGCAACCATTCAAACCCAATAAGCAACCCGGTGGAGTGCCGGGTGAGCATTCATCAAGCCGTGAGCAGACCGGAGGCACTCATCCCTCAGCCTGTAAGTGGTATTGGAATAGTATTGAGATCTGTGTAATTGGATTAGACCAACCTTAGTCCCCTCTCTATTCCGGCAGTCCCCTCTGTGAAATCATAACTTAAGAGCTTTGACAATGGTGGGTTTGCTGTGCAGCAGCTGATGGGAGTGTAGCGTGATCTCTGTCTGCAGCTCGTGGCCCCGTCCTCCCTCTCCGAGGCTGGAAAATCCCAGCAGCGGCTCGACCGACAGCCCGGCTCGGGATGTCGCGCAGCCTCGGCTGGTTCTGAGGGGGCCCGGCTGGTCTGGGGCCTGCGTGGCGGTCGCATGTAGCGGCACAGAGAGGAGCACGGAGAGGGATGAGGGCTGCGATCAGTCTGGGAGGTCTGTCGCACCTGTTGGGCTTTATGCACATGACAGGTTACATGCAGGGCTGTGTTCTCTGTGGCTGCTCCGGGTTAAAAGGCCTGTCAGGCTGACGCTCCGGCAGGATCGCTCAGCCCGGCGCTGCTCACACAACACACACCCGCACAGACATAACGAAACCATCCACACATCGGCAGCTCATCAACAAATCTCAGATAATCAAGCCACAGAAGAAGCTTCGTTATTCCACTCGGTAGCTGCTCGTCTTCTCGTGGTGTGTTTAGAATAATCCATAAATTTCCTATAGATGATATCGATTAAAGGCAAAGTTTGCAAATGGTTTAACTCTGAAGGGTTCAGAGGTGGAAGAGACAGTTTCTGAAATTGATTTTAAAAAATGCACGAGTCTGCCGTTAAGGAACAAACAATAATTGGTCATAATTACAAAGGAAACAGAAATGCCTTTCAAAGTAAAGTTAACCTGAGTACAGCTCCATATATCAACCATCTATTATTTACTGACTTTGGTTGGTTCTGCAAGACAACAGCAATTAGCTGGATTATGTGGATGGAGGTCTACCAGCATCTCCACTTCCTCTGTAATGAAAAGAGACTCGCTGGAAATCAACAGGATGTTCAGAAACCAGCCGTCCGGAAAATAAGGCGCCACGAAAAAGGCTTCAAATATCGTACAATTTGAAGAAGACATCTTTTCACATCCTGCTCAAATGTGCACTGAGCAAAAAAAAAAAAACTTTAGCAAAACCCACAAATCTGATTGGCTGCAAAGTCAGCTCATCTGCAAACGGTTGTACCTGTCAGGATAAAAAAGTCCAGTCAGCTTTAAGGTACGGGGCCACTGGAGGAACTCAACAGGAAGTCAATCACATCTCACAAAACAAAGACCGACGTTCCTGTAAAAACGTCCAGCGAGCCTTTCAGCGAGCAGAGGTTCGCGCTACGTTTTAATTTTGGCAGCGACCAGAGAATCAGATCATTGTTTGCAAAGATGGCTGAAGCCAGAGGCAATGAAAGGGAGAGCAGACAGGGACATGGAGCGCAGGAGATTAAGACAAGGAAGGGAGAAGAATAAACACTGGAGAGGCTTTTAACCAAAAGTAAGTCAGCTTAAACTGCTTCCATTTTTAGACCGACGGCGGCGTTAAGCGCTCCCCATCATATTTTTATTTAAATGCCTCTTCTGACTGTATGGAAGCCGGCACGCATCGCTCTATTAGTTATGCCAAATGTGGATATTAAGGCTGAACACAAAAGACGATTTTTCATTAATTAAGCTCCTTTTTTTCTCCCCAGCAGATGGTATCTGGCGTTAATAAGGCCGGCTAGCGTCGGGCAGGTACACAGCACAGCAAAGGCTCTCCGACCAGCTTCACTCCACCGCCTCCCAACACACCAGCATTTATTAAAACACGCTGCTAATTTAGGAATTAAGGCTAAATCCAGAGGAACGCTTCCCTCCATATATATATCAGTAACCAGTGTTTAGAGTCAGTGTGTATTCTCTCATTAGTAATATAAACATGAATTACAACGAATCACCCCGAGCTGGATTTAAATAGGCTGCAGAAGAATAATTTCCTCCCCACACACACACACACACACACTCTTTTAAATGTGTGGCGGGGAATATTTGGGACTAAATAACCATTACAGGGGGTAGAAACAGGCTGGAATATAAAACGCTGTCAATGCGGCGCCGAGCGGAGTTTGAGACCTTCTTATCTACAGGCTGCATTAAGACACGGCTTTCACTTTCCTTCCCCGTATGAATAATAAGTCCACATGAATTTATTTGCCTACAGTCGTGAGTTTTCAGTTTTAACGAAATAAGAAAAAAAAAAAAAGCGAAGCATCCTAACCTGTCTAAATGAAACACATTAACTTGTTGCCTACTTTTTGTTCAGGTTTGGATCCCATAATGACATAATGACTCTATTTCCTTGCATCGCTCGTTCCCTTCTTGCAATTTCGGACTCTCTCTTTTTCCCCTCTGCTTTCATCTTTTGATTTTTTATTTTTTTTTCCCTCCAAACTCTTTCCCCTCTCCTCCTCCTCCTCCTCCTCCTCTGCCTTCCTCCCCTCTCTCTCTCCTTCCCCACCGCTCGCTGCTCATTTTTAAATCTATGAATTTCTGAACATCATTTTCTTGATTTTTCCTCGCCCCGGGGAAACATTCTCATTCCAGACCTTCTCTTTTTTCACCTCATTTCCTCCCTCCTGAGCCTGAATCTCTCAGACGGGATGTGAGGTGACAGTGTGGCCCGTGGAGGTTCGGGCGGGGGTGGTGGGGTATATATATATATATGTGCATGTGGAGGGAGGTAAAGGTGGAGCTACACGTATATCTATAGAAGAAAAACGGAGGTGGAGGGTCACTGCCATTTCAAATCCAATCCCAGACGCGACCACAGGAGACGCACGGCGACGGCGCTTCAAGGATCCGAGCTGCAGAATTAAACGTGCCTTTGAGAGACTCGTGCTGCTTTAGTATCATCCCGCCAGGCCTCGTGCTCTCACAAGATATACACTTGTGCTGCTTTATAAGGCGGCTGCTGTGTTAAAAAATGTCATTGCCTCGAGTGACCATGTCGGGGCAGGAGCAGAGCGAAGGGAAGCAGCTCTCCGTCACCTCCGCTCTCAAATGAGGTGCCAGAAAGTCAAACTGTAGCTCGCACACGCCGACGGAGCTGCTGGACGGGTAGAAACCGAGAGTTCAAACAGGAAGGATTTCAGACATGCATCTGCTTCTCCATCTTCTGTGTGAGTGTTAACGTGGCTGCAGACGATGAGAATCACCAAAAACCTCAAACTAATTTAGCTTCAAACAGCAATAAACACGACTCCCATGCAGGTAATTTGGGAATGAGAAGCCCTCGACATGTGAACAGAACTTACTCTGATGGTCTAAACGGGGACGTCAACATTTGATTTTTAAATCCAATTTTTCAGGATTAGCGCCAACGCTCCTTTTCTTTATCTCTGGCTTTTAAAAATTAAAAATTGATTGTGTATACTCTCCTCATTTCCCTCCGTGCCACTCATCCTTCCTGCCTCCGTACCGCCGCCCTCCTCCCTCTCTACGGGGTGAGAGGTTTCCCACTGGGAGAGCGAAGCAAATTTTTAACTAATCACAGGACCGTCTGAGCGTAGCAGTCGTAATAATTATATCCCAGAATGCAGGACATTGAAATGATAACCTCCTCACGCGCCACGTATCTCCCAGAATACGCGCCTTCAATATTAAACAGAAGAACTCAGGGGCGGGAAAAGAAAAGTGAAATTATCTCAGTTTTTTGACAAAATACAATCATCTGAAAAGTGTTTCAACTCTAAAGAGGAGCTGCAGCGTTTTCTGACTGAAGGAATGAAGCTGATCTCCTACATTCAAGTTAAATAGAAGCA
>NW_007577745.1:298145-300520 GCF_000690725.1 Stegastes partitus
TTTTAAAGTCAGTGGGTGTGGCTTATATTCAGGTGCGCTCATAGTCCGGACATTACGGTAAATGTATGAAGCGCAACTTCCTGTTCCACAGAAGTCAGAGGACCTCCATGCGTGTGTGCTGCGGCGGTGCGTGTTTCTGTACAGGTGTTTTAACATGCGTACAACACGACGCTCTTACCTGCAGGGCTTTCCTCTTGCTGATCAGCAGCTTGGAGATGTCCCGCGCCACCCTCTCCACCAAGTCCTTGGGGTTGTTCCTCTTGATTTCAAACTGGCTCTTCTTCTCGTTATAAATCTGCAGACGGAGAACACAGGGAATCAGAGGTCGGGCGACTGGAGCCATTAGTTTAATTAAGGAGATCACAGAGGAGCTCTTTGCTTATTCTCGAGGTAGCGCGCGAGATAGTAAACGTTTGCTGGAGAGCAGGCGGTATGCAGCCTGCCATTATACCCATAAGCCCCGGCGCTGGAGCAGAATTAAACACAGAACACAGCCTTAATGGCAAAGCACTTAGCTAGCCAGCTGCAGTCTGGCAGTCAGGATCAAATTAAATAAATGCAAACTCCAGCAGATTCTCACTCGCTGGGTGAACACCTTGTAGCTCCGCTCCTTTGGATCCAAGACAAGAAGCCGTATTTACAAGAACATACGCATTTTAATCACTCAGATGAAGTGAAAGTAGGAGTTATGAGCATTATTCTCAGTCAGAAATAGCTGCATGACATTGCAAACCGCACAAAACCAGCACAGACGTGGATGCCACCAGGGACTGGGGCTGTTGCAAAAGGAAGGGCATCCAGAGGCAGAGCGGCAGCTGCTTGGACCGCTGACAGAGGAAGGTACTTGGAGAGATTAGTCTGCTCCCCTGGAAGAATCACCAAGGCTGAGTCAGCGGCCGGAGCTCTCCATAGGATCTGTAGTCTACAACGGAGCGCCACCCGAGGGATTACCACTTATCCTGCTGCCCTAAGACACGGCAAGACCCACTTTCACACCATAAAACCGTTTTGTACCGTCCTCCAGGAGGAAACCCGGGAAAATCCTGTTGTTGTCCAACATTTTAAAGCAATTAGGGCGTTTTTTAGCCTGAAATGCTGCGTCTGCAGGCTGGTTAATATGCCTCACGTGTAATTCATATGACGATAGAACGCAGCACGTTCACTGTAAGAGCAAAATATAAACGTGTACGTTAAGCTTTAATCTGAAGCCACAGTCATGGTTGATTCAGGAGAAGCTAATTATTACGTCTGGTTGATCTGGAGACCCCAGAGGCAGGAAACTGATCAGATATCGACCAAAAAAAACTCCAAGAGACTTTAAATTAATCAGAAGTTTTTGATTTGACAGCCAGTTGGTGGAAACGTTCCTTAAACCCAACTACTCCCACTCCCACAGTGATTTTAGGTTCCTGTTGTTTTCTCAGCGAGGCTCGTTGCTTTCATTAACAGCAGCGTATTAATTAAAGTGCTTTATTCTGCACCGTCCAGACACCAAACTTCCTTCAGAACCGTTCCTCGAAAACGGTTTTTGTTTCAAAACGTGAAAATCAGCTTCAATAAATTCGTCATATTGTCTTTTCAGGACCAACCACATGTAGATGAACATGTAGTTATTGAAGAAGTCTTCGTTACCTACAGATATCTGGCATACAGGATGTAAACATGTCGGTGAGCTAACACCACGCCTACTGATGGTGTTCACCGTCTGGGAGCTTCAACGAATTACTGGAAAAAAGGTGCAATCATATCAAAACTGTTTTTCTTTTTTAATGAATTTAATGAAGCCTCTTTGTTGGGTTTATAGTGAGATAAAAGGTTTTTCTGCTCGTCAAATATGAGCATAATTACAAAAGAAAGACAAACCTTTTAGTGAAACACTGCTTCATTAATCAGTCGAGGCGTTTTGTAAACCAGTTAATCTGGTTGAACACACTCTGATCTGATCCCGGATCTGTTGCAGCACTTTCAACACGCGCTAACGACACCAGAACCATCAACAGCAGCGTCTTCATTCATACACAGAAGCTGTTTGTGCACGTTGTCCTGCAAAATGTGACCCAGAAGGAGAAACATGGAGGCTGACCAGCTGTCCACCGCCGTCCAGAGGAGGGTGCTGCAGGAAGCTAATGTGGAATTAAATGATGCTCCAGATGAAGAACGTCTCCTAAAGCCTGGTCTGAGTTCTCGTTTGTGCCTTTCTTCTCTACTGTCCAGTCGCTCATGCACAGAATAAATAATACATGTAGACACACACTCAGAACATGAGTAGAAACAAATATAAACCCGAAGCAGAGGAGTGAATGAAACAGAGGAAGATTTTTACTCCAGTCATAAATTTAAAAAAATTAAATAAATAAATAAAAATGGAAAAAAAA
>NW_007577745.1:301115-303630 GCF_000690725.1 Stegastes partitus
CTCACTGGACCTGTTGAACAAACAGAACACAAATCTGCAGAAATGTGACGTCTGAGCCGGTTCACAGCTGCACGGTGCTTCCTTTTCTAACATTAATTGAACATAACATGAAATATTTCCATCCTTAAAGCAGTTGAGATTCAACTGTTGCACGGCAGCACGCACGTCATTTAGATTAAACACGACTGAAACCAGCAGATCGCTGAAGTCTGAACAAACCAAACATTCTCATATTTCAAGTCGTCGAAGCAGGAATCTGGTGCTCGGTTATAAAACATCACGTCTGAGGGATAGATGTGTTGATGTGCAGCAATTAGGGAGGAAAACACCGGCGTCCATACGATCCGTCTCTGTCAGGCTGGAAGCCGGGCAGGCGGCCAGAGGCTCTCCTTCCACCGGCCCGGCGAGCATGCAGCCCCGGCCCCAGGAGCTCCGTCCATGCCAGCCCAGCACTCCCACCAGATTGCCTGGTGTCTTATTCTGGCCGCCCTCTGAGGGACGACGGATCCGACACTTAAAACTACTTTTCTAAGTGAAGGAGACGAACATCTGCAGCTTCATCACGACAACAAAAAAACTCCTGAAATGTTGTTCTGAGTGAAACAGGTGGTTTGGTTTGTTTCATCCTGTGCTGCAGCTACTCATCCTGAAAAAGTCATTAGTTGGCAGTTCAGCAGCCTACAGACACACACACACACACACACGCACACACCTACACACACACACACACATGCACGCATGCACACACACACACACGCACACACATGCACACGCACACCTACACACACACACGCACTTACACAAATTAGTCATTTCCCTTCACTTCTAAATGGAACCGTCCTCCGACCTGAGACCAATAATCACGTGCGTATTTACACACACACACACACACACACACACACACACACACACTCGTACATGTGGTGTATTATGCACACGTGCGCACAGCGACACACACCATTTCTTTTCTTTCTCTTTTTTTTTTTCAAGGTGGAAGAAGCCATTAATGGAATCTTATTAAACCATAAAACAAGAGCGAACTTTTCTCCGCTCCATTGACAGACTACAAACCCCCGACTCCTTTAAGTGATGCATTTTTCAAGTCGATTTAAAAACCATGTCAAATTTGTTTTTAAATCAATATTCATTCCCTTAATGTGTGGTAGCACTCTCTGGCTCCGCCGCTCCCCTCCAAGATTCATGGCAGTCTCGGGGACATGGCAGACAGAGTTGGCTCTGCTCGGAAACAAAACAACACCGAGAGAGATCAATAAAGCTCACGGTGCCTAATGTGGAGGATTCAGAACGTACTTAGATGTGCAACGACACACAGCGAGGTCCGTTCTAACGGAGCACAGTCAGTATTCTTTAGGTTAAACTCCTCTAATGCGGTTTAAAATGATTCCAGGCCTAATTGTTGGGTCTTTGCTGCTACTGTACTCATCAAACGGCCTCATTGGAAAACGCTGCTTAATTACCTCCTCAAAGCACAGCGACTGTAAACTAAAGCAGCTCCTGTCACTGTGGTCCAGAATGCAGGAAAATGAGCTGCTGCAGCACAGTTTGTAAAAATAAAAGCAGAATCACGACTAAACTCACTGGTAGCTCTTTTCCACCAAACTGGTTCCAGTGCTAGTGCCTGACTCGGCACCAGTTCTTTGTGGTTCCATCGCCTAAGCACCGGCTCCAGGTTCTCAGAACTGGTGATTAGCAAGAACCGACTCTTTGCTGGGCCAGAGCTAAGCACCGTCAGGGGCTGGGGGCGGGTCATCATGACCAACTGGACCAATGGATGGATGGATGGATGAATGGGACACAAGAGGTGATTGGTGTTGTTTTTCTCCAGGACGTCTCTGGTCCGATCATAGATGTACTGGAATGAGTCCAGGGACACACGGAGGTTTTATACAAACTGTTGGGCTGAAATCCGGTCCAACTGTGTCCCACCAGCAGCACCACAGTGGTGGAGAACAGGACTTCTATAACTTCAGTGTGCTGCAGTATTTATGCTTAGACATGTGGTCTTCTCATGAGAAACAGAGCTACACGCTGTTTGTTCTGCTCACATGAGAACAAATGACTGGGTTTCATCTTGGACCAATCTGACATCAGAACCTCCTGGTTCACTCTGTTTAAAGTCATCTTTGGTCGCTCACCGGTCTGAGCACCGCGGCCACCAGCAGCAGCTACCTGCTATGTGGGGCGTTCAGGGAAAATCGTAAATTGTAGCGTCTATGGATAAGAAAATGTTCAGCAGGTCAGATGTTTTTCCTGTGACCAGGTGGGAAGTACGACCAAATGAGAAAGTTGGTCTCACCGGTAAAGAAGTCCGTCTGGAGTCCTGTGTGGACTCCGTGTGGCGCCAGCGTTGTTCAGTAAACGACGACGTATGCAGTGACGTATGGTGGGGCTCTAACTGGGCTCCTTACCGATGGAGAAGCAAACAGGTTCTTAGATTGGAACCAACTAAGCACTGGTTCCAGCACCAGCATGGAACCAGCACCAGCATGGAACT
>NW_007577745.1:303856-306949 GCF_000690725.1 Stegastes partitus
GTATGGAGCCTTTAACGCTGTTTGTCAGAAAACGTCTCTTTCTGTATCTTTGTGTTAAAATTTGTGCCTCTTTGTAAAATCTCTGATTTTAAATATGTGACAATAAGATTTTAGTTTATGATTTCAGGTTCTGATCTGCTCCACGTCTCCTCTACTGTATGTAGTCAGATGCTGCCTCCGTTTAATACACCTGAGCAGGTGAGCGTTACCTCAGATTGAATGGGCACCAGCGTACTGTGTCCTCCAACACTGTGTTCCCGTCTCCAGTGTCTCTATTGTTGGTCTTGTGCTGCTATGTAAACACAGCTCGTATCAGATTCTCCGTCGTTTTGCATGTGAACTACCACAAAAGCCTCTTCTGTCCTCCTCCTAATAACAACATAAACTACAGACAAAGACAGATGCATGCGTCTCTGTGGCCATAACGAGCTCCTGTGATGAGCTTCCCGTCCATTCTGTCAATCAGCCCGACCTCCAGCCGGCCAATGAGAGCTGAGCTGGAGGGGCGCTGGGCGTAGACTGACAGCACATGGTAATGCTGCCCATGATAGGTCTGAGGAGCTTTAAATCCCCTTTAGCTGGAGGTTGGAGATGAGTGACCATCATGGCTGAAGGGCCATAAGCACGTCAGCCTGCCTGAAATTATATTTGAGGGCTTTAGAGCTTGACTCACTCAGGTAATGGGGCAGCTGCAGGAGAAGAACCGAGCGCCGTGGCGGGCAACTCCACTGATAATCATATGCAGCGTTTGAGCCGAGCCCAACCACTCGTAGATACTCATAAAATATATATATATATATAAACAGGAGAAATATCAGGATTCTGTGAAACCGCTGCAGAAATGTCATATTAGGTTGTTTTTTTATTATCAAACTTCTAATCGATCTTCATTTAAATGTGTTTTGCAAAAACACACAAATTCAACTGAAGATAAAAACTTTGTGGTGGAAAAAATATTCAAATAATTTACCTAAAAGTAAAAGTGCAACAGAATCTGGTCGTAAACATAAAAATAATAGTTATAAAAAATAAAGCACCCTGCTTGGTTGAGGCAGAATGTTTTTTAATTTGCTTTTTGATAATAAACTAAAATCTATAACATCATATTTTAGAAGTTAATTGTGTGTTTTGCGTGTACATTCATCTCTAACAGTGACCCTGTGTGCTGTACAAACACCACCATCACATCTGCAGTCCTCCACTAAATCATATTTCCTCCCAGCAGTGTGCGGAGCAGCTCTTCTGCAGCACGTCGCCTCAACATGAGCTCACAAAGCTGTTCTGAAGGGAACAAACTCATTTATTCATTTATTTACTTGAAAGTATGGCGACGATTGATGTTTTTTTTTCCCACTAAAAGATTAGAGGCACGTTTAAGTCCCATTAACATCACACACAGCGCTGAGCAGCATTTTACAATAAAAAAAAAAAAAAAAACACGACAAAAACAGAAAAAAAAACCTAGATGTTGGTGTTAAGTGGTGCCCGTCCTCCTCTGTACACAGGAATGATAACTCATGGAAAGGCTGCGGAGCAAATTAGCGGTGTTAATCAGTTATGCCGTTGGCTGGGAGCTGTGACGCCCAGACAGCTTTCTGTGCAGGCCTGTCATTCTCACAGGAAAGAGGAGAGGTGGCTCCGCAGAGCGCCACCGACGGCCAATCAAACCTTCTGCTGCTCGCGCTCGCACAGGAAGCGACTGTGCCAATCGCCACCAATATGCTCTCTCTGGCAGCGCAGCAGAATCACACACAAAGTGCAAAAACGTGCTGCACGAGCCTCCGTCGGGCTCGTACACGTCATCACACGTCCTCACTTTCTCATCATTAGCCGTGATGGCTGGTTCCAGCGCGCCAAGCCCTGAGCGTCACTGTAAACAGGCAGATGGAGAGACAGAGGGTGGCGGGACTCCAGAAAATTACTGCTAAAAAGTGGTATGCAGATTCAGCTGGCTCCGAATATTCATCAAACAAGTCCGCTGCTTTGCAAGTCAATCCCCTCAGCTTCAGCACCATTGGAGAAGAAAAAAAAAAATCTTGTTAATGCTGCATAAAATTTCAATACCAGCTCGTGTTATCGCACAAACCTTGGATTTTTCAAAATGTTCCTCCTGTCATCAACACAGCAAAGTCAAAAAAACGATAACAAATGAAAAAAGATTTGTGTCTGCCGCCGCCGTTCCCTATAAAGACTTGTTTTGTTGACTTTTTTCTGCTCTGTTCGCTGGTCGCGCTGATGTTCGGTGCTGCTGTTGATGTTATTGTCTAAGGCAGAGGACTGCTTATCTCTCTGTGAAGTCAGCCACAATAGGCCACGTCTGGCTGCAGCGCCGGCGACGCACAAGTTGACAGAGACAGATGCCACATCATTAAGGAATATTAGTGGGCTCCGCCGAGCAGACCCAGCTTCCACGGGCCCCGGGAAGAGTTCAATAAAAGAGAACACATCGGGAGCAGCAGCCCCTCGGAGGAGCTCGATAAGACACAACACACCAGAAGCCTCTCATAGTTCAATAGGACTGGAAGCCTCCAGAGGAGTCCAGTCAGACGGCGCTAAAGCAGAAACACTGACTGCTGCTGTCAGGCTGGTTTCTCAGGTTTTCTGCTCCAAAGAAAAGAGAGACAGACGAGTGTGTCAGTAACGGACGACGTGTTACAGTTAATCTGCCACCTGCTTGGATGACATACACCCCCGCTGACGGTACATCAGCGCCTCACGACAACCGGATAAAACACAGTCACTACGAGCCGTTTCATAAATCATCCATATTCTGTAAACAGGTGATTCATAGAACCACTGATGACTTGTTTTAGCTGAATACCACATTAAAGCCGCCGTGTAGAAACCAGTCCTGCATTGTGCTGCTGGATTTATTTTAGATTAGTGTAGCTGTGAGAGCACGCTGATGGTCCCATCACAGCTCAGCAGATCCAGCTGATCTGAGTGGACGTGACAGCTCTGTCAAACTTTGGATTTCTCTTCGTGTCAAACATGCTGCTCTGCTCAGAGCTACACTGGATGTTTACAGAGTTTCTGCTCCGGCTCGTCCTCAGGTGGAGCTGCACGGTGGCTCGGTGGAAGAACGTCGCCGGT
>NW_007577745.1:308028-314175 GCF_000690725.1 Stegastes partitus
GACGGGACTTGTTACTGGAGGAACCTGGAAAGCTGGAGGAGCTTTAAATGTGCTGTGAAAGGATTTTAACCCAAACCTGCAGATCTCTCCAGAGCACCACAACACCAGACAAACAGGCACAAAATGGTTAAATAATGACATATGCAGCAATAGTAAGTTTTTCTTGTTTGCAGTTAGTGAGAGGATGAAGGAAACGTGAGGAGCAGGACGAGGTGATGTCCGGCCTGTGCTGCTACTCTCTGGTCACCTGGCTGTGTTCTAATGCAGGTGTTGTCATTTACATCCTCTTCTGTTTGTAGATAAAAGCCGGAGCTGGTTGTCATCACGTCTACAAAACCACCAAAAAGCGGAGAGCATCTGTGATCAGCCATACTGACATTTACATTAAGCGATAACGGGGTTGTCATGTTCAAGTACCTGCAGCCACAGAGCTGCTAAACGAGCCACAGACGTGTTCTCAGCGTGCTGTAAAACACTGAAACGCTGGCAAACAGCTCCGAACCGTGTTTGAAGCGTGGCCGCTGCTGACGAACAGCCGCTCTGCTCCTGAAACGCTTCCAGTGGGCGTTAAAAGGACGACGACAGCCAGCGCTCAGCCAGAACGTGACGCAGCCGGATCCTGCAGACATGTGGGCTGACGGTGCACGCAAAGGAACCAGCAGCAGCGTCTTCGGAGGCGACGCAGGGCGCCAACGCCAAGCAACTCGGAGCAGACTGCATCCAGGAAAACAAAGGCTGAGCTAAATATTTACAGGGACCCCGTGGGGAGGGTTTGAGACGAGACGGGGAAGGGGGACGTGGAGAGGGGCCTGTAACACCATCACAGGGATTGTCGAGCAGCGATACAAACAGGTCAAAACAAAGAGCAGCATCACTCACGTGCACACGAGCGCGGCCCGCAGAGACGGGACTTTGCATACGCTCAGCCTCGTCTAATCTCGGCGCTGGAAGAGCCTGCTCACCTGCGGGCGCCGTTCAGACGTCCTCGGTGTATTTAAACTTGCTGTCTTTATTGCTTCATTGCATCTTACTAGCGTGCTGAGTGATGCAATTATCATCTTCAACCCGGGCTTACTTGTGTCACATTTTACAAGATCTAGAGGCCCCTTAAAGCGCCTGTAATTCCCCTTTCAGTGATTCCGATCTCCGGGCCGCAGCTCCTCATCGCCGCCGCCCGGCTTAACTGGCCGAGAGACAATCGAGGTCTCGGTGAAGCAGACTCTGAAGTCAGCGTC
Source organism: Stegastes partitus (assembly GCF_000690725.1). Taxonomy (NCBI): domain Eukaryota; kingdom Metazoa; phylum Chordata; class Actinopteri; family Pomacentridae; genus Stegastes; species Stegastes partitus. The sequence goes on from NW_007577745.1 coordinate 309,264, forward strand.
TCACATCCTAATTGATCCCAAATAAGCAGATAAAAAATAAAAACCTCCATAAAGCATGCCAGTGTGACAGCGTGAGCGGGGGGATGTTCGCCGTGCCAGGCCACAGACGGCACAAACCAACAGGCAAACACGAGCAGCTGGACAGATGGAGCCCACAGCGATCTCTTAACCGCCCGCTTCTGTATCTATTCATTAATTAGCCCTGTCAGCACAACCAGGAGCGCTGCCGCCGTCGCAGGTTTCAACAGGCCTCCAAAAAGCAGTTGGCAAGCATCAGACACCGGGATTCATAGCAAGTGACTTGTTGGGAGCGAGGAAGGACGAAGGTAAATGTGGGGCAGCCTCCTCCTCCTCCTCCTCCTCCTCGCCTGCCTTCCATCCTCCCTCAGTCAGGGTATTTGTCTTTTAGACAGAGATAAACTGCAGCCTTTTTATTAACTTGCTGATGGTAGGGAATTGTTTTTCCCATCCACGAAAGACAGCCACGAAAATATCCTCCCTATAATTCTTCCATCCACAATTTTTCTTATTTTCTTGACTCCCTCCCTCCCTCCCCGTCCACACACACACACACACACACACACACACACACACACACACACACACACACNCACACACACACACACACACACACACACACACACACACACACACACACACTCCTCCACTGAAGCTGCTGCATATTGTCACAGTAATGTCTCTGTCAGGGGCTGCTGTATATCAAACATACAATCATCCAAATTCCATCTCCCATCCCATCGCATTAACTCACAGCAGTATCAAAATAACGCGTGATGAGCGTGTGTGTGCGTGAGTGTGTGTGTGCACGTTGTTTCTCCAGGCGTGTGTGTTTCCTTGTATCGAGAAGAATTAATTTAATGTGTGAAACTGTGCACATTATATTTTGGAATTGGTGTTTGCATGGCTGTGTGTTTCTTCATGTGTGAGTGGGCCACGGAGGTCCTCCCGCTGAGGAGACGGCGCCCCGGGGGGTTCCTCTCACTGTAGCGTCTCCTCCACTTCCTCCTCATTTGACTAATTACTGCGCCACTTCCACGCCACTGATGGAGCCTGGCACCTGTCCATCAGCCGCGCTGCGAGCTGCACTCGCTCCCGTCTATCGATTGGCTAAACGCCGTCTCATCCTGTTTCAGGGTTAAAAGTGAATTTTGCACGTTAAAGCGAAGGCGGCGGTTTTTTGGCTCGCTGTGTTTTGCAATAATCAATCTCCAATTGTATTACTTGGGGCTTGCGGTTCGCCGCTGATGTCAGTCTTGGGTCATGTGAGGCTCCATCTGCAGCTCACATCCTCACATCATCTCCCACGCTGAGGCCAAATCCGTCCCACGCTGCACAAACTGCTGCTCTGCACATCTCTGGCCACCTCTGCCAAGCTTTAGCAGCTCAACTCTAACCTAAAGTGTTTTTGTCTTCCTGTTTCCACTCTGCTGGACTGCGTGTATTAAAAAAATTACCCTGGCAGCCTTACTGCGCCTGTCGGCTCTGCAGCGCCGTAAACAAGACAAGTTAACTTAAATGTGCCCTGCTAGCTTCTCTCGTGTAAAACATTAGTAAAGATGAAATTAATAAGAGCCGGAGACAGCCGAGCGCCGAGCAGCCGAGGTCAATGAGGTGTTATTATATAATTTAAGCGGCTGAAAATATTGTGGCGAGGACGCACGGCGGCGGAATAACATACAGATGATATGTGAGGCTGCTCGACACGGCGAGAAAAAAGTTCCTCTGTGAGTTAATTTAGTTAATTACTGAGTCAGACTAATGTCACCAATGGAATCTGCTAATGGGGGCTAATAGTCCCAGTCTGGTTCCAATCCAAGAAACTTCTGTAGTCAGCGTGAATCACGTTTGGCAACAACATCTCAGCAGCTTGTTTTTTTTTTACCTGTATAATTAAGTTTGAGTCGACGATTTGCTTTAAAAAGTCAGAAGCCGGACCTTAACTGAACCGTCCGTCCACCTGAGTCCATCTCTGCAGCGTCCTGGCACCCGTCAGCGGCTCTAAAAAGCCTTTTGAAACGCTGACAGAAAACCAAAGAGGACTTTGCCAGGAACAAATGGACGCATCGCAGCTGAAATTTCATTTTGTTTTTGGCTAAAGCTGATTTTTTATTTTTTATTTTGCAGTGAACTTAATTACGCACACTCTCTACATGTTGAGACCAAATTTATATCAGCGGCAGCATTTTTTTTGGGATTGGAGCGGCGGTTGGCAGCATGTCGGGCTCTGCGGGCCCAGCACACACCTGAGTGACAGTCACTATGACAGCCATTTTGTTCTGGCCCACTTATCTCCGTCTTACCACGGGCAGAACAGAGCGGAGAGGGAGGAATCCAAAGACAATTTAAACTCACAGTGCAGATTACATTTCAAACCTCCCAGACTGAATATTTAACCCTCTTGCCTTTCGATAAGCGATAGGGGGATTTTCACTGACTCAGGAACTCAATTTAACCTCCCCTCTGAGAGCCGCGGCTGCTGGAGCGTCCTATAGGCTTGCCCTTGGTAATGGCCGAGCCTCCTCCTCCTCCTCCTCCTCCTCCTTCCTCCTGGACCGTGTGATGCTAACAGCGGCTGTCTGCTGGGCCTGATAGAGAGCGGCTCCATGCTAAGTCATTACACACAGAGCGCAGCCTAATTACACACCGACAGCCCCCCATGTAACCTGCCAACAGGGTCAGCGCTCTGAGAAGTGACGGCATTAAGGGAACAACTACACAAACCCCGGCTTCACAGATAAGGAACAGTGGGGACGCCTGCCATGTGAGGGCGGGGGTGCACCCATAACAACCTTCCCCATCTCCGCCCGCTGCGAGGTGTCACCGTCACCGCCGTCGCCTTTTTTCTTTCACTCCGAAAAAGTCCTGCAGCACGACCCCGACGGGTTTTTTTTGTTTTTTTGCGACGACACACTAAACTGGACGAGCTCTCGGCGGAAGGCAGATAGTTCTCCATATTGAACATCACAGGGTCGCTTTTACAGCATGCCAATTCCTGCCAAACTGGCTGTTTCCATGGAAACGTAGCACTTAATGACCGATAACAGAGAACAACCTGGGAAAAAAGAAAAAAGAGAAAAAAGGAGTCGAGAGCGAGAGAGAGAGACACTGACAGAGAGAGATGGAGAGAGAACGACGGAGATCTGGTGGAACAAAAGAAGCAATTTAGTATCGGAGGACAGCGTGAAGCCTGATTATGTCGTCAGTGTAAATGATCATTAATTTCCTTCTGTCCAGCTGGGCCAGATTAATGCCTACCCACTCTGCTCTATAGAAACAGAGCCGGGCTCCGATTCAACGGCAGCCGTGGCCTTAAAATGAAGCTTCGACCACGGCAGCACCCCAACACAAATCACACCGTCTGAACTCACACCAACCGGACACTAAAACCACGACATGGACCACGCTGGTAAAACGCTGCTTCAGTTCCAGACCAAGCGCGCCCCCTCATGGCAAACAGCAGCGTCCTCCCCCAACGGGCCGATGGACCCAAACCAACCGAGAGCCCACAGGACCTGCCCCAGAGATCCCACGTCCTCGGCCCGGTGGGTCAACGCTGTTTGGTGGTGCTACAAACATAGATCTGTATAATAAAGGCGAGATGTCTGAAGGCGGCGGCCATCTTGATCCGGGGCAGCTCTCTGGTGGAACCCGTGAAGGAAGCTGAACGATCTGCACAAATACTCTGATCTCGCTGAAATCTTGTCGGATTTACAAACGCTTTGGTTTCTAACAAACGTTATTAACGTGGCTACAATTCAAATTACAAAAAATACAAATAAAACACAAAATAATTAAAATGCTAATTGTTGCTGGCCGTGAGAGCGTAACATAATAATCCATCAGTGCAGAGTTATAGCTACACCTCTGACATTTAGAACAAACCAAACCGTCTGAAAATCGGTAGAAAACTGAGCAAGTTATGGTTGTTTAAAAAGTACCTGCACCACCACAACACAATGGACCGTTCCAAGATGGCCGCCAGTGTGGCCGTGCGATTCCATTGGCCGACGAGTCATCTAGCCTTTATTATACATATCTATGGTTAAACTGGTGTTTTTAGAATAGAATAGAATAGAATAGAATAGAATAGAATAGAATAAAATGGAATAGAATGCTTTTATGAAATTAAAACACAGCTCCAGTGGTGCAAAATACACGTATAAAAAAGACAAATAAGAAAATATAAATATATTTACAGAAGGAGCCAGTAGGAAGTAAATACAGCTGGAGTGAGCATGGTAGCAGCCAGACGGTGCAATAAATATATTGCACTTTTGAGGTAAGAACACTGTGGATATATGAGAAATATAAATTATATTAATAAATAATATATAATAAAATATAATATATATACAATATAATAACAAAAAATATTTTTTGAAGGTGTCTAGGGTTTTCTTTAAACAGATTTAGGACTTTTTTTTTTGCTTTTCTGAATCCAAACATGACGTCTGCTTTTCTGTATCAGGTCAGGTTCTTATGCCAACTCGATTTTAAAAAATCAATTTTGCCACTAAATCGATGACATTCTTTGACATTAGCGATTGATTTATTTTAGTATTTCTCATATGAAATCAGATTATAGAGGAAAAAATTCACTTTCTAATCCTTTTCATGAGCTAAATGATCCACAAGTTGATGAGTGTAAACATCTGTAAAGGTAAATACATGGAAACTGTATTTGGTCACAAATCAACATTTTGACCTCATTGACCAAACCAGCGTAATGTTTGGATTCAGCTCATTTCATTTGTCCAAAATCAGCTCAAAAAACTTTGACACCAAACTGGGAGTAGACCAGCGTTGTTATAAATTATTATGTCAGATATTATATTTTCTATTTTAACGTTGCTTCTGATCAGTGTGTCGTCTCTACCTCCTAAAGTTCAGC
>NW_007577745.1:314232-320403 GCF_000690725.1 Stegastes partitus
ATAATATATATACAATATAATAACACAGGGTAACAAAAATATTTTTGAAGGTGTCTAGGATTTTTTTAAAACAGATTTAGGACATTTTTGCTTTGCTGAATCCAAACATGACGTCTGCTTTTCTGTATCAGGTTTTTATGCCAACTCGATTTAAAACAATCAATTTTGCCACTAAATCAATTACATTCTTTGACATTAGCAACTGATTTATTTGAATATTTCTCATATGAAATCAGATTATAGAGGAAAAAATTCACTTTCTAATCCTTTTCATGAGTTGAATGATCCACAAGTAGATGAGTGTAAACATCTGTGAAGGTAAATATAAGGAAACTGTATGTGGCCACAAATTAAAATTTTAAACTCATTGAGCAAACCAGTGTAATGTTTGGATTCATTCAATTTCACATTTCATTTGTCCAAAATCAGCTCAAAAAACTTTGACACCAAAATGTGTGCAGATCAGTGTTACTATAAATGATTATGTTGGATATTATATTTCATATTTTAACGTTGCTTCTGATCAGTGTGTCGTCTCTACCTCCTAAAGTTCAGCAACACTTTTTCAAAACCCGACAATCAGAAACAAAAGCAAACAGAACCGCAGCCTCCTGTTCTGTCAGAAGGCCGGCGGCGGTACTGACCAACCTGCTGTACCTGTGCTGGTCGTTTGTTTTCCAGCCGATTAAAACGAGCACTTAACCAAAAATACTCAGAACCACTTTAGTGTCTAATAAAGCGCCGCCGGGCCAAACGCACCTATTCATCAGAACCGGACTCTTGCGGAAGCTGGTTAAAACACAATCAATTAAAAACGACAGAGCAGGTCTTTGTGCCGGCGTGTCCATTGTGTTGTGTCTCTGTTTGGTGGATGAAGCAAAATAAATAACCGGGAACGCCATCGCATGGAGAAACAGTAAAAATAATATCCGCTGCTCATCGAGTCCGACCCGTCAGAGATACTTCCAGAATAACAAAACCCCATCGGGCCGGCTGAGCATCCAGTTCAGTAACTCAGCTTCTAACCTGTTGGAGAATCACAACATCTAAAATCAATCCCTGTGAGAAACGCACTGATTACAAAATTATCTCTGTATTGTCTTTTTGTTTTTTTGTTGTGAGATCTACTACGGCTTCAAATCAATATTCAGCTCCAGCATACGTCCTCCTGTTTGATAGTTTTCATTCCCATAATCTGCAATCTCACCGAAACAGCGAGAAACAATTTATCTGGCAGCGGAGAGAGAGAATATGAAATTATGCATTTTAAGATACGAATCTGATCCGATCCATAACATTTCTCACGTCGTTTGAAGCCGGCTGCAGGTGCACGCCGACATCAAAACAAAGGCGTCCATTTGTTCTGTTGCAGGAAGCATGAAGCCCGAATGAACGACGGGGATCAGGACGCCCAGGAGGCCACTAACTGATGACCAGAGGACCTTTACACACACTACTAGCATAAATGTAAAGCTAATAAACTTCTGAGCGGCCCACACGGTTCCCAGTCTGTGAGTTCGACTCCGACGTTTAAGTATTTATTATACCTGCGTCCAACATGTCCGACTCTCATGACTCCGGGTCAGCAGCAGAACGTCCTGCGAGATTACAAATCAAACTCCCAACCTGTGCGCTTTGATGTCTCTCCGCGGAGCCGCTTTCCACACAACCGGGTCTGATCCCTCTCATCAGAACCGGCGCGTTGTCTGACTGCTAAAAGCCCGCAATTTCACTCCTCTTTGCATGTTGATCTGATTATTCACAACGCGAGCAATTACACATCCATTAAACCTGCAAGTAGGAAATCTGAGATCAACAAAAGCATCGCATGGATCAAGTTCATTACCGAAAACATCCACAACCCCCGCCACACGAAACACATTCCAGCATCATGCTTGACTGACAGCCTATTAAAACGCAACAACACTTTTGGGTCCTCGGCACCGGGGGGACAAAACGGTGGCCGCAAATAGAAAGCGTTTGCGGCGGCTTCATTGTTGATGGAAGCTGTTTCCACTTTACATCCAATCAGCAAACTGCAAAGGAAAGAACTAAATATTCAAAGACTAAAAAAGTATGAAAGCGGCTGAAATAGTTTGAATGACTGAGGTCACGCAGCAGAGAAACCGTAAAAACGCAGCTTGGAACCGTTTTGATTCAACGTCCTGCTAGTTTGATCAGAGAAATGCTAATTGCTCATAACAGAGGTTGAAATAAATCAGCGACTTCATTTCTAAGCTTCCATACGCTGGTTTTAAAATCGTTATCTATACCCACGTATCAGGGCTGGACGAGACGATTCAGAACCGCTGATCGACCCAACATGCGAGCACCTGAAGAAAACCCACCGACATGCAGGTCAGCTGGCGGCTCCAGACCCAGATAGCTGGTTCTGTGAGGTGAGAGCGCTTCCCGACGTTTTAAACCCGAGAGCACCACTTATAGAAAGTGTCATTCAACACCAGGTACAATACGAGATGCCAAACCGGCCTCGCACAGGCAACGACTTCTCCTGATTCTGTGTCCATGACTTAGTTGTTCCTCATCACCTGTAGAGCTGAAGAACGGAGCAGCACATGTTAATACATCCTCATCTTATTTTGCTTCCTTTAGAAAAACCTGAAAACGGTTCGACTGTCCTCAGCTACCACCAATAAGACGGACTGTAACCGATGACCGTGTGCTGGTGTCGGCTGTTCACCTGATTTATGAAGCGTGTGATCGAGTCTCGTGTTGTTAAATAGTTAATAACGATCTCCTCCTTCCAGTGTTTCACTCAAATGTGCTTCTGAATTTAGCGAAGACTTCCTGTCTGATCATATGTGATATCCTACGACACGTTTACAGACACCTACATGTGCTGCTCTGGAGATTTGAACTTATCCTGGTCATACACACCATCAGCACCTTAACGAACTCCAGCACTGATAATTATGCACTTTGTATTACTGATTGATTGTGTTGTATTTGTGTATTTTTAAGCCTTGTGAGTTAATTTTTTTTTCATCTATGACCCACCAACGGACAACAGATGCAGATTAGCATTTATGCTAACTCTGGCGTATTTACAATATGTACACATTAATGTGCACTGTCCCTTTAAATAATAACAATAAATAAAAATACATCTTTTTTCCCATCTCTACAGCTCTCTGATGACACTAAAAGATTTAATGAGTCCTGCGTTTAGCTCTACTTGGTGAACCTTGTCGACGGGTGGCAGCATTTTCAAAAGCATAAAATTAAAAGTGTGGAATCTCGTAACGTTCATCAACAGAAACAATTATTAGATTTTCAACTTTCCAACAGTCGTTCTCGTAAATTAATGGTAGCAGCTGGTTTGAGTTCCTTGAAGACGTTTTACCTCTCATCCAAGCAGGTTGTTGCTCGTTCGTTAAGGGGTTCCTTAACGAACCCCACTGTGTCAGGGGCAGCACTAACGAGTCACATAACGAGGGGGAGGAGCCACAAACACCCAATTGAAACTCAGGTGTTAATGTGTCCTTCAGGATATCTGGAACTCCCAACCAGTCAGTCAGAGCTGATGAAGCCTCTTGGATGAAGGTGGAACGTCTTCAAGGAACTCATGCAGGTCCACGATTAATCTACGAGAAGAACCAGGACCTGGAGGACTGAGGATCTTCACAGACTCCAACCAATCACGAGAAAAATGAACCAAATCTAAAATAACTTCATGCTTCAGCTCTGATTTTAAAATTCCACTTTTTTTATTTTTTGCTTTTTTATGATTTGAGGCGTTAAAACCTCGTCAGACTGCACAGTAATGACATTCAGCACCTACATATCATCGTTAAAGTCCTCGTGATGAGAGCAGACATGAGAGGGACCATCTCCAGCTTTTACTTCCTTTTGTGAGCCTGAACAATCCTGACTCTCCACCAAAAACCTCTCGTTTTAAGAGACATTACTCGCCGTGTTCTTTTCAACAGAAACTCGGTCTTCAGTCTAAGAACAACACATTCAGAGAGGCGGCTTCAATCCCCCAAAGTTGGGCACAAACGAAGACAACATTCAAGAAAGAGCTGTCGATCAGCATTTGCACAAAGCACGTGAAAGCGCGACGATCAATGCGGCGAGCACGCGGCCGCGCTTTGAAAAGCTCCACAAACACGCTATTAAGACAGAGATCAATGCAGGGCCTGCTTACTGTGTTATCATACAACACAGACACACATGTCGGGTCCAAACAGCTGCTTTGTGCTCAGAGGAACCAAACAAAAACACAATTAACACAACCTCTCAGAATCAGGGCTCAGACCCGGAGTAATGAGCTTCTGGAGCGGCGTCGCTGCTTTTGTTTCACATTAAAACTATAACACTGAATTCATCACAATGTGTTTCACAAAACACCTCAAGAGAATTCCCTAAATCCCAACGTTAAAGTAATCCACAGGTTGACTAAACCTCCAGCTGTCCTCAGCCTGAGATCATGTGAAGGATAATTCTAACAGAAAACTGAAGCAGCTTACATAATTTGTTTCTTTTATCTTTTGTAAGGTGTCCTTGAGTGACCAGAAAGGCGCCTTTTAAATAAAATGTATTATTTATTATTATTATAACCTTTACAATTGACCATTTACGAGAGCAGATCACGTTCAGACACCAACAGAGCTGCCACTGGGAGCGACTTCTGGTTCAGTACTTTGCCCGAGGACACCTCGACTGTGGAGGGCATCGAACCACCAACCTTGTGATTGGAGGACAACCTGCTCTACACAGAACTTCCATAAACCTGATCCATGGACGTGTCTGTGAAGACCCTCAGTCCTCCAGGTCCTGGTTCTTCTCATAGATTAATCGTAGCAACTGCTTGAGTTCCTCGAAGACGTTCCTCCTCTCATCCAGGAGGCTTCATCAGCTCTGATTGATTAGTTGGGAGATCCAGATATCCTTAAGGAGACGTTAACACCTGAGTTTGGGTTTCAGTTGTGGGTTGTTACTGAGACTGAGTCAGAACTTATTGTGAAGAGCAGCTCACCACCACCTCAGAGTGAACCTCCTGCACCAGAGTGAACCACAAAGACGTTATTTATAGAAAACTGAGCCCTAGTTTCAGTTAAATTATCTACATGACATGTTTGTACGGAGTCCTGTTGGACCGTCCACAGATGAAAGGCGCCGGCGCCGTCCCGTCCTTCGGCTCCAGTGTTTGTGTGCGTCACATGTGCTGGAGGCAGAGCGACTGTGAACCAGCCTGACTGATGGCTGAAAAGAATGATCCTCTTTAGAGCCAGAAAAGTTTACGCTTTGGCGCACGAATTTGCAAAGCTATAGTACAAAGGAAAAAGGTTTCATAAAATGCTCATTCTTCAAGCTGTAAGTTTCAATTTCCACTTTAGTGGCTCTGTCACTGCGGCTTCTTTATATCGCCGAGAGAAAAGGCAGACGCCGGAGTCGGACCAGGACTCTTATACCTGCATATTTTCTCCTCCTGTGTTCGATCTTTTCTCCCACGCGGCGGGATAATGGGAAGCAGAATGCGGTCATTTAAACACAATGACGAGCGAGTTAATATGAACCAGTTACACGTTTCAATTGGTCTCTGGTTCTTGGCTAATTTGCACTTAAAACGATTTCAACGGCATCTCTGTGACTTCATTATAACGAGAAGTGAAAAGTATCTGGGTATCTTTTTTTGTGCGTGTCCCTTTGACTGCCTGCCTGTTTCATTTACTATAAGTTTAATCTATATCTAAGGCTGAGCGCGGTTATTCATCACGGTGCAGATAGCACAACCTTGCAGCTCACTTTTGCTTTGTCAAGAGATTACACTGCGTTATATACAACGGAATAAATAACGCAATAAATCATGAACCCATAACATTATCTTTGTGGTGAGGGAATAATTCATTAATCAACTTATCGTTTCATCTCAAATTACCAGTGACTAAACACAGACGCTATTTTTAGGCCAACAATTACCTGCAGAGCTAACGAAACATTTTCCAGAGTTAAAGCTAAACTCTTATTTCCCAGAGCCATTATCAGCTGAGTGTATTTATGCTTAAGGTGCCTTTCTGCAGCTTTCATACGGCGCCTATTTATCTCCTTTTATTCTATTATGTGGCTGGCTGTTGTCGTGACAACTTTCTTCTGGCGTTGGAGGCGGCCAGTCGTCTTCAGGGCTGAACAATAAAACCAAGTTTCTCC
>NW_007577745.1:321968-327330 GCF_000690725.1 Stegastes partitus
GGAGGGTTTGTTCATCTTCACATAATCGCTGCAGCTTCGGCTCTCTCTGCTCCGAATCTGTCGCTGAACTGAACCATTGTTTCGCCGTAAAGCGCTCATTAACTGCAACAGTGGCCGTATTCATTTATTTGTGCGGGCGCTTGTGTTGCTGCCGTTTGGATGTTTAAAGCGTATTTATAGGCCGCGTTGTGACCCAGTAAACGATATATATCGCTGAGGCTTTATATAGAACAACGATCTGGAGATCTGGTCCATATGCTGCTGCTCTGAAATTCAAATGAGCAGGTAGCGATCAGCACAACAACACGTGACTCTAAAGCGTTCTTTCCCATAATCCATCTGCCTCTTCCTGCATGGCGGTTCTGACCTTGGCTCTGCAACAGTCTGGGTTTCATCCGCAGGTAGCAGCGAAAGAGCAGCGGTGACATCCATGCAGGCGGCTGAGTGGTTCCAATGAACTCGAATTGGATTTCTTATGGTCTGAACAAAAGAAAATAAAAGCCACAAACAACTAAAAACCGTCTGCTGATAAACTGATGCTTTCCAGCGGCAGTGAGAGTTATATTAAAGTACGCCGCTTACTCCCAGAGAGGAGTGCACAGTTGACCTCAGCCTTGGCTATCAACTCACACTGAGGCTGGAGAGTTGAGTCACACACAGAAGCTGTGACTAAAAGCTGCTAATTTGAGTGCAGCAGTCCACCAGATACAGAGACTGTAGCCGCGGTAGACGCTCGCCTTTTGAGACAATAGTCCATCTTAAATGGCACGAGTGACTAACAGCCAGTTGGAGCGCATGTAGAGGTGGTTCTGGTTGAGAGTGACTAAACCTTGGAGAGGCTCTGATCCGCCGAGTCGCCGAGCAGCTCTGCATGTCAGCGTGTCATTAGCTCGTGTCGACCGGTGCTGAGAGGAGTCCCGGCACAGCGCTTCACCACTGCACACATTTAACAGTGAATTTAACATCACAGCCCCCGGAGGCCGCGGGGGGGTGATATCACCGGCAGACGAGGCCGATCCCAGCCCCCCGAAACACCGACACACACCTCCAGCGCCGCCCCACAGCCTCACCACACCGGGGAACAAAAAGGGGATTTCACTGTCAACATCCACGCTGCATTTCCTTATGATGTGGCTGTAACTGATTCTTTGCTCGTGTACACAAACACAAATCTAAGCCCCGCACACACACACACACACACACACACACACACACACACACACACACACGGCTCACTACGCTCTCGTATCCTTGCGTCCGTATTATATTATGAGGCTCAATCAGTCCTGGATGGACTATTTATCCTCCTCATTTGACGCTAAATCCTTTCCAATACAAACAGCTTTATCCCTTTTCTCGCTCTGCAGACCAGTAGCGTCATCTTTATCTGGAGCAGCTACAAACACAAACACACACACACACACACACACACACACAATCTACAAATGCACCTAGATCAGTTCAGCTGAGTGCAACTGAATAATTCATACGAGGGAAAATTTACAACAAGCCTTCATTACGAGCAGGGACAAATGCTCGCTTCGCTCCAGAACCGTGGGACAGACCTTAGCTAAAGCGCCACCCTATAAGCAATGACCCATTACCGTTTTATTGGCATGCAGAAATAAATTACACCAGAAATCAGCCTGAAATTAACTCTGCGAAGCTATAATAGCTTTCTGCATCATTTTAATAATAATAACAACAATAATAATAAAAACAGCACAACACACGAGCGTCTGCAGCTGACGAATGAAACGTACAGTAAAGGACACGGAGGAGCTGCAGCCAAACCCACCGAGTCGGGTGTCAGATGTTAACGTGAACCTGCAGAAAGGAACTCTTGTTTACATGATAACAGACACACTTCTCAGACTGACTCATGCATAAAGTAAGTTTAATAAAAGTAGTATTGTGGGTTCAACGGTGCTTTAAACTTCCCTATTTCAGCTTTTAATTCCAAGGTCCTCCTGCAGCTCCAGCGTGTCTCAGAGCTTCAAACAGCATCACAGTCCTGTTCGTCTCTACAAGTCGTCTTCATCAGACGTCACCGAGCTGCAGCTGCTCACTCTTCCCATTAGCAGCCTTTTGACGTGACACGGAAAAGCACTGATGGAAATAATAAACAGAACAAAGACTGAGTTCTATTTATTCTGTTTGGTTCGTGCATGCCGGATCATCTGTACAGAGCAGAACCATCTTTAATGGTCCTAACGTGTGCTCTACCTTCATTTAGGACCTGACATCTATGTGGACCTCCAGCCTACTTAATACATCTGTTATCGTGGCTGATTCGTCCACTGAACTGGTCTTCAGCTACTTTAAGTCCATAAAGACGAGGCTGATACTCTGGAACAAGCTGGACCTCGAGTCCAGATTGTTCTGTCAACTGCTGTTTCCAAGGTCAAGGATGAACCGTCAAACACCCCGATCCGGTCTCGTAGCGCCGCCCACAGGCCTACGAGGATTATGTAACGCCGGTTCATCCATTGTGTGCTCTTTTGCGTGGCTCTGTCTTGAATAGCAAAGGGTGAAACGGTGCGTGGGTGAGCATGTGCAGAATAGACCCACACATATTCCAGACAACACAAAACATCACCACCGATACAGAACGGCTGTTCTATGGACTTTACTGTTATCATGGTACAGTCGGTCCCTCTTGTTTTATGTAATTTACCAGATCTCAGCATGTGTCATTAGCATGAACACTCGTGTTTGAGTGCACGCTATAAATACACGAGCAGGAGTGATTGCATGTGGGTGCATCTTCACCTACAGTGGTCCTATACACGGTTAAATTTAGCCGTGATAGACGCAGTAAGTGTGTGCCGGATAACCACGAGAGAAGACTTCCCTGTGTAGTGCTTTACAGAGAGTGTGTGTGTGTGTGTGTGTGTGTGTGTGTGTGTGTGTGGGTGCAGGTGACACAGTAGGATGAGGTAAGGTCTCGGCGGATTACTGAACAACCTCTAGAGGAGAAAATAAGAGGCCATGAGGGGGAGGAGAGGGGAGAGGCCACATTAATGAAATATGAATGTGTTTACTGAATAGCTGTCATGGCGGCGCGCTGACGGCTGAGGGATATTAAAAATACACAGTGCAGCTGACGGCTTCACCTCCACCGCAGCGACCCCCGCCATCTTCAGAGACTACTCTAATCAGCATACAACTCACTGCAATCACAATCACCCGCAGAAATGATCATCATCGCGCTCTTCATCACCATTCCCATCCTCGCCGCCGCCGCCGCCTGTTCATCTACATTATCGCTTTCATCGTGCAACAGAATCACGCTGCTGCAGGAAATTGAAGTTGGCCAGATCAATAAATACAATATAAAATTAAATTAGCTGCCAAGATGAGGTGAAAATGTGAAAATAAGTGTTTGGAGGCAAAGGCAGAGGTAATGCTATCCAGTCCAAACAATCAGGAAACACATTGTGGACACAAGCAAACAATGCAGCGCCGCCGCCATTTCGTCCCGTTATGGATTTAAAAGTGAGTTAAAAGAGGTGAGCGGCGCACGCTTTGATGTGTGTACCTGTGTGTGTGTGTGTGTGTGTGACCATGACATCACTTCTGCAGTGTCTAATCAAGGAGAAAGGCAGCCAGCTTGTGCAGGAGGCGGTAATGGAAACACAATTGACCTGCTTTAATAAGAAAAACATGATACCTGCACTTTGCCCACACTTTCACAGAGACACACAACACCTCCACTCGAGCGGCGACAGCCTCGCCACCTGCAAACAGATCCCAATGTATCGCTGCTCTTTTGAAGTTTTATCTTCTCTCAGTGAAGGATGGCGACTCGGTGCACGGCAAAACTCCATCTGTTCATTTCAATATGAATGGCTGTGTAAGTTTGGTGCTGCTGGAGCAGCAGAGATGTGAAATTGCGGATGGCATGCAGAGCGGCCCCGACACGCAGGGTTAATTCAAACCGCCTTTGATGTCTGCCTGTGTGTGAAATGAGCTGGTGGTCCAGAGTTCACACAAACACACGCCGCCACATACATGCGCTGTCGTACACGTGTTGCAGCCGTCGCAGCACAAACTCCACAGACCGCTCAAATCCAAGCATCACAGGAAGCTTACAGCAGGTACCGAACAGCAGCGACCCAAACACCAACAAGAACTCAGTGTCTCGGTGATGCTAAAATCCATCGCTCTCCTCGGGCCTGAACTCCTGAGCAGCCTCAAACATTCACTCACATCCCGTCCACATGACAATGGGAGCTAAGCTGCCTGTAGGCAAAGACAGACTGCTGGCTCACACACACAATAGCCATGTAAAGCAGCAGCTGCACTTATACCGCAGAAATAGTCTCACACACAACCAACACGTCTGATTAAGTCCTCGGTAACGAGTGACCTTAATCAAGAATTTCACGTAGTTTCTCCTCAAACACTTTGATGATTGATTTTTGCATCGCTGTCTGTCGGTGCCTTCAGAGTTACACCTACACAGTCATTAATGTGATGATAAATCAGTTAATTCACATTAAACTCGTGCATTTAGCTTCCATTTAATTAGACCGACTGTGTCATTTACAAACACTGAGTGATAGTAATTATAGGGCTGATGCTAATTTAAATACGTCACATAGAAACATGGAACAACTGCATTGAAACTGGAATTATTAAAACATTAACACTTTTAAATTCACTGTGCAAACGGTTAGAAGTCCGGCACAAGCATTTTGTTCTGTGGTGACATGTTTTTAAACCTATTTGAAAGTGAAGGTATTAAACGGTAAGACGCAGCAGCAGCAGCATGGCCGACATGCTGGAGGACGCCCAGCAGTCTGATGAGTACACAAGCGCTAAACAGTTCTTAGTTTGAGAGAGTAAACCGTAATATTGGTTGGGGGAAATGGAAACGTTTCTCATTATCTTTCAATTTTACTGTGAAATAACACATACAGGGAGGTAATGATGTTCTCTTTGTCTCTAATCAGTCTAATGTGTGATGGTGAAGCATTTTACTGCATCCTGCTTTAAGCCGCGCCGGTTTTACACCAGCCTGCATTTATGGGAGGCTTTCAGGTCCACAAGTTTTCATGGACACAAAAAAAATGGCGACAGTGGGCCATAACGAGTGGCTGTTTGCTTTCATAACGAGGATCTACGAAGGAGCAGAGGAGTGACTGTACCTGGACCAGCACGGGGCAGTTTAAGGATGATTTTATTTAAATGTATTATGTGTATGAGTGACCCAGTTCTGCTGATGGGGTTTCACATCCTGCATGTGGTCCGGTTCAGCCTTTGGATAGAGACAGACTGCGGTGCTGGTTAAATGCAAATAGACTCGGTTCAGCTCATTTTTCACAACGTCTGACCAAAACCACAATATTTCTGTGGA
>NW_007577745.1:328547-350670 GCF_000690725.1 Stegastes partitus
CAGCAGCGCTCCCTCTGCAGAGGAATGAATAAAGCACTTCACACCTGGAATTTTCTAGGGCATCACGCCACTCCACATTACCACTGCAGCCCACTCAGGGAACTGTACCCAGTTGTTTCTCTCTGTCAAGCACAGATAGCACCAGAGACATGTGCTCTGCGAAACATCAAACAGGAGACAACTGAACATTACACGTGAACGCGCACTCTGCAAATAATCACGCAAAGAGACGGAGACGAGGGGGGAAGATGTGCAGCGTCTGCAGAATGAAGCGTCTCCCTCTGACAGGGCTGGAGCTTTAGCAGACCCCTAATCCTATTTTGACACATAATGCCATATTGTCTTCCTTTAAACAAGTGCAAGGCCTTCTTTTCTCCCCGAAAACCCACTAGTAGCATGAACGCACTGGCTCTTTGTCTTCCTCGAATTCATCAAGCAACAATTACCAACACAAACACAGCCCCCCTAATGAAGCAGGAGGACGGTGGGATTCAGACGACTGTCGGTTCTGAGGCTGTTTCCTCCCTCGCGGGCTTTCACGTCCTCACTGCACACACGGTCATATAAGATGTTTGATAATGTGACCAGCGTGTGCATGTGAAGCCTGCATTATTGATAGCAGTCAGCTGGCTTTACTCTCAGACGGAGCGGCTAAACCTGAACCTGGAAGCATGAACATCTAAGAATCTGCTCAAAGTTTTCAAAATAAAAATCAGTGCTGTGATGATAAACCTGTTAAATCAACATAAATAACTGATGAGTCATTTAAATCATCCGTTTTTTCCTCTTCTGTTTAAGTTTAAATCACAATATCTGGAGGTTTCTGCATGTTTCAGCAGCCGATAATGGCTTCAAAATAATAAAAAATAAATAAACAGGATATGAAACTGGAGACTATAATCTGGTTCAACTTTTCCTAAACTGTCACATTTCCATTGCAGAGCTATTTCAAGTAATTCCATCTAACAGCGAGCCGAGGATATCTGCATGCAGGGCTGCGCTCTGCAGATATATGTATTTTCATTTATATAAACACCGCGAACCAGCGCCGGGCCATCAAGCCGGGGAGCTGAGGAATCCTTGTAACCTTCCCCAGTGTCAGAAAACCAATAAAAAGGCAGAAAAATAAATACGGTGTGCTTGTGTGCCCTTCTGTTCTGCTGTCAGCCCAGGGGAGTCTGCGGCTGGGAGTAATGGCGCTGACCAGCTCCGGCGCTGCTTAGCGTTCGGCCCACTACCGGTTTTATGTGCCTCCAATGTCCACAGTTGTTCTGTCGTGGTTTATTTTGTTGTTGTTCAAAGTAAACAGACGGTAAAGGCCGGCGTCGGCACACAAACACACAGGTTACAGGAAAAAAACTAAAAAACACGCTGCTAGCGGAGCATGTCTAAGCCCGCCGACCCGGGGACGGCTACCGGGTCGCTGGAATGGCCGAACCGGACCGAGCGGATTCAGAAATGAATATAAACAAGGCTGCGTTGTTGATGACGGTATCACTGCATCATAATTAGAGCTGCTAGACTTTTTGGTGCTCAGAGATGAGAGTCCCGCTGAGCGGCACTCAGTCTGGATGTGAGAACGCAAAACAAAACCCAACAGAACCCTCCTTCAGTCAGCATTTCTGTTCCAGTGACGGTCCAGAAGAGAAATCCAGCAACGACAACAACAAAAAGGTGTTTGGGTTTTTGACGTAATAAGAATTATATTTCTACTATTTATCTCACAACTGTCATCATAAAATATCCTTTATAGATTATATTATATTATATTATATTATTTAGTTTGTGCAGTGTTTTATACAAGGTTTCAATCACATTCATGCTTTAAAGTTAATTTATGCTTTCTAATTTTTTGACCACACGGACTCTAACTGAGCATGTGCAAGGAAAACAAATGGTTGTCATGAGGAGACATCCACACCTTAATAACTCATCATGAAACAGCTGGAATGAAGGAGTCGCTGCAAACACAGGGGAGGATCTAAGTTCTCCAGAGATCCTGTGACATGTCTGCGTACCGTGTTTGCGATGGAAAGCCAATAAACTCACACGTCTGAAAGTGTTTTTCATAAAGCATTTTGCTGAACTCCTTCATTAGGTTCTCCTCTTTTTTTAACTTGTTTTTATAAACTGTTCTAATAATCTGAACTACTTTAGTTTTACCCTGCAGCACCTTGAGATTGTGAAAATGTAAAGTGCAATGCAAATAAAATGTATTATTATTATTATTATTATTATTATTATTAAATGTATTATTACACAGTAAACTTTACAAATAAGCCCTGATGTGATGCTGCAGCTCGATCAGTAACGAACTGCTTCATCCTATAGAAAGTCACATCCAGCTAACTGGAAACCATGAACGAGCCTCAAACTGGACCTTCTGGGTCACATTTCATTCTAACATTAGCTGAACGAACACGACCAAACCCACTGGGCACTGAAGTACATGATCTTTTATTTAGATAATATGTTTGTGGTTTTCATTCAAGTAAATTAGAAAATAATTTCAGAACTTTTGTTGAATCAAAGAAAGAGTTTGAATCTGTCTCCACAAGAATTGTGGTACTCTGAATCAACACCAAACGTAATTTTCTAAACGAATACCTCGATTTAATCCTGATTTATATCTGCTTGGTAAGGAAGCATACGATTTGTCAACTCTTAAGCCGTCATAATAAAGTAAGTTCAGTTTTAATTCTCAGTTCATCAGGTGTTTTTAACACAGGATCAACTTGTTAAACTGGCGGTATGTGCGGGACATCGTACACTTAAGACATCAGCAGATAAAAACGCAGCCTGAGAGCGACCTGTGCTGCAGAAATAGGCTGTGATGTTTCACACAGCAGATAACAAGGAGCTGTTGTGTAAGGCCAGACGATGGAGGGGGGAGGGCCAGGACAGGAGGACTAAGTGCTCCCTCTCCTTCTCCTTTAAAGGTAACTCCTCGTGTCGGGAGGAGGGGCCCTGAACTCTTCTGTAAACCGCCTGAAAAGAGTTCTTAAATCAAGAAACAAATGGAGGCGACCGGCCCGGAGTGATTGTCTGCTGATGGATGGAGCTGGCGGGGCGGGGCCGAGGCCGGCATCAGCTCCAGGAGAGGACGAGGGGGTTGTGGGTGAGAGCAGGGGTGACGTCTCGCACAGCGCCGGGCAGCTGAGACAGATTATTGGAAATGTTTGTAGTCAGCAATACAGAGTAAATCCAGCAGTGCACTTTATAGAGATATGTGTTTGTTGGCCGTGGAGGCTGTGAGCGACCAGAGCCAAGGTTTGGAAACCTGCTCATAACGCGACCCTCGAGTGCAGAAAACATACCTGCGCTGATCAAAACTGAACCGGAGGCTTCGGCAATGTTGAAAAAGATGACACGCACGCAGTTCTGAGCACGCACATGCGCACTGGGCGGCGCCGGAGGCAAGACGGGTCTGTGCTGAACCGAGATAAACCTGCAGCCAGC
The DNA here is from genome assembly GCF_000690725.1 of Stegastes partitus. Lineage (NCBI taxonomy): Eukaryota > Metazoa > Chordata > Actinopteri > Pomacentridae > Stegastes > Stegastes partitus. Next base: position 332,007 of record NW_007577745.1, read on the forward strand.
ATGTGGTCAGCGGGGCGACTGATGTGCTGTTGACCACACAGCACAAAGGCAGAGGCAGGGTGAAGGGCAGCGGCAAGGAAGGAAGGAGAGGGGAGAAAACATCGTCGAATAAAATCTTCTAGAAACTGATCCACATCCATTAATTGGCACTCCTCTTTTTGTTCACCCTGCATCCACATGTGGGCATATTGATCTCGTTCTCAGGTTTCCAGTCATCAGGAGGAGCAGCAGACAGATCCAGGCTGAGCAGTCATACGCTTCAATTATTCATGCTGATTACACTCTTCTTATTGAAATCAATTTCAATTGTAAACTTGGAAACGTACGTTAAAAATTAAAGCACAGGTTTCGTCCCGTGAAGCCTCACTGAGGAGCAGCATTTATCTGGTTTGTCTGGTTTCCTTTCAGCCTTAAATGTCTCCGACGGGTCACTATAGGTCGAATATTTATGTAATATTTGACACGATACGAACACGAGGGAAAAAATAAAAAACACAAACTTTGTGCTGTGGTGCTTGTTCCAACATCCCTCCTTCCTGATTAACCATCTCTCAACAGCTTAATTAACTGTGTGGCCTAGACGGGGCACAATCCCTACCTAACATCAGGTAGTACAAGTACAAGTACCGTAATTTCTGGACTATGAGCGCACCTGAATATAAGCCGCACCTGCTAACTTTAAAAAGAAAATGTGTTCATATACAGGCCGCACTTGTCGAAAAGTTGCAGGTGTGCACATTGGAACATGAGATATTTACACAGAAAGATTTTTTCAACTTTTAATTAAATACGTACCGGTAACATACACAAATACCGTAAATGCTTTTTTCCGAAGAGCGCCTTTAACACTACTGGTTAAGATGTCAGCGTCACTTTGGTCTCGGGGCAAATTCGTAAAAATCCATAAATCAGCCGCATCGTTGTTTAAGCGTGTGAAAAAAAAGTAGCGACGTATAGTCCAGACATTACGGTAACTAAGCTGTTAGCTAGTTCAGCTTTGTTCTGTCAAAACAATAAAACAGTTAATCTACCAACGTCAAAGAGGCTGGTCTGCAAAAGAAAAAGCATTTTTACTTTTGATGCAATCAGTGCATCTTGTTGATAATAAGTTTTACTTGATTTTAAAGATTTGGTCTGACATGATGAAAACATCTGAGCTCTTCTTCTACCACTAGAGGGCAGCGGAAAGACGTCGTTATTTACATCTCATGTGTAAACACAATAACTAATCATTTATATTATTAATGTGGAAATTCATTTCTCTGTTAATTGATATCTCGTTTTGTCCAAAATAAACCGCTGCAAAATTAATTAAGCGTTAAACACAATCAAGATTTTGGTACAATTATGATCGACTCCACAAACAAAAAACTCGGATCATCACAGAAACCAGCCCATGGAGATAAAATCATTTGGTTTGAACTCCTCGGTTAAGTCACGCTTTCTGTCTGAACTGCTCACATCGCGGTAACTGAGACAAGAAGCTTACCTATGAGTAGCCGCCTAGCTAGCATCTAGCTTAGCCTGTATGTGAGGCGTTCAGGGAACATCTGTCAATTACAGTGTCTATTCATGAGCAGATGATCAGCAAGTATGGGTCTTTTGGGTCCAGTTTTATTTATGTCTTGCCCCTAAAGGAAGCACTGAATTCAGGTCAGGTATTCTTTAGGTGCAAAGATTTTTACTAATATACTTTTAACGCGCTAAATACGATTCATTAATTACAAAAAAAACAACGCGTTTACTCGCAGTTTGCATCCAGACAACACGGAACATTTGTCAGCGCCCGATTTCATGTTCCACTGATCACATGATGCACAAGACGTTTCAGCGCCACGCTAACAACAACAAACATGGAGGAACCCGATGAGAGCGCATCGCTTGGATGGATGGACGGCAAGTTTCATTTTAACAAACCACCTGATGGAAGCCTGGACCAGAGCCTGGTTTGGTGCAACTTGTGCAAAAAACAAAATGAAGCACATGGAGCTGACGGTACCACCTAAAAGCAAAGCAGCGAGCACAGAAACCGCTGCAGCAGTTAGCGCTAGCAGTCCTGGTCGAGTACGAGCAAGCAGCATCGGCAGCCCACACTGGACCACATGACCAGATTCAGAGCCAAAATGAGTTAGTCAATGTCTAACAAACTCACAAATTCGCTTGCAAAATGGATCGCTCTAATTAATTAATTGCAATTAACACGTTAAAGTCCCGCCCCTAATTTTTACATTAGCAAAAAAGTTGCACAACAGAAGTGGTGCTGTTTGTTTAAAGTGTTATTCAATATTTGGGCCCCACAATAAATGAATAATCATGATCAATTACCACGATGTCAGTGTTGATCAGCGTAACCATGGTGATTAGCTTAGCACACAAACAAAACCATGAAATCTTCTATTTTAAAAGTTGGAAACAGTATTTAACCCACTGCAAAGACAACTTTAGGAAAACAGTTTTTCATCCAAATAATTATTTGATTAATCGAATCGCTGCAGCTCCGCCTGCGTCTCCGATGAACCATCTGTAATGACAGTTCGTGGGTGTAGGCGCTGCTCGTGTGTGCCTATTAAACTGCTCTGAATGAGCCCGAGGATATAAAAACAATGGCAGCGTCCACCGCCGCCTCTCATCGCCGCATACTGTAACACATCAAACGCAGCAGCAGCACATAGGATAATGAGGAGGATGAGGACTATAAACAGCAACCGTCTGCTCACATTTAAATTTACCAGCTCTCGTCCGTCCCCTCTATCATTTCATCCATCTTAAGTAGTTTGACTCTAAATATACACACAAAACCGCCCGAACATCCATCTCAATTGTCAAGCCATTCTTCATCCTTTCTCTGGGTGAAAACCCTCCTCCTCCGCTCCGGCAGCCGCCCACTCTCCTTGTCTATCTGAGCTCCACACTCTCCCGTTCCAAACTTCCAACTCCTCCGATACATCACTCAGCCTCCATCCTCCCTTCACTCCCTACAGGCAAAAATAACATCTTGACCAAACCTGGGCACAGTGTATTAGAACCTGATTAGAAACTGAAACACATCTAAATATGGTGCATCTCTGAATCCGTCCTAATGTGCTGGACGTCTGGGCCTTTCCTCCTGCTTCACCTGCCACCTGCTCATCAGTAAAAATAAAATAAAATCTCAGCTGAGGGGGAACTGAAGACACCACATTATATTCAACTTAGTTCCCTTGTCTCTTTCCATGTAAGACAAACTCAAAAATAATTTGCACACACTTTACATTTTTTGTCTGTGAGAATAAACTGCGCATGAAGAGGAAGGGGGCGCAGAGGGAGGCAATCTTGTTACCAGCCGGCATAGCCCTGGGAAGATTTCTATCAGACACACGTATAGAGAGAGGCATCCATTTAGAAAATGGCTTTTCTAGGCATGCTGGGCCATTTAGCACACCCTGTGACGACTCCTGTTTGGGGCAATGATAAATGTTCCTTCACACCCGGTCTGTGCACACAGCCAGGCCAGCGCACACACACACATGCAGCCATATGGGCGCCGTGCACAAGACATCACCGGGACGGACGCTCGGGAAGCCACGCCGGCGCCATCGGCCCGCACAGTAAATAAAAACAGTCACTTGTTGTGTAAATGAGATTAAATCCACACAAGTTAAATCCCGCCGAGCACTTAGCGTCACGTCAGCGTCACGTCTCGGCTTTAGGTCTCGTTAAGCTCCGGATCGTTCAGCTGCATATGTCCCAGTTATCAAATAAGCAGCGGAGGGACGCCGTGAAATATGTGAAGCAAATAAATAATAAAAACAGTGATTGATAAATTAATCAATGGACAACCAATAGCTCAGTTTGATCAGTCAACAGGAGCTCCATCACCAAACATCCTCCAGTAAGAATCCGCTCCTTGTCGTGCGATAGTCTGGTAGATAAAACATGCTGTTTGCTGACACTCTGGGCATCAGAAAGACTGTTTTCCAACATGATACAGAGCAGCTGGTGAAGAGAATTATCAAGAAAATGATGGAAGAGTAAACAAAAATGTAGGAAAAATAAAATCAGCTGCTACGTGCATGTAGATGGAGCTGCATCAGGACGCGACCCGCAGACGACCACCGTGTCTGAAAACAACAACTCTGAGTCTCGTGATCGTATGAACGTCTCAGATGAGCTGAAGGATGACGCGCTTCCTGATGGGCTGAGGAAACTCCCCAACCTCTGATAGAGCCTCTTCAGAAAGCCACTGGGGTATCTCCAGAGTGCATCGACAGCCAGCGTGAATCAATATTGTTTTTGTAGCTCGTGGAATGACAACGTTCTGGAGGGGACGTCATTTTTTATTATCAAACAGCAGCTTTCACCTTGAAACAATGAGGAGCGTTATTTAGCGAGATCCTCGATGGGAGCGCAGAAAAAAATATTTGCACAAACCGCGAAAGGTAAATATTTAGACGGTAAACACTCTCCGTTATGTTTAGTTTACACTGGATGAGCGCTAAACATCGACCTCTGAGCGCCTGCCTGAGATCCACTAATGGTCATTACCCTTTACACCAGCGCCATCCCTGTCAGCTCACTTCCTCCTCTCTGGGATCCATCAACGTCGCCACCACACTCACCACCACTGCTGCTGCTGCTGCTGCTGCTGCTAGCGCTGGAGCCGAGGGCGGCGCACCGGCTGGATGAATCACACGCAGCCATACAGCAATAATGAAGCATTTATCTCAGGTTGCATTACAAACCCTGGAAGCATGGCAAACACAAGTATGATGAAACAGTGTCAATCACACTATGCTCAACCATCTGCTCTGCAAACACATGTTGAACAAAGACTCACACAACAACCAGCTCCACGCTCTGCTCCCAGCAACACACTCAGGCCTTTAGCTTCACATCCTCGTCGTGAAACAAAAAGTGAGTCGCTCGGTTGAAATCGTTCCATTTTTCCCCCCAGAGCAGCTTCACTTTAAAACCCTTGTTTCATAAGAGTTAAGATTAAGAATAATCAAGTCGGAGGTTTGGGTTTCTGGAGGTATCAGGAGGGGGATCTGGCTCAAGGAAATTCATGAAGAAGCTGATTCACACTGAAAAAAAAGCATAATTATCTCTGAGTGAAGTTATCTCAGAGAAACACTTTAATGCTCCAGATCAACAGCTCATATGAACCCACTGCCTCACAGACACACTTCTGCTGAGCAGCGTAGCCCAGTCAGGTCCTGCTGATTAATAATGCAGGAGAACGCAGGGGAACGCAGGGCATCACATGCAGGCGTGACGTCAACTCACCGATCTCATCTGCTGAGTCCCAGTGACGTGCTGCAGAACCTTTTCCAGCTCCTTCTCGATGCGTCCGGCCCAGTGAATCATCCTGAAAAACAAATTCAGACCTTTTTAAATCCGCATTTCTCGACATCATCACCTGATGCTGTCATCACACCAGCATCCATTCCTCTGTAGGACTGTGAGTCTATCCCCGTCTCTCCTCCTGCTGGCATCCTGCCACCTCTCCCCCCTTCCCGGATCCCTATCTGGAAGTATCCCTGTCCTATCTCTGCTAATGTCTGGGTTAGTCATCAGCGCCTTCTCTGCCCATCACATCTTGCATATATCTGGTCCGTCCTGGCAGGACTGGCAGCGAACGTGCCTGTCTTGGCTCGACTGGGATCAGCGGCTCTGCAATAAAACTGCTCAGGTCTGACAGAAGTGCACCCTAAGCAGGAGCTGATCTCCGTTAGACGGAGCCAAGTTTGGAATTAAGAGATCAAACGGCTGGAGCTCATCACTGTATATCTCGCAGCGAGCAACAAATGACTTAATGGATCAAGATTTTTACTAGATCATTTTAAAGCAGCGGCGGGGGCCGAGCTGCCAATCCGGATGCCGACTGAACGCTCCGTGTGAAGAGTCGGCCAGAAACCGTCAGAGAGGAAAAAAAAAGAAGAAAAAACAATCAGATGAATAAATTCTGTCATGTGTTTGCGAGACAGCCAGTGATTCGGTGCCAACCTTTTCCTTTCGGCAGCCTGCAGATAGCTAATCACTAGCATCAACAGCACAACACAACACAGTCGCTCTTCTTTTAATATGATGACGGAGACAAATGTCATCTTTAAATGTCAGATTTGCTCAGAAGACAAGAGGCAAGACAGATTTATTAAATTGCACAAATCTGCCGAGCAGTGACAGCGCTCTCCATAATCACCAAGCCGGAGCGGGCCTCATCAGGAGAGGAACCGCCGCAGCGCAAACACACCAGCCACAGAGTGTGTGTGTGTGTGTGTGTGTGTGTGTGTGTGTGTGTGTGTGCGCCGCCTGTGTTTATGGGGACTAGATGAAGGGAAAGCAAGAGGGCCTACAAAAGGGGTGCAGAGGGGGGCCGGCGTGGAGGCTATGAAAAGGTCACCTGGATATGAAATGAGAACAGGTCTACAGTGAGAACAGAGGACGCGCTGACACTAACACAGAGGGACGGACCTTCATCCCCCAGCCAGGCACGGCTCTTATGCAACTTCGTTAGGCTACATGCTACACACACACACACACACACACACACACATTGTATGTATATATACACACACACACACATACAAGCGTGTGTGGGCGAGTACTACGCCTGTTGTGGGGACCTACATATGTCTACACAGTGACGTTATGGGGACATGCCCACCACATGGGGACACAACAGGCTCTGTCACATTAATCATTACATACCCATAGTATATGTTATTATATATACGTGTGTGTATGCGTTCTATTTGTATGTATATTTTATTTTATGCATTTATTTACATGTACACTCTGCATGACAGCCCTTCATTAGTAGTTGTATTATTTTCATATAGTGTCATATTGTAATTTTGGACACATATAGTCAGTTTTGGTAAACATAATACTAACTTATTTACTGTCCTATCATCTAAAAATGTTTGATTTAACATTAATGACGTTCTCCTGAATACCACTACGGTTGGATGCACAATATTGTATTTTCTCTGATGCCAATATATATAAAACTGATTTTCGCCGATTACCAATACCAACGTCCGCACATTTTATTTTTTTTACCCCTGATCATGGACAACATCCAGTCTCTCCTGTAGTGCAATTAAAGTATTAGTAGTATCTTGATGACCCACTGGCAGATGCAGACATAAAAGTCTTTAAATGTGTATATTCACTGGGTAAAATAACCTCAACTTACATATAAAACATGCTACATTTATTTTTTATGTAATATTTTCAAACTAAACCGTAAACCTTGACAGGCATAATCTAATCCTGTCAATGTTCATTTTGGGCTGATATTTCATTCTGAAGCCTTTACCAGCAGATACTGATGCGATGCTGATATTATTGAGCGTTCTTAGTATCGGTGGCTTTGTGCAATATTTAACTTTAACGAAACAATTAGGGGAAAAATAATTAAATTTAATGACCAAGTAGGAAAAGGAAGTCCTTGTTCTGTTCACAAAGCCAGAATTACATTATCATGCAGTAACTTCAAACATTTATTATTTTATCTATTGATTGAATAAATAAATTATGGAGTAATTTAATATTACTGTTTATTATCGCACCATATCTTCTACAATATTGTAACATTTCTCATCTATTTCTAATATATAGATATTGTGAGGCACAGATCTTATCTGCTAATGAATGATAACAAGTTGACAGTTAACAAACTATGTATGCCTGTATTGCATATTTGTTTGAAAACTAACACTGCTGGAGGCTTCTTCCGGGAAAAAAGAAGTTTTTCTTCCCACTGTTGCTCAGTGCTGCTCCAAGGGCATCCAAAGGAACTCTGGATCTGTTGGGTTATAAATGTGAGGTTTTCATCTTACTGTGTGGAGACGCCGTGAGTCGGCGTTATATGAATAGAAGTTGGGCTATACTTGAACTGAATTGATTGTTTGACACGGTGGGATAAGCATCAGTTTAAATGGTCATCATGTGATGTTGGATATTTGAGGAAGTCTCCAAAAAAACAGACAAAAAAACTGAAACATAAAATTTGTGCATATTGCCACCACAGTCCAATACAACGGTTAAAAAAATCTACTGAGTTTGGATTAAAGAAACCTGTGTGTCAAACATAAAACATCAAACGTTCCCTTCACTGCAATGGGTCTGAATATTTTTTATGTTTCTGTTATTTTTTCTGGCAAAAATGGACCACAAGTATAATCATATATAATACAAAGATACTTCAAAACTACATTACAACACCGCGATAACAAACCTCTGACAGGATTTTGCCTCAGCTCATAATGAAGGCTGCTATACATCCACCAGCTCCACAGGCTCATATTAGCTTTGTCGTTCCTCCTTCCTGACGCTTCCACGACATTAAACACATCCACCGTAATCAGCAGCATACTTACATGCAGCCTGATATCCATAATCCACTGACTTGCATCGCGTCACATGGTATGAAGCTGACCTAACAACATTTAAAGGCACAATGCACGCTGGAGATGCGTGACTGTAAATCAAAGAAAAATATTTCAAAGTCCCAAATATGCAAAACTCTCCATTCAACACCAGCTACAGAGATATCAGGACACGGCTGTTTGGGAAATCATATGCACCACTGAGGCCTAATAGTCACTGAATGCTTGGAGACCTTCTGCGCTATGAAAGCTGTGATCTGCCTTTAAAACACGGAAGCTGTCATGGCGCGCTACATGAAAGCCTACCGAGGCTCTTTGTAGTCTAATGTAGAATTAAAACTTTGCCATTTTTCCTCTTGATGTATTTTCCTTGTATTACAATTTATGGCAGCCAAACAGTACAGAAAAAAAAAAAAACACCAAATGTGATGAAATGAGTTTGGATGTGAGAGCAGCACATGCAACGCCGCCGTCCTCATCCTGCTGCCATGGATCTAATCATTCCAGGTGCCACGCTCAGCTGTCTATTAGGGGCAGAAGGTGGGAAAATTGCTGATGATTATTTCGCTCTCCTCGGAAAGATTTTACTTTCCAACAAAATGCTGTAAAAACGTCCATTTAGCTTCCAGTTATCAGAACACATTTTCTCCACATAATTTAGAAAGATGGAAATAACGTACCTATGCGCGCCATTTTTATTTTTTCCTCCCCCTCCTCTAACATACACACTGTATTCGACACACACTGCAGTGCGATAGGTACACAACAACCTGACCAGGAGTTTGGTTTTTTTTTTAGGTGGAGAAAACGTACACTTTCTTGGCACTGCTGTCGGAATGAACCAGAGGACATTCTGCCCTTTCTAACAGACACACTTCCTCGGCTGCACCTCGAACGCCCACTTGCTCTGACCTGTGTGTGTGTGTGTGTGTGTGTGTGTGTGTGTGTGTGTGTGTCAGGCCTATACATCAGACAGATTGCCTCAATAGCTCCCCATACACTTCAATTAACTGTCAAATTCTGGCACAGACCGCCGAGATGTGGGTGGCCCAAAACCCAGTTTATAAATCCCAAGAGGTGACTGGATGTAACACAGAGATACATATATGACCAGCCCTGTGGACTATTTATCTTATTTTTATCTGCTCAAACAAGGACAGACTTGAGGGGGTTTTATTTAAAAAGTAATTATGATGGGGTAAATGAGGTGCACTTTAGTAGTTTCACCACCGACAACACACCCAGACTGTGACACAGCGATTCAGAAACACAACATGGAATATGGAAAATATTGTTTGCAAAGTAACCCAGGTGTAAATCACACGCATCACCTTTCCTCATTGAGCCAAAGCAATCAAACCAATGGTCCAGCTAATTGTCGTCTGAAGTCAATCGGCAGGCACATAAAGGAGAACTGGTTCCTCCTTTGAAAGTCACCTTGGCTGTGAAATTAGCAGATGCCCTGGAGATTTTTAAAGAGATCATCCGCTGAATCATTTAGATTCCTGTCGTTTCTGTAAACCTGGCTGACTAATCATCACTACAGGCGACTCATCGAGTTCACGTCACATCAGCAGGATTAGTACAAACAGGGGCGACTTGGACTCGGCACCGCTTGGACCTGAGGAACTGTTGCACTTTGGTCTCAGTGGGTTTGGTTCCTGGACTAAAAGCTGACATAAACCCTGACATAAAGCCATCTCAACTTCTTCTTCTTCTTTTTTTTTTTTTTAAGGACAATTGAGGGCAAATCACTGGCAGTCTGTCACTGACCAGTCCGACGCACAGGTGGCAGGTTGTTGCCTTTGTGCGTCTTTAAATGAGAAACTGTTCTGCTGTTCGCATAAGAGAAGAAAACATGCTGCTGAATCTGAAATATTACCGCAAACTATCCCCCAACAGGTGCACGCAGAAAAAGTCCAACAACAGTTTGTGTTGCTGATCCCCAGCAGGTCAACACTCTGTGCGTTAAACCAACCGGCCTCCAGCGCGTTTCTAATTTACAGATTTAGTCCCTGAAACAAACCGATCCTGTTAAAACACACCAGAGTTATCCGGCGGTGGGATGTCATCCACGGTGCGAGGGCAGGACTTCTAGGATCCTGCCTAGACGGGATCTTCTCCCACATGCGCCACTGTTTTTATTCTGATTATTATTATTACATCCTTCGTACCCTTGAACCGTCGCTCGGATGGCTGCTGTTATTCTGCGCCTGTGGCACATGTGCACGCTCCCTGCAGCCTGGTTCCATGTTGCCTATGACGAACTGGGAGAGACTTTGGGTTTCATAAATGCCCACAACAACAAAAACAACCGGATTCATAACGCAGCATCGGAGACGGACGCTGCGTCGGAACATCAGGTTCGGCGGCTCCAAGGTAAGCAGCGGCGCCGCATGTGCAGCCTCGTCGGGGGGCCACCTGTCCTACTTCCAGGCTCCGCGCCCTCCCTCCACCGCTTTACTGCCCCCCACCACAAGAAAAACCGTGCAGGGTACTTACGTGTAGTGCTGGGGGAAGAGGTGGGTCCCGGCTGTCGGCGTGGAAACGCAAATGATAAGTACAGTTTGGATTGTGAGCAGGCAGAAGAAACCGTAGGACGGCGCGCAGATCGCCATTTTCCATTAAATATTCAAGAAACTGGGATAAATAAAAGAAGGACCGGAAGGACAGTCGCTCGCAGCTGAGCTAAGAATAACCGAGCTCCGGAGAAAGTGTTGTGGTGGGAGGTGATGGTTCGGCGGAGGCTTCTGGACACCGGAGCCCGGCAGTGGGGAAATGTCAACCGGGAGACGCACACGGAAGAACTGGCAGCTGAAGACGCGGAGAGATGAGGATCAGGAAGATGCTCTGCCGCCGCCGCCGCCGCTGCTGCTGCTGATGTGCCTGGATGCCTGTTTGCGCACTCGCTGTCCTCCCTCCCTCTCCGCCGCCGCGCACATTTGCTCCTTCTCTCTCCCACTGTCTCCACTGTAACGAGCAAACACAGCAAAGCTCGCCACGACGCGGACGCAGCGGCCCCGTTCCGGCTTTCACAATAAAACCTGGTCTCTGGGAGGAAGCACGGAATCAGTGTTTTTGTGAAGAATTGTGTAAAAAGCCAAATGTAGGTGATCTAATCTCACAGTCTGCCTCTGATGGAGCTCATTTCTGGTCTCCGGTTCGTGACCACGGCCCTGTTTGTGGACTCTGCCTCCTCTGACGCGCAGCCTTCACTCAGCGTCACGTTTTTTGAGGAGGAATTTTATTTTTTCAAGTCCAAACGCGCAACGTCCTGCATGTATCTGGTCTGACACTTGATTCAGCTGTTGGCTCCAGTGGTCCCTTCCTCCATGCAAACAGTCCTGTGCGACAGACAGACGGACAGACAGACGGGGGCGCGCATCAGGCCACCTCCTCTTCCTCCTCCTCGTGTCCACTGCGCTCTGCTCTCCCCCAAAACTCGGGCTTGTGGAGCAGAAACCAAACCAAGGCTTTATTTTGGTGATTAGAAGCAGGACTCTGGAGGGCCGCATTAAAGCAACTGGAGTGTAAACATGGAGCGGATCACCTTGGGGCTGCTCTCCAACTACATTTGTTCTACTTATTAGCGCGTCTGGTCCACTGGATGAACATTTAAATGAATGCAAGGAGACTTAATAAGCTCATTGTGGAGACACCTAGACACCAGCTATTTGGACGGAGGGGCTTTGACTTTGCAGAGGGCCGCGCCGTGTCTCCTGGTTTCTTTTAAGTGGGATCTGGAATAATTATAAGCTCGTTAATGGGGTTGGATGTTAGTGGAGCAACTTTTCTTCTGGACATAATGCTGTTGGTTTAAATGGTAAACAAGGAGGAGAGAAACCTCAGAGCAAATCTAATCCAGCATGAAGTCACCCCCTGGAGAAGTGACTATCTGCCTCTATCAGCTGTGTGTCAGTGTGTGTTTGCGGTTGTGTGTGTGTGTGTGTGTGTGTGTGTGTGATTGCACCTGTACCTGTCTTCTTACCTTCTCCCTGCTCCGCTGTCTCTTGTCTGATCTTGCTGTTTCAACTGGAGGCCAGGTGTGACACATTTGCGCCTAAACAAAAACGCATTTTTAACTCGTGCGATGCAGACGGAGCTTTTCGGGCCTTTGGAAGCACAGAACTGGAGTAAAGTCCAATCCAGTTGTCTCCCAGTCAGAGCTGAGGTTCTGGACACTTGGTCCCCGTCGGCCCGTCCTCGGGGGCGGCCTTACATCTCTCAGCCCATTTGCTGGGCAGCCGGTCTCGTGGCCGTGCTGTCCTTGGCTCAGGCAGTCAGCAGGGACACGCAGGTGCTGGGCTGCAGAAAGCCACACAGCAGTGGGCCGGCTCGCTGTCTCCTCGCCGACAGAGAAGACGGGCCATGTTTAGGTAGAAAGGACACGCTGCAGGACGTCGGCCTCAGCGGGAGGAGGAGGAGAAACCCACCTGAAGGCAGGAGATGAAGCAGCTTATGCACATAGATGTCACGGATCATTCAGTCAGAACAAACACCTGGCCTTGTTCCTCTGGAAGTGAGGGGGAAAGAAAAACTCTGCTTGTATTCCCCAGAGCTGCACATTTTTTTGAGCTGTATCGAACGAGCGACTCCCTCTCATCCACCCTTCCTGAACAAATCTGTGGCAGCCAGAGAAGCAGGAGGCAGCCGTGTTTTGATTTATTATTATTCCTGTTGTGGAGGAAAAATAACCTTAATTGATGGCTACTCTCACACATCCATTCACTGTACCGCTTCCCATCATGACATTAATGATAACAACAAACAGATAGTGCCGGAGTGATGTAGGCCGGCTGACTCACACTAAACATTTGTGCTGACTCACACGTACACCTTACTCTCTCTTTCCATTCAGACATACATTAAGCAGCTCAATTGAGCCTAATTCGTGGGGCCAGGAGAGAGAAAAATGAATGCTAATTTTGTATAGCTGTCTGGAGCACGGAGAGCAAACAAAACATCAGGGGGTGAAGACGTCTGGGTGGTGGGATGCTGCTGGGTGTGCTGCTGGGGCCACAGGACGACCAGTCTGAGCACCAGTGTGTGATGGCTGTCACCCCTTACATGCAAACTAACCTTCATGTGTCTGGTGTTTGTGAGCAGCAGAACGGCGGATAAAAGCGATGGCTGTCACCGCGGGGGCTCGGATCTCATCGAGCACGTTGCCATGCTTATGGAGAATCCACTCTTTATTATAGCTGATCGATCAGGCCAGCTAAAGGATCCGCTCAGTGAAAACACACAGATCAATGACCTCGAGCTCTGCTGATCCTTCAAACGGCGAGAAAAGCAGACAAGAGGTGGGTCTCCTCCACGCCGGGTCCCTCTCATTGGCCGCGCAGTTTGTCCTGAAGAGATTGACCTGCCAATCTGCCATCGATCCGGGGAGTCGAGCGGAAGGCTTCTCTGCTCTGTATCCGACTCCGGCCTCCTTTCTGGGGGACTGCTCCCCCAGACAGAGGCCAGGCGGGTTGGAGTAGAATTAATCACTCCTTGTTTCCCTGTCTCCGGGCCGCGGGGAAGTCACCAGTACAGGCGCACCCCACACACACACACACACACACACACACTCTGGTGGCTTATCTTCCTTCTTCCTCCACCTTATCCATCTGTCTCTCCCTCCCCTAACCTCCTCCTCGGTCTCCTTCTGTGGCCCCGTATGCTGATGTTCTGCTGCGCTGGACAGAAAAGCGAAGCTTCACACTCTGTAAAACCCAATATAGTCAGCAGCGTGCTGAATGCTAAGATTTTATATTTCTGATTAGAGAAGGACTGCGCGTCGCATTCACCGCCGACGATAGAGCCGGTTGCCCTTGAGAGAGAGTCCCGACGCTCTCAGCAAACTTCAATGATCCTCTCAAGTGCTCTCTGTAAAAACAGGAGCATGATATACTGTCACTCATTTACCACACGCTTTCTTTGAGGGCTTTTCTTCCTCTTTTTAAAAAAAAAAACCCACAGCAGAGGAGAGTCGCTGTGCCCTTGTCCTCTGTGGGGACATATTGAAGAGATCAGCAGAGTGATTCCTGCCATCAAGGTTATCTTCCCCGTGTGTCCCTTTCAGTGCTCTCCTGCTCATCCTGGTTCCATCCACTCACCACATCAGAAAGATCCCCACGTAAATAACACACAGTTATTTGTTTCGCCCTCATTATTAGCTATCCCGCTCTGCATCACGGCTACTGCATGCATGACCTGAACAAAAAAAATCAATCAGAGAATCCCTCGTTCGGTCCACAGCGCTCCTTTTACTGTAAAACACAAACAGAGATGTTGGGCCGAAAGGCACTCTGGGACTTTCATGCTCAAATGTCAGAGCGTTTCATCCTGATGATGATGACTCACTCCCCTCGTTCTTCGCCTGCATGAAAGAACAACAGCACCAATTAGTGACCCGGCGTCCTCACGTGCAACAGTCGGACAAACAGGCGCAAGTTGCAGCAGGACACGCAAACAACGTTAAAAAGAAAACTGTACAGACGTTTACGACGGCCATGTATGCATTTAAGGGTTTTATCTCCCCCAGGGAATCCCTCCCCACCTCGCCTCACCCGCCCCCCACCTCACCCACACACACAAGCGGCTGCATGTGAAAACAGAGCAAGACTCAGCACTCATTGACATGCTCTACTAGAGGCCTAATGGCCCCTGGGTAATGGCCTCTTTGGTCTTCAGGAAATCCTCCCTCATGCATACATCAAAGCTGGGATTGAGCAGGATAGAGAGTGGAAATAGAGGGGAGGAAAGAGACATCAGTGCCACACAGGGAGGCGAGACGCAGTAACACGCTACAAGGAAGCTGTTTTGTTTATGATATTCATAAGAGAAAGAAAGAGAAATAAAAAAGGTAAGTGTGGTAAATTTTAGATGCATGGTTCAAATCAGTAGCTTCAGTATGTTGGGTTCTGGCTGCTCAGATTTTAGTCTCACTTTGTCTTAGGTTGGATATTTACTGAAATTTATTATATATTTAACTATTTGTAGTGCTTTAAGAATAATTTGTGCACACAATGTTTTGCACTTAACTTTGGTGTTATTTTGTTTTGTAATCCAGGAGTAGTATTTCTTTGTGTGTAATTTTTCTCTTTTTCTAAATTTTCCATCTCTGTTCACTTTTCACTGAAATTTTCAGCCAGTTAGTCAAAAGACAAAGTAAAAGGCGATGATTTTGAATCAATCAATCATCTGAGTCACTTTTTAACCAACACTGCCAGCTACGTTCTGCTTCCAGCTACTAGAAATCTGAAGATTTTATTTGTCGTTCCAAATAATAAACCAAATATCTTTTTGCTTTTTTGACTGCTGGTCACATGCATGCGTCACTTTGGCTCAAAGAATATTCTGACTAATTCACTGACAAAATGATTAACTGATAGAAGAAATCAGCAGCAGAAAGAAATTACTGGTGGTGACAATAAGAAGTATTTCAGCCATTTTTTCTTTCACTCTGTGTCCATCTCTCTGTTTCTGTCTTTCTCTTACTTTGCTGAGACGCAGCATCCCGGAGTCGTGAGCCAGCTGCTACAACACGAGACCTGTAGCCGTCTCCTCTCACTGTCCATGAACCATCTGCTTAGTCTGCATATCGCAGATCTGTCAATGCTACCTAATTAGAATTCACACAAAAGTGTTCGTGGTGACCCTGGCTGTGTTTGCAAAAGTTTTGTCTTGCTCCATATGGTCGGTACACAGAAGGCACCTGTCTGTAGGCAGCTATGTATGCATCGATCCGGCTATACGTGGCCTCCAGCCTGTGGGTAAACACAGCACTGCTAGCTCACGTTCAGAGAAAGCTGTGACCTCCACGTGTCCTACACCGTGAAGTGGAGCATGTGAATTCTGCCCCTTTGCAGCGGCTTTTGTTCCACCTTCTGGCGAGGCTCAGAAAGCCTCCGTTTGAGTGCTTCTGTAATTTAAAGCAATCGTATTGTTGCATGTATTGAATTTAGGTGAAAATGAAGCAGCTACTTCAAGCTGCTCCCCAGCGGCACATCAAATTAGCTGACATCAAATTGGCCTTCAAAACATTTGCAGAGAGCGACGAGCGACGTGTTTCCACTCAGAGCTGTCGGGCCGTGACTCCACATGTTGGCAGATGTTGTCATTTGGCTCCAGAACACTGGAAAATGAATGTTAAAGAAGCACGTCTTTAAACAGGACTACGTAAAAAATAAAAAAATAAAAATAAATGGTGGCATTTATTAATAAATTCTTAATGCAAACAATAAAGGCTAAGAAGCCCAACCAGGCTCTCAGTATGGAGGGAAACAGCAGCAAACAGAGCTGCAGCCTCCTCTCCTCCTCCTCTGCTCTGACCTCCTCAGTCTCCCTGCATGGACCCTACCACCTGTCCAGGTAGGGGAGGGGTGGGCAGAACATAAAACCAGGAAAAATGCGGATAAATAGCAAAGATCTCACACGGTTTCTGCTGACATACATGTGAAATACGAGCACGTATCAGCACATATACATCCACGTGTTCAAGAGCGATCCATCTCTTATCCGTCCTCCCTCCTCCTGAGCTCCTGTCCCTCCCTGTTTAGGCCACGATCATGCAGGCCTGCCTTCATTACCTCTGATTAGCAGCTAACTTCCAGGAAGCACAGCAGAACATCGAGGAGCAGCAGCAGCACAGTAACCATAAACCAAATCATTAACTCCACAATAACCGAAACCCAGAATTTCATCAATAACCAAATGCATCACTGATAATGTTTGGGAACAAGACGTAATGAAAAGAGGGGAAAAAGCAACCCCATTCACAAAAGCACTTTGAAAAGCGTCAGTAATAAAGAGGCACAACCACCAGGCCTGTGGCGCCTTTATGGCTTGATAAGGAGAGCGGGTGGTCCTGTCTGAACGTGGTCTACTCCTCGTCTCCCATCACTGTGGAGTGAGAAGTGCACAGTCGCTTGCCCGCCCTGCCGTCACATTAAAGCGCATCTTAATTGGCATTAAAACTGGTGATAAGGGCTTAATGAAGGAATTAATAGATAACACACATTCTGGAGCTTATTCTCCACAGTCACACTCTGACAGACACATAAACACACACAGCTGTACTCAAACGGGCAGATTTTACAACCGAAGACGGAGCGAGCGAGCGAGAATTCATGAGGAAATAGGTGCCCTGCAGCGGGAGGCAGGACCACGACGGAAAGCCTGTAATACATCACACCGCCTGGCAGGACAACGGCTAACCTTCTCAGGTTGTAGAGCCGCGGCGTTGGCATGGACGGGCTGGTACACGCTGCTGCCATCACTCTGTCTAATGGGGTTTAATTTGATTAGTTTTTAAGGTAAACACTCGTGAAAAAAGGGGTTTTAATTATAGAGTCTACACTGTGCATCAGTCGCAACGTGTCGGTTTATTTAATAACTGTTTTATGTGACCAGGTGCATAGCATGGACCAGCGCCACCTACCACAGCGTTTATGGACGAGGCAGGTCCACAGCGTCTGTCCCTGGATGGGCTGAGATACGAGCAGACGGAGCTCCACAGCGAACAACAGTTATTTCATAAAACAGAGATAGAATAATTCAACAATTAATAGTTCATCAGCAGAAAACTAAAAGCAACTGTACAGACAATTAGCAAATAAACCGAGTCGTTGTGCAATAATCACCGAGTTCCAGCTGCTCAGTCGGGACGATTTGCAGCTTCTCTGGTCTGATGTGGTTTTGATTGTTGAAGACACAAGTTTGAGGAAATTGTATTTGGCATTTTCACAACTTCATTGAAAACAATCAATAGTTAGAGTCCCACAATAAAAACACGACACTTCAGTATGAAGCAGTCCTGTTCCTGATCCAGCTGTTTCACCGTTAGTACAGATTGTGTTTAGCGCTTAGCTAGCAGTGTCACATGTTTCTGATATTGTGATATGAAGATTTTTGACCAGAAAAAACAGTGATTTCATCAGTGATCATGGAGGCCGATAATCAATGTTTGGAAATGTGAGGTAAAATTTAAAATCTTGATGTCAAAATGTTAAAATAGAAACCTTTTACAACATTTATCCTTCAGCCTCAGAGCCAAACTTTTTCCATTTACTTTATTTTATTGGGAGTAGAATTTTAAAAAACAACAACAACACCAACAAACAATAACAGAAATCCTGAATATCAGACTGATAATCTGTCTATCCGTGATGCCGGGTAGATATTTGTAGTTCAGTGTTCAAACTGCTTATAGTTATGATTTTAGGGACTCCTTTGACCTGCACCAGCTTCTAACATGGCCATCGATCCACAGCATGCTTGAGGAGGGTCAGTTAATGACTTAT
>NW_007577745.1:358665-359898 GCF_000690725.1 Stegastes partitus
CATTTCAGCTCTCATCCTTGATGCCTCTTCACTTTCTCAAGATGTTAGTGGTTGTAAAACTCTCTGGACAGATGTTTCAAGGCTGCATCATAAGTGGTGTTGTAGAAGCCCTCCTCTGTCTAGAGATGACTGTTCCACTTTAACCTTCAAACATTTATTTTGCAAAGACATGCATTAGTGTTTGGCAGGGACGCTACTCGAGTGATGCTCAGGAACAATCTGAGCAGCCATGATATAGACAGTCCCTGAGATCACAAACTGCATGGCAGAGCCTGAACCTTTAAAAAGGAGGAGGAGCAGCAGATTTGAGGATCTGTAGAGGCTGGTGTAGCAGCGATGTGGTGAGCATGGAGCGGGCAGAATGAATGTACGCTGCCTCAGTTATAAAGCACGCTAAGTGGACTTAAGTAACCCTAACCCTTGGACAGAAAAGGGCCTTGTGATGCCCTGACTCTGTGCTTGTCTGAGCAAATGCAAAAGCTCTGTTTCAGACAGGACACTTTGTCAGATTTAACCATTTATTTTGCAAAGACATGCATCTGTGTTTGCCAGTGACTCGACTCGAGTGATGCTCAGGAACAATGTGAGCGACCATGACATAGACAGTCCTTGAGATCACAAACCCCCAAACCTGCAGATAGGAGGGAGCAGATCAGCAGAGTCACCTAGAAATGAAATAATTTTGTTTTTTTAAATAGAAATTAGCTTATGCGTGTCGAGCTTCTTTTGAATTTGTACTGTTACGGCCCCAGAGCCTCTGTCTTCTCTCACTCTTACCTTGCAGGTTTCTGGCTGGGCGGAGCCTCCAATCTGCTAACCTGGTGCACCTGGCCAGTCTCACTGACTATATAAGCCGGCCTGCTGTGCCAGATCGCTCTCTTCTCCCATACCCAGCCAGCCATGCTCCTGTGTTTGTCTCTTTTTGTTTGTTTCATGCTGACAACATGCACCACACATCAATCACTGCACTCATACACCCTCGCACACCACTGACGCTCACAATCACACCTCACGATTCTACTTTGTTTCAATAAATAGCCTTATGTTACAGTTAATTCCACCTGTGTGTTTCCTTCTTTGAGCCAGTCGTAACAGTACAAGCATGCACAACCTTCACATCTGGATGCAGGAGCTCAGCGACATGCTGAATGCACACAGGTTAACATCTGGCAAGGCACTGTTACAGTGACTGAGCAGAAGGAACAGGATGTGTAGCTCAGGGGAGAGACCACG
>NW_007577745.1:365368-371428 GCF_000690725.1 Stegastes partitus
CAGAGGATTGTGTAACACCATCCATAAGTCCATAGATGAGCTCCATTAAGAGCAATAGCTGTAATTATTGATGTGATAATAACTTTTACTTTGAGATTTAAAAAAAGAAATTCAGACAAAAATCTGTGTTTCACCAGTTTAGCATGATGTCTCTGGTGTACGAGCCCAAAAGATGAGCCGTGGATAGCGAGTGTAGAAATCCTGTCCGTAGATTAACATTTCCTGAAACGTGTCGACCTCTTTAGATGTAAGATCCCATTAAGATTGTCATGAAGATCGACTTCATCTAGAGCATAGCTAGAAAAATACATTTAACATTACGTATCTGTAGCAGCTCTCAATGTCACCACGTGTCAAAGAATGACTAATAATGCTGCAAAACTGTGGCGCATATGGACGCACAAGGGACGGTAGAAGTCTGGTTATTTATGCTCATGTCATGTCTCGATGCTGAGCTACTTTTATTTGCAAAAATCTTCCAGCTGTGTTTTGCCTTGAAGAGCACCTACAGATGATATTATAATCTCTTGAACTGATTGATCGAGACAAATGTCCATCACATTCACAGTGTTTAATTTGCAATAACAGAAAACAGAAAGCAGCACTTCCTGACTTGACAATCTGGAAAAAGTGGGTCAGCTTGAGTTGACAAATTAATTGATTATGTTGCTGATTAATCAGTTTGTCCTCTGATGTGAGCAGCGCCGTGAGAGAATCATATTCACGCTTAATTATTAAAGTAAAGACCATCAAACCAGAGTGATTCCTGTCATGCTACCTGTTCTAACATCACACGCTGTATTTCCTTCATGCCTGGACTTCCAGGTCCAAATCCAGCCCAATAAAACACAAACCAACAGAGAACCTAACCGAGCAGGTGGAACAGAGAGATCTGGGGACGCTCCTTCTGAGCACTTAACGAAGCCGGCAGTCGTTCCTTATTACAGCTAATAGATTGTTGATATGGTTTTTCCTTCCTGGGCTCAGAGAGGTGTAGCGTAGATCTTTATTGTTACTGCATCACCTCCGGCATGTTGGGATAATGTTCTCCAGATTCTATAACTCTACAATGAAAAGTGGGGCGCAAATAACATATTTGCATAAATGACTGTGTTTCACTCAGACACATGAGTGTACTGTACCCTGGTTGTGTGTGTGTGTGTGTGTGTGTGTGTGTGTGTGTGTGTGTCTCTTTTCCCCCCTCCTGAGCCACAAGTTTGGGCTATTTTCCCAGAAATGTGTTAGACAGACAAAGGGAGGCAGATGCTTTCCTGTCCTCCCAGAGGAGGCTGCAACACATGTGGAGAGTGGCTAGGCTGGTCATATTAAACACACCATGTGCACTCTGCATGTGACTCTGTGTGTGTGTGTGTGTGTGTGCCAGGATCTGTGTGTGTGTGTGCGTGTGGGTTGTGTGGCCTAAAAACAAGCCAGGACCAGAGACATCTAGTGGCAGAAGCGCGGTACTTCAATAACAAAGCTGTGTGACTGTGGAACAACACAAACTTTGCTTATGTGCCAGATAAAGTTTTTAAGGTGAAGAAGGTGACTATAATTGGTGTTGACATGCGGCTACAGTATGCCTCTGTGTGTCTGTTAGATTGTGGAAACGGCCGCGGTTTGATGCTATCTTTCCTGCTGTCACAACAATAGATCTTGCAGTTGATGGTGATGTATCGTCTGTCAAACTATCAGTGCCAGGATACGGTCCGCCGGTCCGGTGAGGCTGCAGACATGATTCACTGCAGTTTTTATGGCAAGTGTCTTCTCTCACTCCAGGAGTTGCCTCTGGACCGCTGGGTCGTCTGCTGTCTCTGGCCTCTGCAGAGTGTTGTATTAACCTTGTTCCGCTAAGCAGTGATTATTTATGTAGGGGATATTCTGGATCCATGCACGATCCACGGTGAAGCTTATCGCAATTCATCTAATGGCTCGGTAATCAAGACATCTGCACACCAGTAAGCAGGCCTCCACAATCCTGCCGCGGTTGTTAGGAACAAATCGTTTGGCTTTCGGATCTGATTCTAGTTTCTCTCCCTTATAAAGTCCCGTATAAATATGTTCTGTGTGCAAATACTTAAAAAAAAATCTGACATCAAGCAGCTGTTCAGAGACAAACAAAGCACCACTGAATCTGAATCTCAACATGTCTGCATGTGCACGGGCACCAAGGTTACTGCAGAGATAAACAGCTCTCATGACGCATGCTGCCTGTTGGAGCCTCTTCACGAATCTCCAGCCTCTTTGTTACGACTAAACGGGAAGGCGGGACCTGCCAGTGGAATAGCAGACAGGAGATTAAGACCTGAATCAAAAAGCAGATTAATGGATTGTGTGTGTGTTTGTGTGTTTGTGTTTGTGTTTGTGATTGTGTGTGTGTGTGTGTGTGTGTGTTTGTGAGGGGGCGGACGGTGGGCTGAGGGGGATGTGTGTTTGTGTGTGTGTGTTTGTGTGTGTACGTGTTTGCTCTTAAGCCCTACAGATCATCTAATTGAGCAAATATGTCTATGTAAATAGGCCTACTGTAAGGATTTTGGCCTGTTGCAGTATCTCAGCAGCCTCTATCAGCGCTTAAAGTGATTACACACACACACACACACACACACACACACGAGTGAACCTCTTCCGCAAGTCACACACTTTCCCAAAATATCACTTTAAAGCTTTGTAAGCAGATGCAGAATAATCCCCAGGTTCTGACAGGCTGAGATCCGGCAGATAGTTTCAAACGCCGCAACAACGATGTGAAAGGTTGTTGAGGGTGCTAACATGTCATCCCTGAGCGTACATCCCCGGGGCGCCTCAATCCTCCCTTCATGCTTTGAATTTGTGCGCTGCCGCCTTCGTATCTCGGGCCGGCCTCTGTAATCATCCCCCAAGTGATCAACAGAGATAACATCGAGGAAAGCTTGCTCTGCAGGACGGCGCCGACAACAAGGTTGCCACTGAAATTGGGTGATAGAGCATAAAGCAAGGCACACCTTGAATTCAAATCCCCCCTCGGATGTTGTGATAATTCAGTTCAACTCCATTGAGCAAGAATAATGATTGTGGCAGAGTGCTTATCAAAAGCTCCAGTGTCTGGGCCACTCCAAGCATGTCCTGGGCTACAATGAATGCAGGAACTCCAGCCTTACAAGAACCCGACTGCCTGCCCCTGCAGATGATTGTGTGTGTAATTGTGATGGTGGAGTCAGAAGGCACAGCTTGGCTTCAAACTAGAAGTCCAGGCTCATGGCTGCTGTGATCCTGTTTGATAGTTCTGACTATTATTTGTACCTGCTACAGTCTATTCCATCCATGAAAGGCTCGTAGTGGGTCGCTGGGGCAGGAGCCTACACCAGCTGATTCAAACCAGGAGGGTTTTTGCAGTGAGGCAACAATGCTAACTACCGTAGCACCCTGCCGCCTGTCAGTTACTGAAAAGTCCAACAGGAAAAAACAGAGGGACCATATCCACACTGTCGACAAGATGTGTGTAATTATAACTGTGTCTGTGTCGATTCTCATCCAAGTCATTGTAACACGAGGAGCTTCAGAATAAGTCAACTGGACTTCATGTTTTGGATGTTGTAGACATTTCAGCTCTCATCCACGATGCCTCTTCACTTTCTCAAGATGTTAGTGGTTGTAAAACTCTCTGGACAGATGTTTCAAGGCTGCATCATAAGTGGTGTTGTAGAAGCCCTCCTCTGTCTAGAGATGACTGTTCCACTTTAACCTTCAAACATTTATTTTGCAAAGACATGCATTAGTGTTTGGCAGGGACGCTACTCGAGTGATGCTCAGGAACAATGTGAGCGACCATGACATAGACAGTCCCTGAGTTCACAAATTCCCAAAACCTACAGATAGGAGGGAGCGGATCAGCAGAGTCACCGAGATATGAAATAATTTTGTTTATTTTAATAGAAATTAGCTTGTGTGTCGCAACAAGCGTGTTGCACTTCCTTTGAATTTGCACAAGCATGCACAACCTTCACATCTGGATGCAGGAGCTCAGTGACATGCTGAATGCACACAGGTTAACATCTGGCAAGGCACTGTTACAGTGACTGAGCAGAAGGAACAGGATGTGTAGCTCAGGGGAGAGACCACGGCTTTGGCGAGCAACTCAAGGCCTGGACAAGGCCTGGACAAGGCCTTGTGTGATGGCCGTGCCCACAGCCACACAGAAGGTTGAAGGATCCACACACTGACAAACACCATCAGCACATGTTCAGTTACTCTGAGTTACAGCCACTTGAATTACACACACACACATTAAAAATTAGTTCATGAACACTGACAACACTGTTTTATAGACGGAGGCTCACATTTAGTTCACACTGTTTGTCATTTTGCTATTAATTCATTTCTCTTTTCTTTGAGTTACCTGCTGCTGCTGCGGCACTTCCTGGTTGGAGGCTGACAGAAGGCGGGGCAGAGGGCGGAGCTTTTATTCTGATGCCCTCACAGACCAGACCAAGAGCTCTGACATCAGGGGGGGATCTGGGTTTCTTTGTATTAGTTTTACTTGTTGCCTATATAGTTCCCCCCCCATGCGTTGAATCAGCCGGTATATATGTTGCCCCAGTGTCTCAGTCTGGCAGCTCTGTTCGTTGAGTTAATGTCCAGGTTTGCTAGCCTCATTTTTCAGTAGAGTTATATTTTGTTGACCTCTTGTAAAGGGCCCTACAACTCAGATTTCACTACTTTCCGTTGTTTTTTTTTTTGTAAAATTTATTTTTTGTTGGAAAAAATAAAAATTGTCTTCTGTAAACTTTAAACCTGTTTTTGTGCTTTGACTGCTTGGTCCAGAACACCTTCCCAGAGCCCGTGTTGACCACCTGGTTAACCATCCAAGCACCGAATCGTAGAAGAGAAGGAACAGAAAGCACACGAGTGAATGAAGATCAGAGCATCTTTATAATAATATTAATCAGCTTTGAAAGCCTGAAGTCAATGGATTGTTTTTGCTTATCTTCAGAGAAAACCAATATAACGAGGTCATGCAAGGAAAAGAAATTCTCAGTGCAGCAAATTAACTTCCCACAACTAAGAAACACCCAAAGCCACAAGCAGGACTGTTCTACGATGGTATCTACATTTAGACTAAACACCTGGACCTGAAGTGAAGACCGACTTTCCACCAAGAAGGTGTAATAGTGAGATGTTTATCACAGGATGAACTTCTTTGGTCCACTTTAACTTCCTGCAGGAAGGCGAATAGATCGTAACAGAGCGGTAGGCTAGAAGCTAGCGGACAAAGATGGAAGCCTCTTGGCATCAGCAAAACATTACTTCTAAAAGAAAATCCCCAAACCTGCAAAGACAGCAGCATAAAATAAGAACCTCGAGGTGACCAAAGACTCTAGCGTGTCATTGTAAGAGAAGGTTTCAGTGCCTGTGTAACACTGACCCACTGTGATCACGAGTCCAGATGTCAAGATGATGAGCAGCTTATCCACAATTTAGAAAGGTTGAGAAGTCTGCACACAAAAGAGCTGCCTGACAAATAATTAATGATGCATGGTTAAGGTGCCCTCGCACAGACCATCGGCACATCCTTCATCATCATTGAGATGACATTGCATCTGCAAAACTTCTCCAAATAGATCTGACTTGTCCTGGGGCAGGTATTCATCTGCTGTTATCTAGATATAAAGTCAAGTCACCGATAATATAACATTAGCATTTAAAACTAGAGCCACAGTGATCTCCAGTAGAGAAAAGATTTGAAGTATGAACTACCTAACAAGTCTAAGTAATGTTTTGTGTCCTTATAGAGTAATTATGGTTATAATTCCCCACAGTATAGGTAACGGTTTAAGCCTCTCGAACATACAGTTGAAACCAGAAGTTTACATACACTGTATAAAAAAACTTAAAACCTTTTTTTCTAAACCTGAACTGTTTGGCCTTAATGACCATCGGTACATCTGGAGGAAGAAGGAGGAAGCTTGAAGCCTGAGAACACCATCCCAGCTGTGGAGCACGGGGGTGGCAGCATCATGCTGTGGAGGGACTGGTGACCTTCACACAATAGATGGCATCATGAGGAAAGAACATGATGTGGAG
>NW_007577745.1:373043-374162 GCF_000690725.1 Stegastes partitus
ACGATTGGACAGAACCGGGCCTTGTGACTCCCTGAACACAAAAGCCCCGTAAGGTTTCCATCACTCGGCTCTCAGTTTGTCCAGAATGTGAACATAGACTGTCCTTAAAGCATCCCTCTATGAGGTAGACTGCTTTAAACAGAGGACAGGGTCTGCACCAATCACCAGAACTCAGACGATCCAGAGGCTTTACTGTCACAGGCAGCAATAACAACTCATCACTGCAACAGACTTCTGAGTTGTCAGCGTGTCTCTGCCTGTAGTGCTGTTAACCATTTACAGAATACACTCGTTAAAACACACTCATCACTCACACATACTGAGGTCAAATATTAGATGTACAAGAGCAGCACAAAAGAAAAAACAGTGCAAAGAAAAGCAAATGCAATATTTATGATGCAAAAGGTCGAGATCTACTCACACATGCTGAGACAGACAATATTGAATATATGACAAATAGTGCAAGAAGGATATCTGCAGGAAAGCTGTGTGGAAACAAGTACGTGGAGGAAAGGGTTAAGATGTACAAAAATATGCAGCAGAGCAAGATTAAGTCCTTTGGTCTGTGATGTCAGGAGAGCGAGCGAGGCAGGGCTTTGGATGTGTTCAACAGTCTCGTGGCCTCGGGCTACAAACTGTCTTTGAACCTTGAAGTTCTGCATTTCAGACTCCTGAAGCATCTGCCAGACAGCAGGAGTGTGAAGATGTGCTGCTGTAGGACGATGCTGGCTCCTCAGAGGACTCTGCTGGTGGATGTCCTGTAAAGAGGGAGAGTCGAAACCTGTGATGCGTTGGGCTGATTTGATTATGGTCCACTTGTTTGGAGCTCCTGTACCTCACTGTGATGCTACTGGTGAGAATGGTCCCAGTGGTGCATCGCTACAAGCTGCAGAGGAGCCATGGTGGTGGTTTAAACCTGATGGGTTGGTCCTGGTGAAGCCCTCACTGATGTGAACCCTGAAACTCACAGATGTTGTCTCAGATCCACTGATGTGCAACCAGTCCTGGTGTTGGCGGCTCCTCTCCTTTCCCAGGTCCTCCATCACCTCCTTCATCTTGTTGACATCTTGTTATTCTTCTAATTATAGTTGCCCATCACCGTTGGGCAGCTACAGAGTA
>NW_007577745.1:375448-383727 GCF_000690725.1 Stegastes partitus
CCTGAGCTGTTGTGTTTCCTCACATTTCAAAACGTGAACATTCTCCTTTGTGGCATCACAGTCGTGCTCGTAGAGCGTGTGCAGACCACAACCTTCAGCCAGCGTTCATGACACGAGTCCTGGACCCTGGACGGGGTGTTTTCAATCCTGACAGACTGCAGCCGGCAGCCGAGGAAGTCTGGGATCCACTCGCAGAGTTTGGCTGTTAGTCCAGAGCTGAACACTGTTTCTATTATTATGATGGGATGGATGTGCTGAATGCTGAGTTACAGTCCACCAGCAGCATAATGATGTCTCTGTTTTCCAGAGTGTAGAGCTGCACAGACAGCATCCGCTGTAGGTCTGTTAAGCCTGAAACTGAAGGGGTCCAGTGTGGAGGGAGCTGTGGTTTTGTGGGATCCTCTTTATAATTACAGATGTGAGATCACTGGTGCACTAATGTCGTGGAGTCAAAGGTACCATATCTGCCTCTGGATGGTTGGGGAGAAGAAGTGTAAAGTAAAAAAAATAAAAACAGCCGTACTCAAAGTGCAAATAACTCAAAATTGTATTTAAATACGTCACTTGAACAAATAGACTTCCCACCGATGTCATTGACTGAATCTCTGATGAGAGATTAATTATTTGTGTTTATTGTCCCAAACAAGTAAATATAACAAATTAACCTGAACTAAACCAACATACGCTTTGTTTATGTGTAAAACCAGTCGTGTTCCCGTGAAGCTGAAGTTTTGTCGCCACAGGACAGAAAGTCTGGCAGCAAATTTTTAATGACACACTCTGCAATAAATCTGGAGTTTAAACATGCTCATGTTTCTGTCATATCAAAAAGAGGAATGTAGATGCAAGCGCAACCAGGAAGTCATTCTTCTTTTAACAGGACCAGCGAGTGAAGGTTCGGACTCATTAATCCACCCTCCAGCTCCCGTCGCGGCACCGGAGTTGACACCGGTGTCCGACCCAGCGTCGCTCCAAACGGCGCGGCTCTCCATCTCTGCTTCCGAGCCGGTACCGGGCCGAGTTTATTCATCGACTGTAGATCCTTGTGAATAACAAGAATATCTGTCCTGCTGTCAGCGCTCGCAGACGGATGAACAGGATGTGGAAACTGACTGGGCTGAAGACAAAGCAAAGAAAACAGCAGGATTTATAACAGGACGAGCTCCTTAGAAATTAACCAGCTTGTTTTCGAAATGGGGTGTCACGTCTGGAGGAGATGGGGCATTGATTTCAAGTTGGAAAGGAGGAGATGGGAAGCGAATTGATCATCATAAAAATGTGGAAAACAGGTCAGCGATTTCAACTTTTAAACATCATGTAAAATATATTGAAGCAGAGGCGTCTACATCTGCATACAGGCGTGCTGACAAACACACCGCCGGCCAGAAAACGAGCTGAAATGAAGAGACACTCGTACGCTTTCCATCAGCTTTGTCCTTGACTCGTCCCAGGAAGGGAGAGGAGATTTTCCCCTATTTGTTACTCCAGAGACACCAACTGGCTGTGACTATAGCAGAATTTAAAACAGTAAATAAGGAGGTAATGGGCTTTGAGCCTACTGTCATCTCTAGTCTAGCTCTGGCTATCACCCAGGATATTAGCAGATAAATCTGAATGGCTTCCATCTGAGGCAGTCCACAATGGTTATTGATCAGACAACCCCGTGAAGAGAGGGGGGAGCAGAGCAGAGTTTATTAATTAGGGATTGACAGCCAATTCCCTCTTCTTATTCACAGATGGACAGCTCAGGAATCCTGATGAGCTTGTGCCCTCTATATGCATTTGTCGGCGCCGAGCTCCACGCTGCCTGCAAACACAACAACACAGAATACACAGAGGGAACCGAACCGATGACCCTGCTCAGTGTAAACCAGTGTATGGTGAGAGATCTGCAGGTCATCCAGGTGTAAAATAACCAACCAAGCACGTGACCACATGCTCATTGTCGAGGCTCCGGTGCTTCGTGACCCCGTGACAATAAAGTTTTTCAATCTGTTTTAGTTTCCAGACGTAACATTTTGTGAAGATGAATTACTTGCTTGATGTGGTTTTCTTATTTCATCCCATCTCTCTCTGTTCTCGGGGCCTTTTCTCTTCTGTTGCGACGGCTATATGAATGTCTTAATGGCTGTTCGCCAGCAGCTCTGCTTCTCCTCCCTAAACTTGACTCTAATAGGATACAGGGCTTTTCCACTGATTGGGTTGGTAGAGAATAAAATTGGCTCTTAACTGTACCTCAGTGCTGAGCTGCACCCTAATCCAGCCACCCCGGGCTGCCAGGCTCCGTTGTTCTCCCTCAGCTCTCCCGTATGCTCCGATACGGATCTGATCCCCTGCACAATTTCATGCCTGCTTTGCCCTCTTCTCCTGCAGCAAAGCATCAATTACCCTCATAAAACAAATTCTGCCCCCTTCAGAAGCTTCAGCCAAACGCGTTGCGGCCCCTCTCATATCTCCGCGGCGGCCGAAGAGCCACGACCGTCTTTAAACTTTGAGCTTCTTGTGCAAAATCTGCTGCACATTTCTGATGAGTCACAAAAATAGAAATTAAAAAGCAGCCACTCCGAGTCACATCCGCTGGTGCACACATCTGATGTACACAAACAAACACCCAGGAGGAGGCGGCGGGATGCTTCTATTTTTTATGTATAAGAGGGAAGCATTAACTGTTAATTGAGGGCTTGGGAAACAGACTGTGCAGCAGGGTGACTCACTTATTCCCCGACCCCTGACTTCCATCGCTGCCACACTAATCCCAGGTTAATGATTGGGCCGAAGAGCATGAGGAGGGGACAGAGCGGCCGCCTCACACACAACCACTTACTGGTTTATACTGTCTGTTAAAATAATATTGTCCTGCAGAGCACCGACTCCCTGAGCCTGATGTATGATTATATATGTCACTGTTAGAGTGTTGATGCTGGTTTTACTGCAGAAGCCAGTCGAGATGGAGCTAGTTTAGCTTCTTAAAAGTCAGGTTTTGTGCCTCTTTTTAGCAAATCAATGACAGTTGCACAGCAGAGATGGTTGATTTGACCATGACTCTGTAGCTTTAAACACAGTCGACCTGCTGCTGTCTGTTCAGGAAGGAGACTGTCTCTGGTCTGTGATAGACGTGTGTGAGATCATTACTGTGTTTTAAATCACATGCTTTTAATTCTCACTATGTGCTGCTGCTGCCCTGTTTCATGCACCATGTGTCCCATTTGGTCGTACTACTTCATCACAATAATGCACCTCAAGCTTTGACATGTGCTGTTCTGTGTCTGCATGCGAGACGTTTATGATGCATCTGCACAGAGATGAAAAGCCGGATATGGAAACTAACCACAGGTAGCTGGACAACATCTGATATTCTATGTCTTGGAAGAAGTATTTCTGTGGCACACTGTATGGTAATATGGATATTAAAACACACTCCAGGACTCCAAACTCTGTATTTTATTTGAAATATTCACAAATTCACAGCTCAACATTGGGTTGCGCCTATAAAATCAGTCTTGGAGCTGTGCAGAGGAGCAGCTCCAGCAGGTAAATAAACCTGCAGATTGGGAAGCTGGTTCAGAATTGCTCACCGAGTTTTAGCTCCACGGTTATCGATTCCTAAGTTTCTGTTCAGAAACTGAATAAACTTCTCTCTGACCTGGAGGCCATTTATTTGTGGAGAAAGCTGAAGGAATGGCAGTAATAAGAGTCTTCATGCAGTTTATTTGCACTTTTAAGTTTTTAAGACATTCAAAAGACAATAAAAATGGATTTTCATCATATGGGACCTTTAGGTGGTCACAAGATGATCTCAACTTTTTTTTTTTAGTAAAGAACTATAAGTTTTTCTTTAAAAAAAATGTTTTGAGTAAGTTGTTCAAACTTTAAGAATATAATGCCTTTTATAAATTAAATATATTGGTACATCCTGGCTAAAGTAGAAATCTCCACACCTGTTTGTAAGACAGGAAACATCTTTATTAAGTGACTGACAGCTGCCAGTCAGCGTGAAAGGGCCTTAAAGGCACATCAACTATGATCTTCATCTAGAGTTCTAAATCTAAAACCATTTAGTTAAACAAATGTGTGGTGGAGTCAGAAGGTGAAGCATCTCCCTCCTGCTGCTGGAGGACAGAGCTCCAGAGATATCTTTCGATTAATTTGCAGTGGATGTA
Source organism: Stegastes partitus (assembly GCF_000690725.1). Lineage (NCBI taxonomy): Eukaryota > Metazoa > Chordata > Actinopteri > Pomacentridae > Stegastes > Stegastes partitus. The sequence goes on from NW_007577745.1 coordinate 379,609, forward strand.
CAAAAAGCTCTTATAGACAAGTCTCAGTGCTCAGTGTCCATCCTGGCTGTTGGACAAAAAGACCAGACTGCTATCTGAAATAAATGGTGAGAGATCTACCACTGGGCTGCAGGTGGCTCAGTGGTTAGCACCGTCGCCTCACAGCTAGAAGGTCACCGGTTGGCGTCCCGGTGAGAACACCCGGGATCTTTCTGCGTGGAGTCTCCATGTTCTCCCCGTGCAGCGTGGGTTCTCTCCGGGTTCTCCAGCTTCCTCCCACAGTCCAGAAACATGCTGAGGTTAATTGGTGATTGTAAATTGTCCGTAGGTGTGAATGTGAGTGTGCTTGGTTGTCTGTCTCTAAGTGTAGCCCTGTGATAGACTGGTTACCTGTCCAGGTGAACCTGCCTTCACCCTGAGTCAGCTGGGATAGGCTCCGCCCCCCATGACCCTAGTGAGGATTAAGGTGGAGACATGATGGATGGATGTCTACAACTGCAATTTCAATGAACACCCAGATATATAGAATCACCTGTAAAATCTGCTTCTGCCCCAAAATAGGGTTTAAAGAGCATTTTACATTTTATACTCACAGCTTTACGGCACTGGGCTGGATGTTTGGCTGTTATAAAATAATCGATTGACTTTTTGGGGGAACATGTTTTGTACAGATGCCATATTTAGCAGAATTAGTCGCTGATTTCTACACAAGATTCTCAAACTGGAGTCTCTCACCTCTAACGTTTTTGTTCACTGACCGAGTGCCAGGAAGAGCACCAGGTGTGGTTACTGGGACGAGCAACAAGAGTCCAGTCTGTGATCATGTCATGAATGCCGTCAGTATTTATCAACTTACTGGATTTTATCACTGATTTGATGACTCATGTTAAATAACCCAAACCCACCCACAGCCCTCTATAAGCAACAGGTCTACGACAGATCTATAAATAATAAAAGCTCTCCAGCTGTGACATCCAAGTCCACTTACTGTGTAACCTCCACTCTCAGTGAGTGTGCATCTCACCTTTCTGCCATTTCTGCTGTTCCCTGTTGTGACTGCTTCAGCTCAGAGCTCGAGAACTTAGAGGAGCTCAGTGGAGCCGCTTTACTCAGAGGTCGAACTCACCGAGTCTCAAACGTACATAACGGCACCGAGACGGGCGAGTAAAACAACATCAATAAATGTCGTCGCTCACTTTCAAACCTCTGTGTCTAAACTCTGCAGCTCTTTTCTTGCCTTGGTGTGTTTGTGGCTGCAGCTGCTGTTGAGTTCATAACGTTAATACAATCTGTGACTTGATTCATGTAGAATAACGTAAAGTCTACGGACACTTAAAAGTCAGTTTTCTATTTATAAGCGATCCGATTTGTGAGTGCACCTCATTCTCCAGCTGAGAGGTGTCTTTAATTTAATGCCGAGTCATGCAGCCCCTCATAACTGCTGTAACATTTGCCCCAAAATACATTTTCGCTGAATCATTTTTGTTGTACTCGAGTAAAATAACAGCAGTTCCACCACAAACCATCGTTCATCGCATCCCTTCATGTATAAACAAGTCTTGTATTTCGTGCAAAACAATTTTCTCTCTTTCTTTCTTTCTGCACATTGACAAACTGTTTATCTCGTCCCTTCGCCTTCGGTCACGTCTCCACAGTTCAACAGGGTCTCTGCACAGAAACGTTAAAGATATTCAAATGATATTCAGTGTTTTATTTTTTTTCTTTAAGTGATGCATATTACTTATGGGAGAGGCTGGATGTGCACCGAACGCACAGCTTTTTTTTTTTTTTTTATCTCGGCGCTGCAAAAAGAGGAACGCCTGACATGGTGAGTTCTCAGTGACCTAGAGAACTCGGCGGCTGCAGACCAGAGGGCGACGGAAATGTGAAATTAAGCGTCTGAACACTTCATCAAAGGGAGCTTCAAGGGTCCAAACTCTTCTCAGTGTTTGACTCACCATCCAGATGTTTTAAACAGACATCCCATTGTGTGTGTTTAAGCTGAATTTAATCTGCAAGCATCTACAGTAAATAACCAGCAGGGCAGGATTTACTCCTGCTTTAATGACTGTGCATCAAGGTCAATTCATTACCTCCTCAATCTGTCTGCAGATAGCGCTCCCAAAAAAAACAACAAAAGGACTCCACAATTTTTAAAGCACTCATTTGGTCAACATATTCTTTTAGTTTTCTGTTAATGACTTATTGAGCATTTTCTTTCATCGGTTAATTAGCACTCCGATACAAAAGGTACTTAATTTCAAAGCAATTATCTCCTGATTGGCCGACCCGCATGAAAACGTCGCCTCGCTCTCCGTTCTGTTAAACCCTCGTGGATTCCTGCATGAATTGATTTACCTGTGCGAGGTGCGGTGTGTCTGTCCACGCGCTGCATTGTGTGAATGCAATAAAAAAAAAAAAAGCCAAAACACCTTTTACCCTTCGCTGCATGCAAGTAGGTCCTCGACTGTTTTGTATTCTCCCAGTCAGGCGGGCAGATACCGGGCGGCAGGTGGACAACACCTGCAGTGCAAAACATTGCATTCCATCAATATAATTACTTTCACACAAATGCACGTGAGCACACACACACACACACACACACACACACACACATGGATGCATAACAGTAGGCCTTCAGAGGGCTGCGGGATCATGCACCGTCTTGTAGCGGGAAGAGATAAACAGCTTTCCGCAGCAGTCAGCTACTTCGTCCTGTCGGCCTCGGCTCGCCGTTTATCTGCAAAGAATCCTGTGTACACGCGCCGCAAAATGCCTTGAGATTTCAAAAGTTAATTAGAGCATCAAATTAAGTGCATGACAAGTGCCAATAGAAGGCCGGTGCAGGGTCTTTAATCCCCTTTGCTCTCCTCCACGGCACCTCGAGCGCCACCTCAGCCGCTGTTTACCAAATTAAAAAAAAGAATCCCAGCTGTAGAAAGCAATCAACAAGCGTGTGGATTTACAGGAACTCTTTCCCCCTCACTTGTTTGTTTGTGTGTTATTGAAAGGAAAGTGATGCATGATTTAATTGAATGAGGTCCCTTTTTGCAGCCAGTTTAAGGGGGTAAATTTGATTGCAGTTTTAATTAACCAGCATAGTTCGCCCCTTTCATCGGTCCAAGGGATTACAATTACGAACACAATGAGGCAGCAGCCGTGTGGTGATTTGGTCATTTGTACTCGAGTGAGGGCTGCTCAGCTGCGCCTTTAAAGATGCCTGAGCCAGTGGCAGGCGCTGTGAAGGTGGCTGTGGTGGGAATTCAGGGCCACGTTTAATCCAGCCTATGAAGACGTAACAGCACACAGAATAATATAATGTTGGTAATTGCAAAAATGTTGTTGTAGACTTTACTTTCTCTTGATGTTATTATTATTATTATTATCATTGTGGTGGTGGAAAAGGCAGTTTATGTTTTAGTTGTTTGTTCATTTACTCATTATTTGCATTCATTTACCAGCAGTGTTCAGTGCAGTTAGTTGAATGTGCAGACAGCTCGCATTAGATTAAAGATTAGATCGGATGATGGGAATGTCCAAAACAAGTGCAGCAGTGAAATTCAACAGTCTGGTCACTGTTTTTCCCAACAGACTGACTCTGAGGGTCCCGTAAACAGGATCTGGTCTGAAAGGAACAGAAAGTCCCTCGACCTTTTAACTCCGGACTCTGGCAGACGAACTCGGATCTATTTACAACGAACAAAACGTCTCTTCTCATTAATTGGCGCCACAAACAGCATTCAGACGACACTGGGCTGCATTCTCGGGTAGCTGTTTGAGCAGATATTATTATTATTATTATTTAAGTCTGTTCTGGAGGAATAAGTGCTGCACACTGAAAATGACCAAATCTTGCTTCCACCAGGTCGTTGGTGTTTCCACTCATCACCCCTGTCGCGTGTGTTTTATTGCTTAAAGGCGTCCTGTGGAGTCTTTGACCACCAGCGGCGCGACGCAGCAGCAGCTGCATAAGCAGGTCTGCATTTTGTTTTGCTCTCGTTCATGCAGGTGACAGAATGCACATCCTGCTGCTGATTTCACACCATTCCTCTGATTTATATGCGGCGATAACGTGGCAAGAAATGCAGCGGTGCACCATCAAAAGCAGAGGTGGAGACCGCCAGAAGATAAAAAGAAAAA
>NW_007577745.1:384782-386368 GCF_000690725.1 Stegastes partitus
ACCCTAGTGAGGATTAAGCGGTGTATAGATAAAGGATGGATGGACTATGCTGCATCTTTTCTGCATCAGTTTTCAAATACAGTACATTCATCATCCATCCTATCGTCTCCATACGTGTCCTTACATCCAAACAGACTTTGCCAGTCGATATCAAACATCTTCCTCCAGCCGTGTGAGGATAGAAACCTCCAGTCAGTATACATGAAATGCACCAATCTGAGAAATGTGAGGGGAAAAAATAAACTAGAACAAATTCATTCAAATACAACGATAAGGAAGTCCTCTCTGTATCGATACCACATATACACACATGCAGTCGGTTTAATCTGTCCTTGGGTTTTTCCTGTTTGTTCGCTTTTATCTTTGCATTTGTTTGCTTCTTTTGATCTGATGTACAAGCCTGACGGGGAGGCTGTGAATTAGCTTCACAGCTAGACGCCCTGTATGCACAACATCTGCTGTGTTCCTTCACCTTATGTAACAGCGTTTATCTGTGTGACACACAGAAACTCAACAAACGCTGCGTCTTTATTTAACGTTTAAAAAGTAAACCCATAAAAATAAGTATATTTAGAATCACTGAAAACAAAGAGGACTTTTTAACTCGTGGATGTGTTTATGAGGCAGGCGGCCATATTGAGCGCTGGAGGTGTGATGTGATGTAAATAAGCGGCTCTGTTTAACAAAGAGCAGATAAATCATGACTGTACAACTTAACACGTCTGTCTTATTGTGTCACCAGAGCTGCTGCTCATCTGATAAGTGGCAGTGATTGCTATCGCCGGCATTACAAACCGACTGCGTTTACTTGTGTAATGACTCATATTAAGCATCCAACGGAGCAAGCTGCAATCTTAAAGAGGCAATATCGCCGAGGAATCGAGATCATTGCCCCCAGAAACGTGGCCGCCGCCGCCACGCCGCCGCTGTCTCCACACACTCCTCTCGGTTCGACAAACAAGATAAAGAAGCAGATGCCAAGAAACAAAGAGTGTTCGGCTGGCCACAGCTCAGACGGGAAGGAAGCTTCCTATTAGCGCCGCTGAGATAAGGTCCAGGTGGTTAAATTGCATTACTGAGGGCTCAGCAACGTGTGCTTCATCTGCACAAGGGAGAAGTCTGCCAACACCGATCGGGGAGATACTTGACTGTTGTGTCTCTGTTTCGGTGCGTATCAAGGAAGCTCAGCAGATACAGGACCCGGTGAGACACCGCTAGCAGGCTTCGTTTTAGGGGACGCTGACTTACTAATAACTTTCCTGGAAAAACTTGGAGCCATAATTACAGACATAACACAGTGAGGCCCAGCTGGTCACCTGAAAGTGCAAAACTATGATGTGGAACTTCTGTACAAGGATAAATGTAAAATACAATAAGGATTAAGATACCAGTATTAAATGAACAATGACAGAATATTTACTGGGATTCAAATGGAGTCCTCTTTTCTTCTTACATTCAACTAAAACAGCAGTCCTCTTTGTTCCTTTAATTACCAATTATCAAATTATAATTTTCTTTGCAGGAAATTCTCAACAATTTATTTAAAAATGGTTTGGTTAGAAAATCTGCTATTTCTCTCCACTGTA
>NW_007577745.1:387293-388251 GCF_000690725.1 Stegastes partitus
CACACACACACACACACACACACACACACAGTAATGAGATTCAGCATCAGAGAGACAGAGGTCGCTAGAGAGAGCCGGACGGAGGCTGCACAGAATTTAGATACAACGAAGAATAAAGTCAAGTGAAGGCTGAATTACCTCGAGACTCCAGCTTGATTGCACTGTCACACACACACACACACACACACACACACACACACACACAATGCGTTTCCATGCCTTCCTAAAGACTCACCCCGGCCACCCGCCTCACCCTTAAATCAACTGTTCACCCACTAAATGTCATGATTATGTTACGAGGACTTGGTTTTTGTCCCCAAACGGGAAGCAGGTCCATGTGATCAGACGTCATACACACCGTGCCGAGGCTCAAACCATCTTAATTTTAGGGACACAACAAACATGTTTCGGCACACGTCTACCTCCGCCTCCCTCCGTCTGTACAGTTCTGCGATGCGGCACAGGACCCCAGCGACAGTACGAGCTTAATGGCGCGCTGATGAGGTCAAAACGAGAGGGGAGTCGGGTTAATTGGGAGCTGCTCAGGAAATCTCAGGTTGAATGATGATTACAAATCCTCCAAATGTTAACTGGGGAAAAATCGGATAAATATAGCTTCCAGTTGAGCTGAATGGGAATGTGGAGCAGCGTGATGACAGAAGGAATCCTCCCAGGAGATGGTATCTCTCAGAATTAGGTTATGATACCGTACTAGATAGAGGAAGGGACAATTATGGCGTCTCCTCCCATCCAGCCGCACTCGGTGATTGATAAGACGCCCTGTGGGCTCAGACTGATGATACCTGGATCAGCCAGAGTCAAGGGTGGATGTAATGTTCATCTTTAAGCCCCAAGGATGTATTAAGTTCAGTAATAGGACTTTGTGTTACTTCTAACTGTTGTGTGTGTCACTACCACGTATTTATAGCTGAGTGTGTGAAGCTTCTCATTCATCCTC